>NW_022589708.1:75068865-75565426 GCF_004348235.1 Phoca vitulina
AAAGAAAAAGATAAAGATAAAGATAAAAACAAACAAAAGCAGAACAAAACAAAACAAAACAAAAACAGAATGTGATCAAATATGATCAGGCTGGTTTATAGATCAGTGCCACACACTAGATTTTGGGTGTATTTTGGTCTGTTAAAAGAAAGTCCCTCCCAAAATTTTAAAGAAAGAAAAACTTATATATGTACAAAAATAAGGGTTGATATGATGAAGGGATGGAATATGACTGTAAAGATGGAAATTATAAAAAATTTTAAAAAAGGATTTGATAAGTTGTTTGAAAAAAGAAAGAAGAGGATTAAAAAAAAAGAAAGAAAGAAAAAAGGGAGAGAATGTGATCAGGCAGGGGAGTAGAAAAAAACCGTACACTAGAGATTTAGAGTATATTTTGATCTGTTAGAAGAAACTATCTCAAGATTTTAAAGAGAGAACAACTTATATATATATGCCAAAAATACGGGTAACTACTATGAAGGGATAGAATATGACTTTAAAAATGAAAAATAAAAATGTTTTTTTTTTAAAAAAGGGATTGATAAGATGTTGGTTGGAAAAGGGAAAAAGAAAAATTCAAAAAAAAAGAAAAAAGAAAAAAAGACAGTTAAAAAAAATAATTAACTTTGAAAGACTAAAGAATGGTAAAAAAGCCATGAATTCTATGTGCAGTATTCCCCTAGCGCTGGAGTTCTGCCGTTCTCATTGATCGGTAAACTTGGTCTTGGCTGGCTGTTCTCACTGATCTTTTGGGGGAGGGGCCTGTTGCCGTGGTTCCCAAATGTCTTTGCCGGAGGCAAAATTGCCCCGCCCTTGCCGGTCCCGGCTAAGTAATCTGCTCGGGTTTGCTCTCGGGAGCTTTTTTCCTTGCAAGCTTTCCCTACAGCTTTGGAGGCGGAGAGTGAAAATGGCGGCCTCCCAGTCTCCGCCCCGGAGGAGCCGAGAACTTGGGGTCCCGCTCCTCAGCGAGCCCCCAGAGAAAAGCCGTCAGTCACTCCCGTCTCCCCGGTCTCTGGCCGCACTCCATGCTCACCTGGCCTGTGACCGTGCGTTTCTATCTCTGGCACCCGACCCCGTGTGGAGTCTCCAAACCCAGCAGATCCCCGCGGTGCGCTCCCGCACCGCTCCTCCCGGGGGAGGAAGGGGAGTCTCCCCAGATCTGCCGCTTATTGGGTCCCTGCTGGAGGAGCAGTGGCCCGACTGTGCCGCGGATCACGGTTTATGGCAACCCCGAGCTGAGAGCCCGCGCCTGGGCTCCGTCTCTGCAGCCGGCTTCCCTGCTCCGATACCTGGGAGCTCTGCCGCACTCAGGCACCCCCGGTCTTTCTGTGACCCTGAGGGTCCTGAGACCACACTGTCCCGCGAGCGTTCCACCCCCCACTTCGCCACCAGAGTGACGTCCCTCAGCGGAGCCGACTTCTAAAAGTTCCGATTTTGTGCTCCGTGGCTCTATCACTTGCCAGAAGCGGCCGACGGAGGCCCCTCCCCCGCCGTCTATCCTCCCGAATAACGCCTCGGATTCACTTCTCCGCACGTCCTACCTTCCAGAAAGTGGTCGCTTTTCTGTTCAGAGAGTTGTTGCTATTCTTTTCTTCGATCTCCTGTTGAGTTTGTAGGTGTTCAGAATGGTTTGATCCCTATCCAGCTGAATTCCTGAGAGGAGACGAAATCCAGGTCTCCTACTCCTCCGCTATCTTGCTCCGCCCCCTACATGCACCCTATGTTTACTGCAGCATTATTTCCAATAGCCACATTATGGAAGCAGCCCAAGTGTCCATTGACTGATGAATGGATAAGGAAGTATATATATACAATGGAATATTATACAACCATAAAAAGTGAAATCTTGTGATTTGCAATGACACAGATGGAACTAAAGAGTATCATGCTAAGCGAAATAAGTCAGTCAGAGAAAGACAAATATCATATGATCTCATTCATATGCAGAATTTAAGAAACAAAACAAATGAGCGAAAGAAAAAAAAAAGGGGGGGAGAGAGGGAGGCAAACCAAGAAACAGACTCTTAACTACAGAGAACAGAGAGTTACCACAGGGGCAGTGGGGTAGGGGTGGATAAAGGGTGGGGATTAAAGAGTACACTTATCATGATGAAAAAATTAAGTAAAATAAAATTTTAAAAAAAGAAAAGAAAATGGATGTGCCCCTAAAAGGATATTTGTGTTATTTTTGGCTAGGCTACAAATGAAGCTGAAGGTTAATTATGATTTTCCAGTGGAACTGGTGAGGTGACACTTTACAGGTCCTGGTGGAATCAACGTATACATTTTTTTTTCCCTTCTGAAAGTTTTATTGGGAGATTTGATGAAACTTAACCAAATGTAGCATACCCAATAAATTAAAGTCAGATAGTGGGCTTGAATGTGTGTCTGCATGTTTCTTCCCCTTTAAAAAAGTCCTGGCAGGGGCGCCTGGGTGGCTCAGTCGGTTAAGCGGCTGCCTTCGGCTCAGGTCATGATCCCAGGGTCCTGGGATCAAGTCCCGCATCGGGCTCCCTGCTCTGCGGGGAGCCTGCTTCTCCCTCTCCCTCTGCCTGCTTCTCTGCCTACTTGTGTTCTCTCTCTATCTCTCTGTCAAATAAATAAATAAAATCTTTTAAAAAAAATAAAAATTAAAAAAATTAAAAAGTCCTGGCAGAAGAAACATATTTTTAAAAGTCCTTCCAATGGAAATTTAAAACTTTGTATTTAACAACTCTCAGATGAAAGGGCAATTTTTTAAATTACAAAACCCCTACAGAAGAAAGTTATTGAAAAGCCCTAATACTTTTAAAGATAATGATAAAATTTATAGTCTTAAACACATATACCAATAAAACTGAAAATTAAAATAAATTATTAAGCTAAATGCTATTTATAAGAGACATGCCAAAAATACAAGGACACTGAAAGTTTGGAAGCAAAAGAACACAAAGGTTATATTATGCAGATATCAACAAAAAGAAAGCAAGAGTGACTGTTAGTAAGAGACAATAGTATAATATAATATATAATATAATACTATAATAGTATAATAAGGACAGATAATAGTAATATTACTAGAGATAAAAGGGTTCTGCCTAATGATGAAAGATTCAATTCACCTAATATAATAGCCTTAATGTGTATAATGAAAACTTGACAGAACATCACTGTGAAGTTGACAGATACATCGGTACTGTGGGAGTTCTTGACACATAGTATAATGTAGCAATGAAGAGCATGCATTCTGCAACCAGAGTGTCATGTGTGATTCCTTACTCTGGTACTTACTAGCTGTGTGATCTTGGACAAATTACTCAATTCTTTTCAGTTTCTCATCGGTAAAATGAAGGTACTGATAGTACTCACCTTAAAGGGTAGTTAAAATAATTACCTAATAACTAATGCAAAGAGCCTGGAACATCACCTGGTGCATAGCAAGTGCTATATAATTAGTCATTATTTCATTGTCAAGGTCAAGTGTACCAAAAACAAACAAACAAAAGTGTACAAAATGTAGAGGATTTAAACAACATAAATAAAAGTTTGATTTTTAATAGGCATTGAAATCTTGCACTCAACAGAGAATATTCTTTTCAAGGACACATAAAAATGGAGCAAGTGCTATCTTTGATATCAAAGGCTTCAAAAAGAGTACAGACCACATTCTACAACCACAGTTCAAGTAAATTAGAAATCCATAACAAAAGTAAATATGTGTATTTTAAAGAATATGGTTGGAAATGTAGAGACTCCATGCTAAGTAACTCATAAGGCAAAGCAGAATGCATGCTGAACAAGAAATACTTAGAACTGAACATTAATAAAAATGATCAAAATTTGTGGGATAATGCTAAATTGACACAAGGAGATAAATTTAGAAACATCATGTTTATGTTAGAAAAACAAGAAATGAAAAATAACCCCAAAATTAATTAGTCTAATGTCCAGTTTTAGAAATTAGGAAAAGAGGAACAGAGAAGATAGAAGATTCCAAGGATAGGAACCTAAATTAATGAAATAGGAAAGAAAGATATGATACAGAGTATCAACAAACTCAACGGTTTATGCCTTCAAAAAACTAATAAAATAGATAAACCACCAGGGGGTTGGGGAGAGTGGCAGGGGGGAGAGAGAGAGAGACACAGAGACAGACAAGACAGAAAATAAGCAATAAGAATAAGAAATGTTAATTGTTTTCTTTAAAAAGTGAATACCATTTATAATAGCAATAAAAGTCTGTGAATAAATCTAACAAATAGTGTGCAGGTCCTAGTATGGAAAAAGGTTATAAAACTTTATTAAAAGACATTAAAAAGACCTAAATAAATGGAACCTTATACCATACCCCGTGATAGAAAAACTCAGTGTTATATGATGTCATTATCCACAAATTAATCCATAGATTCAATAGAACTTAAGACAAGTTTCCAAGAGGAATTTTCATGAAACTTGAGAAGCAGATTTTCATCTTCCTAGAAGAGGGCCAAGAATAAGCAAAATAGTCCAAAACAAAGAGCGAAGTAGGAGAACTTAACCTACTAGACATATTATGAAGTTATAGAAACTAAGTTTGTAATTTAGTTTCTATAACAGTTAAGTCAGTGCATAACTGATGCTGGAAGAGCTGCACAAACCAGTGGAGCAGAACAGCGAGAAAGAGGTGTGCGAGTCCATGAGCCATGATCTATGCCAGGGGCCGCGCTCTGGGCAGTGGGAAAATAATAGATTATTCAATAAATGGTGCTGAGTTTCCACGTGAAAAAAATAAAATTGTGTCTCTCACACCACCCCTGAGTCAGTTCCAGGTGGAAAGAGCAAAGACTGTTATGACTTCTAAGTAGGGAAAGATTTTTACAATAATCCCCCCGCAAAAACCTGTAAAATCATAAAGGAAAAAAATGAATAATTTTAACTACATTAAAACTAAGAACTTCCACGCATCAAAAAGCCCTCTAGATGAAAAATACAAGCCACAAACTGTGATTAAACATTTGCAACATATGTAACCAACAAAGGATGGACAGCTAGAATTTATGAGTTAATAAGAAAAAAACCCAACAGAAAAAGAATGAGCAAAGGATATCACTGATACTTAATTGGAAAGAAAAATATGAATGGCCCATAAACATATGAAAATATTCTCAACCTTATTAGTCATTTAGTAACTAAATATTGAAACCACCAGGAGATACCATTTAATACTAATTAGACTGACAAAAATTAAGGGATTTCTCATTATTATTGCTAGTGAGGATGCAGAAAGAGAGATTCACAAAAACTGCTGATAGGAAGGTAAATTTATACAACTCCGGTGAAAAACAATTTGAACATTTGCATACTCAAATACTCCATAGAAGAATGGCTTTAAATCTTGTGACTATCAGCTGCAATAATATATTTTATATCCCAAACCAGCACAACAACATGCTTACAAGTGAAAATAGTGTTCTACGTGATATACTGATACTTTCTATTTTTTCATACAAAAGTCTTCATTTCTTTTAAACCAATCCTGCCATGAATTTATATAGAGTCAGTCCCAGCAGTGTAAACCTCTTACCTTGGGCCTTCATAAAGGTATTATGTTTACATAGAGCAGCCTGGTGTCCCAGTTGAACCCCATGCCTTTCTCGGTTGACTTCCATTTTTGTCTGAGCATTTTTCTTCATATTTCAGTAAACTCCCTCATTTCATTAGAGTGCTTATAACATGCACAAGTCACACATTACTTCTGGTAAATATCTTCTTTGATCCAACAATTTCAAAAGTGTGGTATTTGACATTCTAGATTCCTTCCAGGTTTGTCGCAGTAACGTTTGCAGCGCCTTCCTTTTAGAATAGGATCCCCTTCATGTCTGCAATATCAACTCTCTGGTGGATCCCCACTATACAGCCAAAGGAACAACTCCATGGTTTCAACAAGGCCCAGGAAATGTGTACGAAGTCCCTCCTCTTTTTCCCTGTTCACCATCCTGGTAACCACTAAAAGATAGCACTTCAGGTTGAAATCTGTAGATGCTGGTGGCATGCCAAAATTTGTTTTCATGACTTACTAATGAATTGTGACCCACTGTTTGGAAAACACTGCTCTAGAGAACTTCTTACATGGTGTGTCAGGAAATACATACAGAAATATGCATCACAACCATTTGCTCATAGTAGAAAACAATGTAGAAACTACTAAGTGCCCACTCTCAGGAGAAGAGATAGTTAATTTCACACAATGAATGTTTACGCAGTCAGGAACATACCTAGATACACCTAGATACAATGTGGATAAATCTTGGAAATGTGTTAAGTGAAAATAAGCAATTTGCAGACTACATATAGATACCATTTTTGTAATACTCAAAACAAGCAAAATACAATGTTTAGGGAAATGTACATACGTGATAAAAACTATTTTTCAAACACCAAAGGAAAATTTAGAAATTTTATTTTTTTTAAAGATTGTATGTATTTATTTGACAGAGAGAGAGAGAGAGCAGGAACACAAGCAGGGGGAGTGGAAAGGGAGAAGCAGGCTTCCTGCGGAGCAGGGAGCCCGATGCGGGGCTCGATCCTCGGGATCATGACCTGAGCCGAAGGCAGCCGCTTAACTGACTGAGCCACCCAGGCGCCCCCCAAAAAAAATTTTTTTTTGAGAAAAAATGTTTTTAATTTTTTTTAAGATTTTTATTTCTTTATTTGTCAGAGACAGAGAGAGCGCAAGCAGGGGTAGCTGCAGGCAGAGGGAGAAACAGGCTCCCCACTAAGCAAGGTGCACTATGTGGGACTCGATCCCAGGACAGTGGGATCATGACCTGAGCCGAAGGCAGACGCTTAACCGACTGAGTCACCCAGGCATCCCAAAATTTAGAAATTTTAGAAAATATAGAGTAGTGGTTAGTTCTATGGGGAGCCAGGAAGATGGGATTGGGTAAGAACACACAGGTAACTTCAACAATATTGATCATGTTCTGATTCTAAACTGGATGATGATTTCATGAGTGTTTATCATTATACTCACAATTTATATCTATATTATTATACTTATTTGTTAGGTTTATTATGTGGTTATTATTATATATTATATGCTTGTTATTATTAAACTTATATTATGCCTACACTTATCCCACATAACCCATACTTCCTTTTTTTATATGTATCAGATAGCATATAATGCATATTTTTAAAAAAGATTTTATTTATTTATTTGACAGAGAGAGCACACAAGCAGGGGGAGTGGCAGGCAGAGAGAGAAGGAGAAGCAGGGCTCCCCGAGGAACAGGGAGCCCAATGCAGGGCTTGATCCCAGGACCCTGGGATCATGACCTGAGCCGAAGGCAGACACTTAACGACTGAGCCACCCAGGCACCCCGCATATAATGCACTTTTAAAATTAAGAAAAAACCCAAACCTGTAGGTTTGGTCCAAGTTGCCATGTACAAGAGTCAAGAGTGCATCCCATACGCTCAGAGTAAGAACAGCTTTTCCCCAAGCCCCAAAATCTCCACTAACAGTCCCTAAGAGGAGGCACTAGAACTCTGCATGCTCCAGGCAAGATTCCCAGTTCACCTAACACTCAACCCCACAGCCTTGACACCACCAGAACTAGGCTCATAATTCCTTTTACCTGCATGTCAAATCCATACAACTCCAGGATTCCCCATTTGCCTCTCAATTCCCACATTCAAACTCCATACAACTTTGCATAAAGTTGCAATCTCATCACTCACCCTTCCTTGATTCTTAGATTCTGTGTCCTCTGCAAGGCAAGGTCAGTCATCAGCAAAATCCCTTATAGCCTCAAACTCTGAATACTCCTGTCATCTTCTTGCTATAATAGAAACCCACATCTCTCCTAAGGACACTCCTTCCCTTGCAGCCTTCACATAGTGTTGCTGCCTTTTCTCACGTCCCTCATACACCTGGCCGGGAGATGGTGAAAATGCCCTTCCTTCTTCGTTGCTACTTCCAGGCCATTCTCCCTACTTCCTCAAAAAATCCCTGAGCTCTGAAACTCAGGCCATCCAACTATACCATTGGCTACCCCAGGTCATTCCTCCTTACCTCTTTCCTTGAAGACTTTAGCTCCTGATTGATTCCCACTCTTTCCAGTACTACTCTTGCTGTGATTCTTGGTGATTCCAGTGTCCATGTAGATGATCCATCCAGTACCCTGGCCTCAGGGTTCCTTAACTTCCTTTCCTCCAGTGATTTTTATCTTCGCCAATATTAGCATTCATCCCAATGGTCATATGCCCAGCACTGTCCAGTACATCTATCTGTGAAGATGGAAATGTCCTATATCTGCACGGTTCAATATGGTGGCCATCTGTCACACCTGGCTTTTCAAACTGGGCTAGTGTGACTGAAGAACTGAATTTTTTATTTTGCTTACTTTTAGTTAGTTTAAATTTAAATAGCCACTCAAAGCTAGTGGCTATCATATTGGAAAGCACAGCTCCAGATTATGTCAATATAAGCAACTGGAAAACTCCTCTCCAATTTGAATTTTAATCATCACATTTTCCTACCATCTATTTTTCCACCACATTCCCTTGAACATCATCTATAATAATCTTTTCATCACCATAGGAGCTAAAGCCCACTGATTCTACAATTATTTCATTGTCCCTCAATTAATTTCCCTCTTTACACAATTTGAATTCTGTAATTCCAAACCCCTTGGTATACCCCAGCTTCATTTTACCTGCTTGGCAAAACCTAAAACCTGATTCAATCCAAGTCTCTGCCTTCTACACACCAAAATCTGACTATCTGAATGTGGAGAAGAAAAATGCCCAACTCTACGGATTGGACTTGTTGAGAGATTGCCAACCTCAAAAGGGTACTCAGTGAGTATTGCCTCGCAATCTAATCTATTCACTTTCTGACCATCATAGGATGACAATTTTAGATCTTCTTTCTTCTCAAACCTCTTCACCCGCATCAGCACACTCAGCTTTTCCAAGTTCCACCACCGTATCTTCCCACAGGCCACATCTACGCTCACAAGCTCTGCATTCCCTCGGGTTACAATGGATCATTTATTTCTGCTCTTATTTGAGACAGGTCCCTTCTCCCCTAACTCAGCTAAGGACATCCTTCCAACAATTCTCTCCTCTCTCTCTTGCCTCACCAATTTTCCCCTCTCCATTGGGTCTTTTTTGTCAGCATACCAACATACCATTATTTCTAACATCTTAACTAATTCTTGATTCTAATTTTCCCTCAATCTAATATTCAACTATCTCCTCCAAAGTGTTGCCTTTACTTGCCGAAAATGCTGAATTTCTCTCTTCCCATTCTCTCGTTCACTTTTTTCTGTCTTCCCATTATCTCTTTCACTTTTTGAACTAAAATTGGTGTACAATAAACCACATATACTTAAAGTGTGCAGTTAGATAAAGCTTGGTGTATGTATTCACCGGGGCACAATCAAATTAACAAACATTTTCTTCAATCCCATAAGCTTTGCTCTGTTCCCCTTGTGTAGCTTCTCTTAAATATTTGAGCATATTTAGCATTCCATTTTAATTCATCTATTGGCATTGTGGCTATACCTCTTTGTATTTTTGTTGTTGGTTGGGATGGTTGCTCTAGGGATTATAATATACATACTTAAACTTTCAAATCTGCTAATTGTTGAGATCTTGCAACCATTGAGATCCTGTTATTCTTCCCCCAATGCACTTTGTGATACAGTTATCACAAGTATTACGTCTACATACATTTTCTTTCAACACTTGAAGGATGTTCTTCCACTCAATGTTGTCAAGCTTGGTTTCTGATCAGAAATCCATGATTACTCAAACTGTCATTTTTCTATAGTTACTTTAAATTTTTCTTTATCTTCAATCTTATGCAGTTTGACTATGATATATGTAGGCATAGTATATTTTAATTTGTTGTGCTTGGAGTTTGGTGAGCCTTTTGAATTTGTGAATGTATGCCTTTCATCAAATTTAGACAGTTTCTATTATTTCTTTAAATGTTGTCTCTACTCCACCATTTATCTCCTCTCCTTCTGGGACTCATGTTAGACATATATTAAATTTTTTAAGATTATACCACATGTTCCTAGAGCTCCATTCATCTTTTTTCAATCTTTTTTTCCCTCTGTTCTTCACATTTGATTATTTTTATTGATCTCCAAGTTCACTATCTTTCCTATATTATTTTCATTTTGCTATTAATTTCAAGAGTGAATTTTTTTATTTCAGATGTAATTTTCGGTTATAAATTTTCATTTGGTTTTTCATTATAGTTTTTCTCTATTGAGGTTTCTCACCTTTTAGTCATCTCAAGTGAGTTTTCTTTTACTCTGTGGAGTATCTCGGCATTGTCTCTTCCCTTGGGAATGGGTCACATTTTTCTTGGTTCTTTGTATGTTGTGTAATTTTGTATTGTGTCCTGGACATTGCCAATATTAAGTCATATAGCCTCTGAGTTTTGTTTTAATGCTCTAGAGAATGTTGATGTTTTTATTCTTTATTTCTGTCCTGGTTAACCGCAGACCATAACTCCATTTTGCCTTTAGTGGTTCAAGTCTCAGTTCAGTTACCTAAGAGTTTGCAACCTTGGATTGGGTCTGCCCTGCACGCATGTGGTCCAGGGTTAATCTGAGACTTATGCAGGTACATACACAGAGTTAAGGAATCCCCTTCTCTGTTTTTTTTTTTTTTTTCGTTCTCAGATCTGTCCATCCCTTCACCACCACCACACTCACCAGACTACACACACTC
Organism: Phoca vitulina; assembly: GCF_004348235.1. NCBI lineage: Eukaryota > Metazoa > Chordata > Mammalia > Carnivora > Phocidae > Phoca > Phoca vitulina. Next base: position 75,079,578 of record NW_022589708.1, read on the forward strand.
TCTCTTTCCAGTTCATGGGGCTTCTTTACCTGAATCCTCTGGCCAGAAAGACTGGAGTTTCTACTGGAATTTTAGCCACGTGAAATGCACTGACAAGCTACTATGGCCTGCCCCTGGGGGCGAAGCACTGAGGGGAAAAAAAAAAAAATGGTCACTATTTGACAATCTGCCTTCTTTTGCATATTTCAACATCCTCATGTAGTGTTTTTGTGTTCTGTACAGAGTTTATATGTGTAATCAGCATGAAGAATGTGCTATCAGGGGAAAGAACATAATAACCAGACTAGAATCTCCTCCTTCCCTTTGACCCCACTCCAGACAGGTCTTCCTCCTCACCACTGCACCCAATTGTGCTGCTAAAGGTGGCCAGAGATTTCCTCTTACTTGACAGTTAACTTCTTTCTCCTTCTACCTCACTGGACATTCTTTTTCAGTCTCCTTGGCTGGTTCCTGCTCATCACTCCGACTTTTTTATGTTGGAAAGCCCAAGCTTGTTCCTTCTCTAACTCACTCTTTTGTTGATCACCTGGCCTGATAAAATTCCAAAATTTAGGGGCACCTGGGTGGTTCAGTTGGTTAAGTAACTGACTCTTGGTTTCGGCAAAAGTCATGATCTCAGGGTCCTGGTATCAAGCCCCACATTGGGCTCTCCACTCAGCAAGAGTCTGCTTGTCTCCCTCTCTCTCTCTGCCCCAACCCCCACTTGCACGCTCTCTCTCTAAAATAAATAAATAAGTCTTTAAAAGAAAAAAACTCCAAAATTTATATCACCCTTCAAGACTCTTTTTAACTGCAGACTTGTGTTTCCAGCTGCCTACTTACCATGTCCACTTGTATGCCTGAAGGCATGACAAAATTAAAATACCTGACTATACCCATGATTCTACCACCCCTTCCCCACCCACTCCTCCCTCAGTCTTATCCTTCCAATGAATGCCAACTCCTTTTCCCCCCAAATCCTTGAAGTCACTTTTGATTCTTCTCTTAGTCTTACCTCATATTCCATCTGTCAGTTCCAACTTCAAAATATATTCGGAATCCTCAAGCTTCCTTATCACCCACACTGCCCCAGCCTGATTCAAATCACTCTCATTTCTTAGATTACAACTCACCTCCTGTTTCTTTGCACCAGTGTTTTCTAGCACACCTTTTATTGACATTTTGTACATTGCAAAATATTTAGCACCCCTGGTCCCCAGTCATTGTGACAACTAATACCCCTTCACCCATGTGTTGTACACAAATGCATCTCTGAACATCCTGTTAAGATGGAGGTCATAGAAAGATATTTAATACTCATGAATTGGAAAAATTAATGTTAAAATGTCCATATTTCCCAAAGCAATCTACAGATTCAATGCAACCTCTATCAAAATTCCAATGGCATTTTTCACAGAAATAGAAAAAACATTTCTAAAATTTGTATGGACCCACAGAAGACCCTGAATAGCCAAAGCTACCTTGAAAAACAAGAATAAGGCTGAAGGCATCATGATTCTTGATTTCAAACTGTATTACAAAGCTATAGTAATCAAAACAGTATAGCATTGGCATAGAACAGACACAAAGCTCAATGGAACAGAGAAGAGAGTTCAGAAATAAACCTATGCATATATGGTCAATTAGTTTACAACAAAAAAAAAAGCCAAAAATATACAATAGGGAAAGGACAGTCTCTTCAATAAACGGTGTTTGGAAAATTGCAAAAAATGCAGTTTTCCACATGCAATAAATGAAACTGGACCACTCTTATACCACACACAAAAATTAAATCAAAGTGGATTAAAGATTGGTATGTAAGACCTGAAACCATAAAACTAGAAGAAAACATAGGCAGTAAGCTCCTTGACATCAGTCTTGGTGATGAATTTTTTTTTTTTTTTTGAAATTGACATCAAAAGCAAAGGCAACAAAAGGCAAAAAAATAAACAAGTGAGACTACCTCAAACCAAAAAGCTTCGCACAGCAAAGGAAACCATCAACAAAATGAAATGGCAACCTACTGAATGAGAGAAAATATTTGCAGATCATGTATCTGATAAGGGATTAATATCCAAAATGTATTTTTAAAAAAACCTCATACTACTCAATAGCAAACAAACAAGCCAATTTAAAAATGGGCAGAGATTCTGAATAGATATTTTTCAAAGAAGACATGCAGATGACCAAAAAGTACATGAAAATGTGCTCAACATTACTCACCATCAGGGAAATGAAAATCAAAACCACAAGGAGATATCACTTACACCTGTTGGAATAGCTATTATCAAAAAGACAAGAAATAACAAGTGTTGGGTGTTGGTGAGGATGTGGAGAGAAAGGAACTCTTGTGCACTGTTGGTGGGAATATAAGTTGATGCAGCCACTGTAGAAAAAAGTATGGAGATTCCTCAAAAAATTAAAAGTAGAGCTACCAGATGACCTGACAATTCCATGTCTGGGTATTTATCCAAAGGAAACGAAAACACTAATTTGAAAGGATATGTGGCAACCCCATGAGTTCATTGCAGCATTTTTTACAATAGCCAAGACATGAAAGCAACTTGACTATCAACCGATAAAGAAAATGTGATGTATATATATATACAATAGGATGTTATCCAGCTACAGAAAAGAAGGAAGTTTTGACATCTGTGACAATATGGATGTACCTTGAGGGCATCATGCTAAGTGAAATAAATCAGAGAAAGGCAAATACTATTTTCTATGTGAAATCTTAAAAAAATAAGCAAACAAACAGAACCTGAGAGCTACAGAGAACAGATTAGTTGTTGCCAAAGGTGGGTGTGGGGAGGTAGACAAAATTAGTAAAGTTGGTCAAAAGGTACAAACTTCCAATTATAAAATAAATAAGTCATGGAGATGTAATGGGCAGCATTAATGTGAAAGTTGCTAAGAGTAGATCTCAAAAGTTCTCATCACAAGAAACAAAAAATTGTAACTATGTGTAGTGATGGACGCTAACTTGACTTATTTTGGTGACCCATTCATAACATATACTGATACTGAATCATTAGTTGTATACCTGAAACTAATATGTCAATTATATCTCAATTAAAAAACTATTGCTCCTTGAACTTGCTAAAGTTTTCTCATAAGTAAGGTAATACCTCTCAAATATATCTTCTTCCTGGAATTTGCTAAATGTTTTACATATTTCATGCTTTATGATATGCAGCTGTATCTCATGGCCAAATTTTATGCATTCCAGGCTCTATGCTCTTCATAAAAATCTAAGTCAAATCAAGTAAGTTTCAGAGTGTTATTTTGTCCCAAGACCAAAAGTATAACTATTAATCATTTCTGATCTTATTAGGGTTCTCTAAATATTATAAAATTAATATTTAAAAAAAGGTAGAAGTCAGATCATATACTCCTCTGTACAAATCCTCCAAAGACTTCCCATCTTACCCGGACTGAAAGCCAAAGCCCGCATCATGGCTTACAGGACCCTACACAATCCGATGGCATTTTACCTCTGATCTTCCCATAGGGTTCCTACTCTCCTCCCTCTCTTTATTCCTGCCATACTGATGCTCTTTGAATGAGCCACTGAATCCTCCTGCCTCTGATACATTTGTGCTATTCCCCCAGCCTGCTCTTGCCCAAGTCTCTGCATGGCTCCCTGCATCATCAGCTCTTAGCTTCACTCAGACCCCATCTTCTAGGCGAGGTCTTCTGCAGCTACTTGTTCTAGCATTGTAAGCCTCACCCCCAGCACTCTCCATCCCTCTTTCCCACTTTATTTCTTCCGTGCGTTTATCACCACCTCACATTCTACATATTTACCTTATTATTTTTTATATAATCTGCATCCCCCAACTAGAATATATATTCCACAAGGGCTGGAATTTTTGTTTGATGTATTTACTTATCTATTCTGACACTTAGAAAGGTGTCTGGCACATAATAGTTTCTCAACAAATATTTGTTAATAGAATGAACACGGGAATGGTGTATGTTTCCTAAGAATGAAGTGCATAATACACAGATGGCCAATAAGCATATGAAAAGATGGTCAACATTTATGTCATTAGAGAAATTGAAATCAAACCCACAATGAGATACTACTTCACACCCACTAGGATGGCTATATTTTTTAAAAAAGACAATAACAAGATATGAAGAAATTGGAACCCTCATATATTGCTGGTGAGAATGTAAAATGGTGCAGCTACTTTGGAAAAGTTTGGCAATTCCTCAAAATGGTAAATAGTCACCATGTGACCCAGTAATTCCTTCACTAGGTACACACCCATGAGAATTGAAAACATACATCCACACAAAAACCTGTACATAAATATTCACAGCAGCATTATTCATAATAGCCAAAAAGTGGAAACAACCCAAATGTCCATTAATTGATGATTGAATAAGCAAAATGTGTTATATCCATGCAATTGAATATTATTCAGCAGTAAAAAGGAATGAAGGACTGATATATCCTACAATACGGATGATCTTTTAACACATTATGCTAAGTGAAAGATGCCAGTCACACTTACATGAAATGTCCAGAATAGGCAAGCATATATATATATATGAACAAAAGGGAGATTAAAATTTGCTTAGGACTTGGGGTGGGAGTGGTGGTGGTGAGGGAGAAGGGGGAGTGAGTACTGATGTCTATGGGGTTTCCTTTTGGGGGGTCAAAAATATTCCAAAACTAGGTTGTGGCATTGCATAACTTTGTGAATACACTAAAAACCACTGAATGTATACTTCAAATGGGTGAATTGTATGGTATATAAATTATTCTCAGTAAAGCTTTTTTTTTTAAAAAGGATGAGTTGCATAATTAAAGTTAACAAATATTTAATTCACTATACTTGGTCAATTGCATTTTGTATCAACTTTTCCTACTCCATCTGTAAATTTTCCACAATTCCTTATATTACATTGAATTAGTGGCCTAATTCCCAGTTTTGTAAAACACTCTCAGTAACTAGTTTATGATCCATTCGATCATCTTTAAATCAAAGGGCAAGTTTTCTTTACTGAATTCAAAACATCTTGACCAAACTCACTCTAAGCCTTGTAGTTCTATTCTTAAATAGTGAGGTTCATAAAATGATAATCAGAAGTTCCTCGCAAAGTAGATATTTGTTGACTCAATGACTGCTCAGAACTGGATTTTTCTTCCTACTTCATTGGTTTCTATAACACTGGGTTTTCGAAATCCAGTTAAAACCTGTGATTTGTTGCCTGAGAGAAAAAGAAAAATAGTTTAGACTTTATTGTGACAATTATAATTGTTAATATTTATTGCATGGTTAGCTTGCACCAGACACACATTGAAGCACCTCATGTATCTTAACTCATTTTAATCCTCACAGTCAACCTGTAAGGTAGGTATTATTGTCTCTATTTCACTAATGAGTTACTTAAAAGACAGAAATAACTTGGCCAAGGTCATATATCTACTAAGTGGTGGTGAAGCAGAGATCCTAACCCTAGCAGCATGGTTCCAACACCTATGCAGAGAAAAGTCAGCAGTGAGTCACCGAATTAACCCTTTTCCCACTGCAGTATTCACTCAATTAATAAATACTTATAGAGTCCAATCAAATGAAGACATAAAAACAAAACAAAATAATAATGAGCCAGGGCTCTTGTTCTGGAATTACACAATCTAATGTGGGAGACAAATACATTCTTGAGCAACAAAAATACAAGATGATAAGCCTGTATCATAAGGTCCAAAGTCCAACCAGAGTGAAAGGTGCATATTAACTTTGCGGGAGATGGGGAAGGATGAGGAAAAATGGCACTGAGAGGCTGTTTATTCCAGACAAAAGAAGCAGAGGATGCAAATGTAAAGTGGTATGAAAAGAACATAGTGTCCTGGAATGACCTTGGTGTGTGAGAGTGGCAGAAGAGGACTGGTAAAGTGGACGCCTGGCTGTGAGGGACCCTGTATATTGGGCTAATGCGTTTGGAATAAAGAGCACCAAAGAGTAAGGGGTTTACATAATCCTATTTGCATTTTGAGGAGGTAACTAAGAATTCCGATCACTGACAAGGGTAGAGACAATGAAAGGGTAGAGACAGCAGACAGTAGGCTGTTGTAATAATTAATCTTCTTACACTGTTGGTGGGAATGCAAGCTGGTGCAGCCACTCTAGAATAAACAGTGTGGAGGTTCCTCAAGATGTTCGAAATAGAGCTACCGTACAACCCAGCAATTGCACTACTGGGTGTTTACCCCAAAGATACAAATGTAGTGATCTGAAGGGGCACCTGCATCACAATGTTTATAGCAGCAATGTCCACAGTAGCCAAACTGTGGAAAGAGCCGAGATGTCCTTCGACAGATGAATGGATAAAGAAGACGTGGTCCATATATACACAATGGAATATTACTCAGCCATCAGAAAGGATGCTTACCATTTACATCAACGTAGATGCTGAGTGAAATACGTCACTCAGAGAAAGACAATTATCATATGGTTTCACTCATATGTGGAACATAAGAAACAGGGCAGAGGATCATAGGGGAAGGGAGGGAAAACAGAATGGGAAGTCATCAGAGAGGGAGACAAAACATGAGAGACTCTTAACTATAGGAGACAAACTGAAGGTTGCTGGAGGGGAAGTGGGTGTGAGGATGGGATAACCGGGTGATGGGCGTTAGGAAGGGCTCGTGATGTAAGGAGCACTGGGTGTTCTATGAAACTGATAAATTATTGAACACTGTATCTGAATCTAATGATGTACTCTTAAGTTGGCTAGTTGAATTTAAATTTAAAAAATGCAAAAAAAAAAAAAAAAACCCACCCACAATTGACACAGATTTTTTTTAAAAAAGAAACAATTAAAAGTTAGTAATTTATTTCTCTTTTTAGGTTTATGATAAGCCATTTGTTGTCCCAGGACCATGGTTAGTACTATCTAAAGCAGTACTGTCCAACAAATATAATGCAAGTCACATATGTAATTTAAAATTTAAATTAAATCAAATTAAAATTTAGAAGCCCCATTAAAACAAGTAAGACAAACACATGAAATTAATATTTTACTTAACCCAATATATTAATCATCTCAATGTGAAATCAATATAAAATATTAATGAAATATTTTATTCCTTTTTTCGTGCCAAGTCTTCCAAATCCAGTGTGGGTTTTACACCTAAACGGTTTTCAAATGCTAAATTTGCTTTGGAACTACTTGATCTGCATGTAGATTTCATAAAATTTACAATCAAAAAGTAGACTCACATATCCAGGTTGTTCTAAACACAGTTAAATGTTGCCCAGTATTTAAATTGAATGTCCATTTTCAAATTTAAATTGATTCAAATGAAAATTTTTTTAAAGATTTACTTATTTATCTTTTAGAGAGAGCATAAGCGGGAAGGGGAGAGAGAGAAAGAATCCCAAGCAGGCTCCACACCCAGCACAGAGCCCTATGCGGGGCACCATCTCACAACCCTGAGATCACAGCCTGAGCCGAAACCAAGAGTCCAAGGCTTAACCGAAGGCGCAAACCCAGGCGCCCCTCACTAGCTATATTTCAAGGGCTCAGTACCCACACATGGCAAGTGGCTACCATTTTAGACAGCGCAGATTGAAGTACTAATTCTGAACCAAGGCAGAATGACTTACCACACACTCCTGCTTGGCTTATCTAGGTGTTCACTAAATATGTTTGTTACTATCAGAAAGCATAGGATTTAAAAAATAGAGACTCTGGGCTGCCTGGGTGGCTCAGTCAGTTAAGCGTCTGCCTTCAGCTCAGGTCATGATCCCAGGGTCCTGGGATGGAGCCCCGCATCATCGGGCCCCCTGCTCAGTGGGCAGTCTGTTTCTCCTTCTGCCTCTGCCCTCCCCCTGCTCATGCTCTCTCTCAAATAAAATAAAAAATCTTTAAAAAAAAATAAAATAAAAAATACAGAATCACTAATTCTAAACCAACTGCAAATAAAGCCGTGTATAAGATGGGAGGAATTCTTTTGGAAACCAAAAAGAATAAATGCTCAGCACATCATTGATTTTGGCTATTATTTAAAAGAACACTTTCCTTTAGACCAATCCTCTGTTCAGCTACATAGAAAATGCGAACTATGATTAGAAAGAATTATTCTGTGTTATTAATGTACCTACAAAGTAGTAAAACACACACACACAAAATAAACAGTCCCAACAGGTCAGGAAACTTACACTGTGCCTTGAATAATAGTACAAGAAACTAGCCTTCCTGCAGGAGGGAAATCATCTCCCCTGCCCCCTGCTGTCGGCTGCCCTGCACTGCAGAGCTCCAATTCTGGATTCACGGCATTCAGTGATGTCAGATGGCCAAAGGTTTCCCACAGCACTGAGAAATTTGCCAATGGTGAATACATTTTCCTTCCTAATGATGATTTGAGTGCCATCTCTGAGTAGGGAAGGCTGGGAGCCCAGCTCCCTATGAATTGGTTTCCCCACCAGTCATGGCACTAGTAAAGGAGAATGTAGAGAGGACTCCTATGACAGTTAAAGGAGAGAAAAGTAATGGACAAGGCCAGTGTGCAACAGAGCAAATGATGATATTGGCACAGAAGGTCATTCAACAAGTGGTGTGGACGTAAGAGACAGCAGGGAGCAGCAGGGACTGGGGTAAATTGGAGGGTCAATGACAGCTCCGAAAGGGCAGCTCCCTGAGCAAGTGGAGGGGGGGCCAATCACTGCTGCCGGATCTGCCCACTGTCTGTTCACAAGAGAAAGATTTGGGATTTCACGTAAAACCTGGTTTTTAAAAATCAGCAAACATCCTGTGGGTCAAACAGGTGTCTAGTTTACAACCTCTGAACATAAAGTCACAGAAGGTCAAAATAGGGGCGCCTGGGTGGCTCAGTTGGTTGAGTGCCCAACTCTTGATTTCGGCTCAGGTCGTGATCTCATGGAATCGGTCCTGTGTGGGACTCCATGGTCAGTGGGAAGTCAGCTTCTCTCCCTCTCTCGCTGTCCCTCTCCCTGCTCATGCTCTCTCTCTAAATAAAAAAATCTTAAAAAAAGAGAAAAGGTCAAAATAAAGAGCAACACCAGAAACAGAGTTAAAGTAAAAGCTATGTGAAAGATAGTTATTTTGAAGAAAGAATAATGCAAATTAGATCATAGACCAAAGAGAATAAAATCCCTGCTGGGATAGATGCAATCTAGGTCAGTTTACATCCATATCAGGAATAAGATAGATTAGTAGACTATGTACCCATAACAATTAAGTAAAGGCCTTCTCTCTAGACCTATATTTGGGGGCGCTTGGGTAGTGCAGTCAGTTAAGTATCTGACTCTTGGTTTTGGCTCAGGTCATGATCTCAGGGTTATGAGATCAATCCCTGGAAGGGGGTCCGTACTCAGTGAGGTATCTGCTTGAGATTCTCTCTCCCTCTTCCTCTGCCCCTCCTGCTCATTCTCTCTCTCTCTCAAATAAATGAATAAATCTTAAAAAAAAAAGAAGAAAGAACTATATTTGGATTAGGTCTCCCAGAATACACTCCCACTACAAAACACCTGGAAATGTTGGGTAGAACTCTTTTTTATAAAGATTTTATCTATTTATTTGACAGAGAGAGACAGCAAGAGAGGGAACACAAGCAGGGGGAGTGGGAGAGGGAGAAGCAGGCTTCCCGACGAGCAGGGAGCCCGATGCAGGGCTCGATCCCAGGACCCTGGGACCATGACCTGAGCCGAAGGCAGACGCTTAACGACTGAGACACCCAGGCACCCCTTAAACCCCAGTTTTGCCAAAAGTTTGGTTAAAGATGATTTTGTGAGCCTATTCTACTGATGGGTAGAATTTTTTAAAACTTTTTTTTTTTAAGTAGGCTCTATGCCCAATGTGGAGCTTAAACTCACAACCCCAAGATCAAGAGTTCCATGCTCTACTAACTGAGCTTACTAGGCACCCCTAAAAACACCTTCTAAGCTCATAGCTGAGCTAGCAAGAAAAGGTAAATTCTTAGAAGTCAAAAAATTGAAGTGAAAGCTTGAGGAAGGGGGAGCACAGAGGCTGGTAGCTGCCAATGATCTAGAGGGTTTAGCAGCTGCTTAGGGGATAGGCCAAGGCCCAGGGGCCTGTGCAGTCTACCAGTTGTCCCCCAGAAAACATTGTCCCCTTCTTCTTTACCAATAGGAGCTTTAGCTCAGTGCCTGACCACCTACCAAAAGACATATCCCGACCTCATTTGTAGCTATGTGACCAGGTTCTGGCCACTGTGATGTGGGCAGAAGTGACATATGCAACTTCCAGATCACACTCTTAAAAGGAAAAGAGGTGTTTTCTCCATGCTTTCCCTCTTCCCATGAGCTGGTATGCAAATATATTCCATTGTGCAGACAAGAACATGATTCTCCAAATAGCAGAACAACACTATTAGGAGTCTGGGCCTCTGAGTCTTCTGAGCAGTCACATCAACCCTGGACTGCTGCTTGGACCATCATATGAAAGAGAAATAAACTATCTTTTTCAAGCCACTGCATTTTGAGGTCTCTTAATAAAGCAGCTTTGCCTGTATCCAAAGTAATATGCGCCATACAAAGTAAGGAGATGACAGAACCCCCCACCTCATAGAACAGGGACACCAAACGTCTACACTAGGAGCCACCCTTTTCATCTAATGGACCAGAAGACAGTGATTATTTTAGGCATTGCAGGCTGTATGGCCTCTGTCCCAACTAGTCAACTCTGCCATTGCAGACCAGAAGCAGCCACAGACAATAAGTAAACAAATGGGTATGGCTGTGTTCCAAAAAAATTACTTACATAAACAGTAAGTGGGCTTGATTTGGCCCACAGGCTATCGTTTGCCAACCCCTTGTCAACATATTACTAAATAAATAAATAAATAAAGTGTCTAATAAAGAAAAGTTGCCTGTTGTAGCCTTGGCTCTCTCAAGTGAAAGAAAATTCTACTGAGAATTCATCACTCAGAACTGACTCTCAGAAGCGACTATGGTTTCAAGTCACACTATGTATGTGGTCTAAGAAAACCTTCAGAGTGAGATGTTATTTGGAAGTGGACCCGGATCAGGGGCCTAACAAAAAGCAAATGCAAGTCCTCCGGAACACATCTTCAGCCTCGAAGAATTCCCAAAGATAAATTCCTATCAAGGATGAGCTCACACATAAAAAGTATAAAACACACAAGGAGAAAGACAATCACTTCGAACAATTCAGCAGAAGAAAAAACAACAAAACCAGATTCTATTGACTTTAGATACAGGACTTATCAATGACAAACAATTTAAAATGAGTACATTGAATAATGCATAAAGAAAAGAAAGTGTAAGTAAGGATAAGAGATTATCAAAAAGTGACGAGGCATAGTATTTAAAGGACTAATGAGAACTTCCACAAAGGAAAAAAAATTGAAGTTTAAAATTAAGTGAATTTTCAATAAAATTACCAAAATGATTAAAATTTTTAAAAGATGGTCTAAACACATGAAAAAATGGTCAACATCACTGGGCATCAGGGAAATACAAATCAAAACCACAATGAGATACCACCTCACACCAGTCAGAATGACTAAAATTAACAAGACAGGAAATGACAGATGTTGGTGAGGATGGGGAGAAAGGGGAACCCTCTTACACTGTTGGTAGGAATGCAAGCTGGTGCAGCCACTCTGGAGAACAGTATGGAGGTTCCTCAAAAAGCTGAAAATAGAACTACCCTATGACCCAGCAATTGCACTACTAGGTATTTGCCCCAAAGATACAAATGTAGTAATTTGAAGGGGCACTTGCACCTCAATGTTTATAGCAGCAATGTCCACAATAGCCAAACTATGGAAAGAGCCAAGATGTCCATCAACAGATGAATGGATAAAGAAGATGTGGTATATATATATAACGGAATATTACTCAGCCATCAAAAAAATTTAAATCTTGCCATTTGCAACGACATGGATGGAACTGGAGGGTATTATGCTGAATGAAATAAATCAATCAGAGAAAAACAATTATCATATGATCTCACTCATATGTGGAATTTAAGAAACAAAACAGAGGATCATAGGGGAAGGTAGGGAAACCAAAACAAGAAGAAATCAGAGAGGGAGACAAACCATAAGAGACTCTTAATCATAGGAAACAAACTGAGGGTTGCTGGAGGGGAGAGGGGTGGGGGGATGGGATAACTGGGGGATGGACATTAAGGAGGGCATGTGATGTAATGAGCACTGGGTATTATGTAACACTGATGAATCACTGACCTCTACACCTCTGAAACTAATAATACACTATATGTTAATTAATTGAATTTAAATTTTAAAAATAATGAATAAATAAAAATTAAAAAATAAAAGATAGTCTAAAATCACAAAGACAATGAGAATAGGAAAAAAGTTAATAGCAAAGGAATTTTAGGAACCATAATGGAAAAGTAACTTAGCCGATCAAGAGGAAGGGGAGGGGCAGAGGGAGAGGGAGAATCTTAAGCAGGCTCCAAGCCCAGCAGGGGGCCCTGCTCCATCTCACAACCCTGAGATCATGACCTGAGCTGAAAGCAAGATTTGGATGTTTAACTCACTGAGCCACCCAAGCACCCCAAGAAAGCTACTGATACTTCTGCAAGTAGGGGTGAAGACGGGACTGAAAACAGAATTGACTAAAAGCTTTAAGAGGTGAAAGTCACTTCCAAATGGAGAAAAGGGAGACTGCTGCTTTTGTAACAAGGCTTATAGAAACAGTTGACTCTTTAAATTCTGTCATGTGATTTTGATAAAAAATAATAATTAAAAAATGAAAATAAATTCTGCTATTTTCAAGAGTAAGAAATTCACTAAACTAATAATTCAGTTAGAAGGGCATAATATTGATAAACAAAAATATGTCTTTAAATGTTCATATATCATCAAAAATAGGGATGACTTTCAATGATACATTTTCAATCTTATTTATATACAAATGATTTTAATTGTATCTGTACACACACAGACACACACAGATACACACACCTCACACACAATTACAGTTTTAGGGGAAAAAAAGTACAAATAAGACCACATCCACATAGGCTCAACACTACCTACATAAGGATTCTAAAAGTGGTAGTTTTTAGAAACTTCTTAACAGATTATTTCAAAAATAAGATAAAATCATTCCATCAAACAAGTGCTCAGTCAATAAGGTCCAGTTAAAAGACAGTTTATTCCAGTTTCCACAGTGGCACCTACAGTTCGCCAAGTAAGGTAAGAATAGAATTTGTCACTCATGTTGTTTATCTAAGAGTTGGTGTCAGTGAATCAAGTTATCATGTTTATCTAGGAGAAAAATTTTTAGAAAGAAAAAAAAGCATTGGCCACAGAGATTTAACTTTTCTTCTGCCTTCTCAATATGTAACTATATAGAAGGCATTAAATTTGGAAATGACACTGAGCTGATAGTGCTATCATTTAATAATGGGTTTCTAAGACTTCACTAGAACAACACTTGGGATATTGGAGTTTGAATCTTTAGCATCATCACTTAGGACTTGTATCACTTTGAGCAAATTACTTAGTTTCTTCTCTCATCTCTAAAAGAGAAAGGGTATCACCTACCTTAATGTTACTGGAATGCTCAAAAACTTCATGACTGTCAACGCGCTCTAGAAAGTGGTATGCATGAAGTCTCCTTTCAGTTCTGCGATTCTCTAATTACAACCTGGCACCAGCCACCTCGCTGAGTCTTCTAAAGACAACTTCATACAATTATGAAGTTGCAATGGTAAATAAATACAAGACTATACATTGTATAACTTAAAATGTCTTAATTCTCTTTTTTTCTTCTCATTGACTTCTCACTCATTCCCAGAAGTCATTAAAAAAAAAAAAAAAAAGACTAAAAAATTTTGGCAACATAAAAAATTAAAACTTCTCCACAGCAAAAACAAAAACAACCATAAATAGGTGAAAAGGTTAACTGTGAAACATTTGCAATACAGAAGAAATTATATAAAATATTAAGGACGCCTGGGTGGCTCAGTTGGTTAAGCGTCTGCCTTTGGCTTGGGTCATGATCCCAGGGTCCTGGGATCGAGCCCCGCATCGGGCTCCCTGCTCAGCGGGAAGCCTGCTTCTCCCTCTCCCTCTGCCTGCTGCCCCTGCTGCTTGTGCTCTCTTGCGCTCTCTCTGACAAATAAATAAATAAAATCTTTGAAAAAAAAGAAATTATATAAAATATTAAGAAAGTTTGAGAGCAACATGAATGGGGGATGATGACATAATTTTCATTTAAAAATGTCACACGGATCCAAGACTAAAGGTTTAAAATTGTTAGATTTTCCAAACATCTCTACGAATAGAAAGTGAATACCTCCAAAGAGCTCTTACAAATAATTATTTAGAAGACGGCTAATACCACACAAAAATGTTCAAACTCCCTCATAATTAAAGAAATTAATAAAACTGGATGCCATTTTCACTTATCCTACTAGAATTATTTTTAATAGCAAAAAAAAAAAAAAACCCACAATCTAAATATTCACCAAAACGAACTAGTTATTAAACAACAGTGTGGACATATATGCTATGCAGCTATGAAGAAAAATAGTAGGTATCAGAATGAAAAGAAATGTAACTGAAACTTCCTCTGGAAAGTGGGGTATCAGTTGCCTTTTATTTTATCCCTTTGTTGTTCAAATGCAAAATTATCTTTATTAAATAAACATGTGGTTCTTTAAATTCAAATTGTTAGTAAGTCATTAAAAATAAATGATATTCTGGGGCCCCTGGGTAGCTCAGACCGTTGTGGCCGACTCTTCATTTCTGCTCAGGTCACAATCTCAGGGTAGTGAGATGGAGCCCCACCTCGGGCTCCACACTCAGCATGGAGTCTGTTCAAGATTCTTTCTCCCTCTGCCTCCCCCTGCTCTCGTGCACTCTCTCTCTCTCAAATAAATAAAATCTTAAATCACTCATTGCTCAAAGCCACCTACTATTACAACTTTTTTGGAGTTTCCCCAAGCCAAATTAGTATCGCCTCTGTGCTCTCAATAATTTTCTTTGTATCTTTATCCTATCACCTTAATAAGAAGCTCGTATTGTATTATACTTATTTACATATAGTAAGAGTTAAAATCCTAGACTCTAGAAAAACAGCCTGGGCTTACTGGCCCATCTACTTACTAGTGACCATTAAAGATTACTGAACTTCTCTGCGCCTATTTTCTCATTTGTAAAAAAGAAATAATAGTACCCACCTCCTAGGACTGAGGAATAAATGAGTTCATATATGGAAAGCTCTTAAGAGCAGGCCCTTGCCTCCACTTAGCACCGGATGTGAGCTGAATCTGAGCACAGAAAATACCCTACTCAGATTTATTTTCCTCTAAACTCCCAGCAGTGACTTGCATACAGCAAATATTAACAAATGTTTACTGAATTAAACTGACTTGCTACCAGAGGATTCAAAGGGGATTGAGGATGACAAAAACAAGGTCTCTGAAAGTTAAATTTACAGCCCACTCTTGAGCACTGCAACCTTTGTGAGCCTGGTAGGTTTTCTGTTGTGCTTCACTGGCAGATTAGGTAGAAGAGGAAAAGTGCATTAGATTGAGTAGGAAAAGGCAAAAAACAATTTGGACCATGACCAATTTTTCCAGTAATCCCTACTCTTTCCTCTATCACTATCTCTGAGCACCTGAGCTGCTTGCCCATTTCCATGGTCTCCTCAGGCCAGTTGAGGTTCATACAGAGAGATCTAGTCTCCCGCAGTCTGAGCATGTAGTGCTGTCTTGGGTTCCAGGAGTCAGGCAAGCCTTCCTGGAAAGGCTTTCTTGCTAAACTTCTTACTGTCCTAAGAGTCAAATAGCCCAAATTGCTCCCCCTTACCATTTTCAAGGTGAGCAGAGCACCCCTCATGCTGGAATGACTGGCTTTTCTCTGAGCCTCTTCATAGGGAAGCAGTGGGAAAAGGTGGCTACAGGAGTGCGGCCCCTGCTTCTTCCTAACACTCTTTACACCCTCGATATGACTATTCACCAAGTCCCATAGCCCTTTGTACTTACCTTGCCTTGATCTATAGTTTATTGTATACTTGGAATTTCCCCCATCTAAATCATGTAATGTCATTACCCTCAGTGCCTTTGAGAGCTTAGGCATGGAAATCAGTGTGCTATTCCTGTTAACCACAGAAAACCCCAGCTCCAAGATTTGACAGCCATGTGACCTCCAGTAAACTGCTTAAATTAAGCCTCAGTTTCCTCATCTAGAAATTGGAGTTTTTTGCCTTATAGGATAATATTGAGATTAAACAGGGTTAAGTGTATAAAAGTTGTGAGTGTGCCGCCCAGAACAGATTACACACTCAATAAATGGGGGATACCCATAAGACAAAGGTGCCTTTGTGAATGAGATTTAAACTAGGCCCTCCGGCTCAGATTTTTCAGGACACTGACCCTGTGTTACCAAGTCCCAACGTTGCATCCCCTAAGTAATAACTTTGTGGTGTGAGCTCCAAAAAATACAGTGCAGCCAGGTTTATACACAGTGAAACTGGAACAAGGCACAGAGGAAGGGGATGCCAAAGCGAATGTGATAAAGCATTCAAAGCCAAATATTTCACACACAAAAATCCCATTACAATATTGCCAAAAGCACTATTCAAATTCCCTTGTTGCCAAAAAGCACTATTTGAGATTATTCGGAAGACATTAACTTGGGTTTACCGTACCATCACAGAAGAACAGTTAATCTGCCTCTGTAATAATGCGAATGACCTTGTACCAACTGCAGGAAAAAATCCACCCACAGAAATAAAATCAGGATGCTGTTAGGAAAAACAATTAACCAAGTATCTAATAAACACTGTAAAACCTTGCTGAAAGAATAAGAGACCTAATAAACACATGTATCATGCTATCCATATTAAAATGTCAACTCTCCCCAGATCATAATGTATTTTATTTGTATAAACCCAATCAAAATCCCAATAAGATCTTTTAAAGAAAAATAATAGGTACTCAAGTTTATTTTAAAGAATAAGTGTCCTGGGGCGCCTGGGTGGCTCAGTTGGTTAAGCGACTGCCTTCGGCTCAGGTCATGATCCTGGAGTCTCGGGATCGAGTCCCGCATCAGGCTCCCTGCTCAGCAGGGAGTCTGCTTCTCCTTCTGACCCTCCCCCCTCTCATGCTCTCTCTCTATCTCATTCTCTCTCTCAAATAAATAAATAAATAAAATCTTAAAAAAAAAAAAAGAATAAGTGTCCTAAAATAGCCACCCCACACAAAACCAAAAACCAAAAAAAAAAAAAAAAAAGAGTAAGATAGGGCAGCTTCCCCGCCAAGTACCGAAACAGAGCACCCAGCTCTAGTGATTACCAGCAGTGAGGTACTGGTGTGCAGCAAGAGCAGTCATGCTTGCAAAGCATCAGGGGCTCGATTCTATTACTAATACAACTACCCATCTTTACCAACCCCATTTTTCAGATGATAAAGCTTAAGGTCTAGAAAAGTGAATAACTTGCCCAAGATCACACAGGTTCAAGGCAAGGGTCTGAACCCAGCTGACTCCAGGAGTCCAAACTACCTCACAAGAAAAATACTAATGTCCATTATCTAGAGATCATTAAGAAAAAAAACCCTACTAAATAACCTGGTATAAAAATGGACAAAGGATATCAACATGCAATTACATTAACATGCAAACGGCTAAATATATATTAAAAAGCTCAACCTCACAAATACTTACTATTAAGATTGATAATATCTAGGGTTACAGAGAATACTTGGAAATGGGTACTCATACATGCTGCATTAGTGTATTACTTATACAGCAATTTTGGAAGGCAATCTGGCATTAATAAATACAATCTGTATGCCTTTTCAGTAATTCCTCTTCAAGCATCAGTCCCAAAGAAACACTAAACATAAGCACAAAGAGCCACGTACAAAGATATTCACTGCAGCTTTTTCTGTAAAACTGAAATACTGGAAAGAACTGAATTGCCCACGCACAGAGAATATGCTATGGGATGGTACATAAAAAGCAAATTACATGGACTGACATGGAAAAACATGGTGATCTATCATTAAAGGGGGAAAAAAGCAAATCATAGCACATACAGATTTTTAACCCATTTGTTAGAAAAAAAAGGATCTAAGAGAGAATGATAAAATGTGAGAAAACGAGAGAGAGAAAATAAAAGGGAAAAGGAAAAAATGAACATTTATACATGTTACATGGGAAACAGCATTTTTTAAAGGGGTCCAAAAGGATAGACACCAAACTATGAACAGTATATACTCAGGGGAAGAAAGTGGGATTAGGGCCTGGGAGTTGAAGGGGACTTTCACATTCTACCCAATACTCTTCTATATAACTATGTTTTTGTAATCTTGAGAAGACAAAAGCAAGTAACAAAGAACTTACTATCTTGTGTTCACTCTGTAATTTTTTAAAGAAGCAATATATTTAACCTGGTAAAAAGAAAACACTAAAAACCGACCAAAGGGAATAAAAGAGCAATAAAGAGAAAATTACGTATTAAGAACTACTGACACCTATAAAGATTCAAAGCAATTGACACAATAAATTTTATTGTTTACATAATGATAGGCTCTGGACAGAGTGAAGACAACGGGACAATGACAACACATTTAAACTCCTATCACAAATTGATCTGTTACAAATTTCCAGTGCTTCAACATATTAAAATGTAAAATATATAAAGAAAAAAATAAGAAATATAAATACTCAGATTTTTGCAGCACAATGCAACGTCCTTTTAAAAAAAAGGTTTGCTGTAATTGGGTATTTAATTCCGACAGTAATTCAAAACACAAAATCCCACATTTTCCTACCCTTCCCCAAAATATAGATCTGGGGATTGCAGTATTAGAGAAGTATGCAAAAATAAAAACAACTTCAGTGCTCAGAAACAAAGCATTTTCCTTACTTTAATGCATCAAGGCGCAAAAGTTTCAATTCCAAAAAGCCAATCATTGCTATATGCGGATAAATAAAACAGATTTAACAACACTTTAATAATCAAACCCAACTAACATTATACTAAAAATATATGTGTGTGTATATATATATATATGCAATGCCTATTTTAGAAAAAAAGGTGTCTTGGTGAAAATGATTCTGAAAATATTCACTTGATGCACATTATGTACAAAACCTTCTATATAAAAAATTAAACTATTTTCAATGAAATTCCATGTTCACATCCCATTTGAAAACTGTACTTGAAAGATAAGTAGGTCTACCTAATGGTTTCTGTCTGAAATCATGGCTAAGGCAGTTCTCTTTCCAAGGGCCCTCTTTTTCACCCACTCTATGTCACTAATACTAATATAGACAAATATTACACAGATGCAATCTGACATGCCTATGTGCTATTACCTGGGATTCTGTTCACTGTTAAAACGGGATAGTTTATAGTTGCTACAAAGAATACATTTTTTCTTAAAATATATTGTTTCTCTATTCCAAATTAAGCACTTACTTAAGACATTAAGAGGTTGATAAACCACTCCATTTGGTGTCAATATCAATAGCCCTATAAGAAAGAACTCTGTATTGGAATAGCTAGAAAAGTTTCCACTAAAGTAATAGTGCATCCTTCACCTGCATAGAATCAATTTGGCTTAATAGCTCTTTGCCCCCAGACACCAGTCTGGAGTTCAAATATGCTCTTGAAGGTTCATCTCAGATATGAGAAAACATCTCATATAGGCAATATGAGGGTATATGGGATAATAAAAGTTGTTAAAGTCTGTTCAATGATTCTTACAGCACTCCTCATTCAGAGTAGCTGTTAGAGGTTAACGTGGAAACAAAAATGGAAAAGACTGGGGGGCAATGAAGCAGAGTTGGTCAAATATTTACACCAGTAATCATTTCACTAAATCTTTAAGCAAATAACTGCAATGACCTGGTACCTCTAAGCTCATCATTCTACAAGCACTGAGGATTTGAAGCTTAAAAGGTGAAAAATAGAATACCCTTAGAAAAGGGGAACAAGTCTGAGGCAAAAGTTGTAGGTCTGTAAATATATATTTTATATGAACACACAACTGTGTGTATTATTCTGTATATATTTACATATGTATTCACAAGATGCCCTGCAGTGTAGTTCAAAAGGCCTTTATCAAGGAACAAACTGATTCTAGTATAGGACTCAAGAGTTCATACCACCTGTGTAAGAAACAAATGTGCATATATTCACATCATGTAAACCTTATCAACAAAAACATTGCTACGACACTAGGTTAAATAGGTTTTACTAATCAGTGATGTAATCAGAACATTTCTTACACTGACAATCAAAATAATGAAAAATACACAACTGGGTTTCAAATTCACAAGAAAAAAGATGTTTAGCATGGCAAACAAGAACAAAGTTCAGATTCCAGAGTAGGGAAAAATATCAAAACTTTATAAATCTCCTGGGATGCAATTTAATTACTGCATCGATTTTAGAAAAATAGACTCATAGAATGAACGATGCTGCTATGAATTCTCTCAACCACATCAACCCATATGTTTATCTTTTTCCTCTTTTGTTTCCAGCTGGAGGTTTCTTCAACTGAAGGAGTTGTCCTCCTGTTCCAAAACCTGCAGAGGCAGGATTGGACACCCCAAATGTCAAACCAGCTGATGCCGTGATGCCAGGATTGCTGAAGTTAAACCCAGATGTACTTGAGCTGCCAAAGCCTTATGTTTAGGGAAGAAAATATTCATATCAGAAGTTAAATAACAAAAACAAATATAAAAAAATGGGGATGAGAGGTAAATTTCTAGCTAAAAGAATATATAATCTATAAAAATAACAAGTATCTTAGAACCCTAACTTTGTAACATGGAATTTTACAGGAAAATAATTTAGCTAACAACTAAGAGGCACCTTTAAATAAGACAGAAATTTAGTGATCCAGGCCAAAAGAGAAACCTTAGCACAAATAACTGAACTCTACAGAAAACTTCAAGTTGTCAGATGCTTTCCTGTTAATTAAATATTCCATGGTGCCTTCCTCCTCAGCCCCTCTAGAAACATATTATCAACATGTGGAAGAGAGACTTCACAACCTTTGGACCCACTCTTGTAATCCTAAGTCCTCCAAGAAGGCCTTAACCCACGATTTTCAAGGCAATGAACACACCAAAGAGTAGTACCAATTGTTCTGATTTTATAAGAACCTTTGCAAAACTAAGATCAAGAACTAGCACTGCCTACTTAACTAAAAGTACCATATTTAGATTATAATTCTCAAACCACTGAATTCTACTGTTATTTTACTCTTTTGGAACTGCTGATTTTAAATACCACTTAATATTAAATGGAATTTCCTTAAAATTCCCTCAATTTAAACGTAATTTAATAAGTATTATGTCATTATTTCAGACATGCTATTTATTCCTAAGCACTGCATGTTAAAACAAGCCATTATTTACGAACATAGAGGAAATGGAGAAGAAATCTGGAATTTTCTACTCGAAGAGTCAAAAGATTATATACCTATTTCAAATGAACAAAGAATCCAATTAATCATCATGTCTAAGCCTGGTGTTCTTAAAACCAAAGGGACTGATAACTAAAGAACATCTCTTTGGGAGAAAAATTATTCTCCTAAATAAATAATGATAAAAACTGGGTTAAAACCTTTATAATTATGGGTTATTTTTATAATAATGAAGAGACTTGTTTAACCATGAAACTAGTCTTTGGGTTTAAAAGACTCTCTACTTAGTTAAAAGAGGACATAATTACTTATTATATCAAACTAATAAGTCTTGTTAGAAATATTTCACAAACCTTTTAGTTTATAAGAGAGATAAAACTGTATGATTTGTTAGGCTTGCATGCTTCATTCAGGGGGTAGAAACTGAATCAGGGATCATTTTTGGATACTGGAAATAACAATACTTATACTTTTAAATTAAATAATTTGCATCTTTAAATTTGCCTGAAATTCAGGCCAAAAACACACAAACCTGCACTAAGACTTCCTGAGGGTTTATTTGTTGTTCCAAATCCAAATGTGGAGGCCCCTGTGGTGCTGCATCCAAAACCAGAGCTAGTTCCAAATCCTAGTGGAAGGGTAATAGAGAAATATACAATGGTATGTAAAACATAGGTTAAAGGATACTGACAAGTAAAACCTAAAATTACCAAAGGTCTAATAAATACAGTGCTATTACAGAAACCTGTGATTTACTCTTTTGCATAAAGCTTTTGGAAGAATCAGGTTAAATCTGAGATAAACATTTTTTATGTATTTAGACTAAATTTATGACCCATCAGTAATTTTTAAAGAACAAAGCTATAAAGAACAAGATCGTATTAGTATTTTCTCTCCCAAATGGACTAGCAATGTTAGTGACCATTCAAATATGATGTCAAACAGATATAAACATAGCTACTTAGGGATATTTCATTAAAAAAAAAAAAAAAAGACTGACTAAATTCATAAATAAGCATGACATGCACAACAATTTAAATGCCAAGTACCATAAGGTAACTTTACTCTGCTTTTTACCAAAACGTTTTCACTTACAAACTTTTACCACTGAAAACTTGCATAATTACAACATAGTCAATCACGTTAAACCTACTCAGTAACGGTAGTCTCCTGTCACATACCAGCCAATGTTAACAATTGAGAAATTTAGAGTGGGAGCATTCATGGTTTTTCTCTTAATAATACTATTCACAATTTAAATAAAGAAATATTTTTCATTATATAAAGTTGAAGAGTTGATTCTGCTAAGTAAAGACTGTTTCCATTCTCTTAAAAGTCAAGTGCTCTAAAAATAAAATTCAAACTCTTAGGCTACTCTGCAACAGCTTATCTAAAATACTGAGTTTGACAGTATTATGGCCTATAACGCTAAGAAATATGATAGCAAATTGGATTATAGATCATAGGACATATGCTGTCTGCCAAAATTCTACTAATTCCAATAGAGTCTACTATATTAAGTAACCTTGATTGCTCACTGGCTTCCCTCTTACGATGATGTATTTTAGTGGAAATAAGGGAACCTTATTCATATATAATGAATGACAATACAATTGTTACAATACACTCTATTTTCAAATACCCATACCAGAGAATTGTGAATATGTTTGTATTTAGCATGACGACTTATAGAAGACTTACCTTACTAGTTAGAATTAACTTATAAAACTATTAATTGCTACATATACAAGTATGCATAAAGGCAAATATGCCAAAAATGCTCAGGAAAAGACAGAAGCCGAGCTGTTCAATTATAAAAAAATTATTTCCCCATTTAAAGTGTCATTTACAGAAGAAGAAGATAATGATTAGTAGGATGTATGTCCAGAAGTAGTTTGGACTCCAAACCGATGTTATTAAGACTACTGATTTTTTAAAGTTAATTAAATTTATTAAAACTAAGTAATTTGCAATTTCACATTTTAGCATACTGCTTTGAAAATATGAAAATCCCTACCAATTATTTTTACTACTCTTTTGTACTTACTATTCACCAAAGATGAAATGATTTTTTTAAGTTCTAAATCTAATACTAGAAAGCACTAATTATGTTTGGAGAACTGTTTTTGTCAGATGGAAACTTCACTTCAGCAGACCCTCTTAGAAATTTTTTACAGGCTACTATCAATTCAAATGTATAATAGTCCATTGCAATATTAGAAAAGTGAAAGTGTACCTCCAAGGTTTGAAGAACCTAAGCCACTTGATTGCAAGCCAGTGCCAATACCTGAGCCGAATGGCGTTCCAAAACTAACTCCCAGAGATGGCTGTGGCCCTGGTACAACAAAACAAAACAAAAACAGAAACAAAACAAAACAAAACAAAAAATGGGGGGGGAAAAAAAACAAATTTGCCTTACTCTTTCAAGATTAAAGTTTCTTTATGAAATTATTTTTTAAATAAACAGTGATTAATTTTGACAAATGCTATTTGCTAAAACTCAATTTTCAGGATGTCTCCCCAGCCTGATTTATCTATCCTAACTGATTTACCTATCCAAAACAAAATTGTTTTTAAGTGACTTGTTTGTGCCATACAATTAAGAGGCTTACCACACTGAACGATGAATGTTAATTTACCCTACTAAGTAATTTGAAATCTTTAATGTATTGTAAATTATAATTCTTTTAGTTTTACTTCTAGAATGGTTTTAGATCTCCCCACTTGTTTTCTGATGAAATTACTTGGTGTAATCAGTAAAGGTTTTTATTTTTTTTCTTTTTAAAACAAGCTCCTTATCGTTAGAGTCAAGTCTCAACTGATCAGACTGACACTAACGTGGCAAAACTATCATGTTACTTCATAAGAGTAAGTACCAAAAAACTAGGCATCACTTTTTATATGAAATATAAATAATATATACAATAAATAGATAAAAAACAAGACAATGTTTTATTTTATTAAATTTATTGTTCAGTTTAAAGCAAATCAATTACACAGTAACATGACAATTCCAACTTGTTCACAAAAAGTGATAACTGAGTTCTATTATTAAGCTCTGCTACATTACACCACTTATCACCTGATTCAATAAGATAGATAATGAACATTTACAAAGGCACCGCTGTGTACCTTGACAGATTCAATACATTCAAGATTTCAATTCAGAAGTTTCTTTCCAACATTTTGGAAAATGTACTCAGATGCAGAACAATTAGTCATCCTTTTCCCGTTTGTTACTTTAAAGATTTTGGCTGAGTTTGTTTGGCAAGAATAGCATCAAACTTACTAGCCTCTCTTTTTAACTACTTTTTTTTTTCTTTAACTAAGCAGAATACAAAAATCTAAAAATCTCTCATTTGATAAATAATTTATGAAAATTATTCAATAAATTTCATAGTACAATCTTCAGTCTTGTCTTTTTCAAGCACAGTGATCAGTGCATCTCAAAGTTGAGGGAACTGCCAAAGTAATATACAGTTTGAAATTTAAACTTTTCAAAAAAATCAAAGCCTTCAAGTTGTTCAATGAAGAATGAGGTTTGTATATTCAAAAGGTAGTGTAAAATTATAAAGCATTAAAAAAAAAAAGAGGAAACTGCATTTTGCTACACTGGGACAGAAACTGGACTTTTCAAATAGCTTCTACCCAGAAAATAAAGAATAAGAACTAATAGCAGCCAGAGTTCTTATACTATTATTAAAAAATAAATTAAAAAAGGATTTAAATTTTTACATCCAGTTTGAGATCAATTTGAGAATAAAATACCTGCCTAGCAGCTCTTTTGTAAAATGTTACTATAGGAAAAAGAAACTAAGCATATTACTCTCTTATTTCTAACAAAAATAACACGTAGAAAACACACGTCCAGTTTCTTGAACACTGAGAGACCTAAGTGTCACGTGTTGATAGAGGCACTGCTGGTGGGAGACCCTAAAGAATAATGCACACCACAGCCCTCAGCCCTACAGGTCGTTAAGAGTTACTCAAATAACATGCTTTTTGTTGTGTGTGGGTCTGTTTTTAAGAGTAACCCTAATCATCAATATTCAGGATATAGGTAATCAAGAACTCTGACAATGACAAGACTTTCCATTGCACAACAGGTACATGATACTTTGAGTTTTGTACCTTCACACAAATTCTGAAGGCAACATCATTTATAAAACTAGTAGGCAAATGTATAACATTTTTTAATATTAAAAACTCATGATAAATATCTCCCATGCCAAAGTATTAGCATATATTACACTCTGGCCACCATATAAATTAGTTTCACTATTAGAAAGCAGAATCTAAATCCTTCAGGCAAAAGTCACGTAAACAATTCAAGAAATCTGTTTCAAAATCTGAATAGTCATTCAATGAGAGGCTTAGTTCCATAAATAAAACCAAGTTAGTAGTAATATATCCCAATAATTGCCCAAAGTGAAATCTTCATGTAGAGTAACATTTTACAAAAGTTACCGTATAATATATTCACACACAACAAAATCAAGTTTAGCACTGTAATTCATATTTTCCAGAATAAATTCTACTTTCTTAAAAGTAAAACTGCATTCACAGGAAAAGGACTAAAGTGCTAAAATTTTTTAATAATTTTCAATAATACTCAAAATACCTAATGTAATTAGTATGATTATTCCTAAGTCATATTTTAAAAATAATTTTTCTTAGAAACAAAAAAATGCCTTTTCCCCAATTTGAAAAATTTTACTTACTGATTTAATGGGGAATGTTCCTTTGGTTGTTAAATACAACAAAACCACAAAACTACAAGAAACTAAAATGAAATACTTAAAGTTTCCTATTTAACACTACATCTTAAATGTCCAAACCTACACTAAAAGCTAGAAATTAGGAATTCCTAACAAAATGTCTCAGCTCTCCTTAAAAATAGCAGCTAAGTCACATGAGAATAGTCTTATTATGTAAACATCAAGAACTTTTAAAAGTGTCAAAACACAACAGCAAAACTTAATCCCAATACATTAGCTTAAAACAATCTATCCTAAGTTAAAATTATACTGATAATCCTAATGTAAATGTCTTAAGCTTTTTAAGAGGCTTCAAAAGCACTGATGGACAAGTGTACTCAAGATCTACTAATATGTCATTTATCCATGTATTGATGCTTATTTCATACATAATTAGCCTGCTGGTTTTTCATTAATTCTCTTTAGTCTTCAGAAGCAATAACCATAAATCATGCAGGCCTAATCTCTATTATATTTTTTCATTAAAAACCACCAAAGAAAAGTTAAGAAGTCACTTAAATCCATACCTCCACCTCCAAGAAAGACTACGCAGAAACCATCCTCAGAAGGTAGAAGCCTAAGAAGCTATCTGTACTTTTCACATTAATGAAGTCAAGAACTCATATGCAACCAAAAGCAAAACCCGACAACTCAGATCTTGCACAGATCAACAGTGATGTATAAAAACAGCACACCAGCTTTACCTAACTGAATCTAGATGGTCTTTAAAATTTGTTATTGGCACTTAAAAAAAAAAAAAAAAAAAAAGATGTCCTCAAAGTCACGAGACATAAAGAATAAGTCAGTGAGTACAAAGCACAATGCAAGAATTTCTCAAAAGGCTGTAACTCATGAAAGCAGTACATATCTAAGAGACCTCATCCATCTCCCTGTAGTGGTGACATGACTGGAATAACTACCATTCTAAGATGCATAAAGGAATGCACTATGGAGCTGGGGAGGCCTTCAAAGAAACAAAAGGAAAAAGAGAAGACATAATGCAAAACTGTTAATACTATTGTTTAGCTTCTCAGTTCTAAAAATCCACACAACTCAAAATGAAAACAAGGTAAGACTGTTTAAGGTTGATAAATTACAATCCTGCCAGCCGATGAGGAAGCCCTTACGTGGGTTTCAGAACTGCAGGGAACACAGAAAGCAGTCAAGTTTCCCTGAAGCGTGGCAAAAGTCACAATAAAATTAAATGAGCAAAGGCTCCTCAAGATGATTACTCTAAATCAAGCTAACATTCTCCACCACGACGGAGAGCAAACACCATACTCAACTCATATTGTTTACCTTTGTATCCTCGGAGCCTAGCACATAGTAGGCACTCATATGTACAGAACGAACTTATATCTTCATATGTCCATGAGCCCAAAATGCATGACCTCTCAAGACTGTCTACATAAGAGAACTAAAAACAACAATGCTGACAAGTGGTTTTGCTTCAAATTTAGTTGTATACCACAGAACATAATTCATTTATACCATGACATTTTAAGTAACTGACCTTTCTCAAGTTGTATTTATTAAAATGGAAATCCTTTATATTTTAAAGAATACTTAACCAAAACCCATGCTTATCTGATCTATTGTAAGATTAATATTGGCTCTAAAAAAGTAAATTGGTATTATGTTGGTTTGATTAGCTGGTTAAATAATCAGGAGAACTGATAATCACTAATTATGGGACTGATTCCTATACTGACTTGATAGGAATCAGCCACATAATGACTTTTTTTCCCTCCATAACTTGAGAATGGAATTCTACACTCCAGCCAGCTAGAGAACTACTACAGAGTGCCACTGTGAGCCACTATTCACACGGGTCCAGCCATGGAATGTGGACGATTTGGCATAAACCAATCATTAGCCATTCACTGATGGTAAGTCAATTCTGTCATCTCCAAATGTGAAGAATAATTTTTAAACTGCCGGTACTGAAAACCAGAGAATGCTTCCCTAGTAGAGGCAGCCTGAATGCAATCTAGATATGCCTGTGTTTTACTCTTTTTGTACTATAATTTACTACTGGACTATATGGAACTCTCAGAAAGACACATGCTATAGGAATAAGCATTACTCAAAAATTTATGAATGAGTAAAGTAAAAAATCAATATCCATTAAGACTACATTTTCTATGTCATACTTCAAGCCTGACAAAAAAAGAGACTGCAGAAGTAAAGACAATAATTTCCAAAAGACACAGGACCAAACTCCACATTGCAGAACTAGACTACAAAAATGTTTCTCTTGTTAGAAGTGGAATTAAACCAAGGACTAAAATTATCTGCTTTCCAGTATCTCACCAATTATTTTCATCATCTGCCCAGCTTCCCAGTTCATACTTCTTAATGTGCAATCCAGAACATCTCAAAACATCTTTTTCCTGCTCTTGCTACTGTTCTGTTCATTCTGAAAAGGTACAAATAATTCTAGCATGTACTTTCTTCCAAATTTGGTTAAGAGGACCTGTACTCTGTTTCCAGTCATTATGCATAAAAACAACCAAGTGATCTTCAACACACCTTCACTCATAACAATGTACTTCATCCTAAATGTGGGTAACTCTGTAATCACTATGTATGAGGAAATGAGAATGCACCATCTATCAGTATCATATATGAAAAATGCAATGTATGGCTGGATTATCTCTGACTTTAAAACAATAAATGATACAATCACGATTTTAGAATCTAATATTCTTAAATGTAATTCGGTAGTGAAACACCATGTTCTAAAGGGCATTTATAGCAATACAGCAAATAACATTAAGTAATTCACAATATTCAATATCCAATTGATGTATAATTATTGCTAAGACTACCCTGCATTTTTTTATCAGGTATGTTTATAATTGTGTCCATCACAATTTTTAGATTGTATTGGAACAGCTACTCATAGAAATTTCTTCAGTGCTAACACAAAAGGAAGACTTAGAAAAATGCACATCAATGTTCTGCATTTGAACAGTAAGAAGCTATAACTTGAATGCATTCAGACCTGTAGCAGGCTGTTGCTGCTGTGTAAGTGTTGCAGCCATGGCAACGGCTGCTGCATTTGGCATGCTGCTGAAAGGGGTGGGTCCAGTAGTAACTCTGGGTGCATTCTGCCACTTCTTGGCTTCTGCTCGCCTGGCTTCAAACACATCTACAGCATCTCCCAAGAACATTTTCCTATAGCCAAGGTACTGTTCTTTTAGCACCTAAACAAAAGAAAAAAGAGACAGTTAATAAGTTCTTTGTTGACTTTGGAAATATATGAATAATCTAACTAGGAAATAAGTAAGCAGACAGAGGAAAGACACTGCCAATATTACACATTCGCCCTAAGGTGCAAATCAAAGGCATGGTGTGGGAAGTGATACATGCAAGCTCTGTTACTCTCTTAAGTATTTTCTTCCCTATTTTTGTCATGTCTTTACAATAAACTGCCTAAAATATTCTGGCTCCATGACGCCCTCTTTAAAACAAGTTAGCAAAGCTTTTAAACAAGCAAAGTAATATCTAAAATTCCATTTTCAATATTCCAGTTTTTCACGTTTCCCCCTCCAACACCCAACCTTTTGATAACTTTTACATTCAAAAGGCTAAAAACTAGTAAATGCCTTCTTTAAAAGGCCTGGGTGACACGGGTTAAAATAAGAGGTTACCTTAGCAGAGAGAGGTTGGAGGGTATAAAGAGAACTTTTACTTTATCAATATTATTTGACTATTTTATAGTGAGAATGACTCATGTTGAGCTTGTGTCACCACACCAGGGGGGTGGGGATAGTGAGCTTATAATTTCAGATTAAGAAAGGAAAATTGCCAAGTTCATAAAGTGGACTGGTTCAAGCAGTGCAACATCTGCCCTGATTAAGGCCATTAACGGGAGCGATTCTACTTCACATCAGAATTACTAAATACTTTCATTAAAGGTTTAATCTAATTTGGATCAGTTTCAAACAACTTTTTGAAGAGATGTAGAATTTTCAGATTTCCTACCATTCTCAGCAGAAATTAGTAAGTACTAGCCTTTTTGGTCTTAACATGTAGAGCATTTAGAAATCTATTATTTACAGTATTTAAAAGTTATCATCCTCTTGTGTGGACATCAGTATTTGATGTTCCAGTTCCAAACTTCCCTACCTCTACAATGTATTGAAGCAGGCCTGCCAAAAACTGAAAACTATGGGAAATCCAGTCAGAAGTAGGGTATGTGATATCAGAAGAATGAATTTTATTAAAATTGATCTCCCCCTAATCCATCCTCCCTTTTCTCTGTGCAACTGTGCAATTATATGCACATACCCATGCAATGTTTGGCATCAACGGCCCATAAATTTTAGTCCTACTTCAGGTATTAGAAAATAAAGACCTGCCTTAGAGACTTGAAAGACAACTGGTTTAAGGAAAGGAAAAAAAAACAAAAAAAACTGACCTCAGCCATGATTTATATAATTACTGATACAATGTCCAATTTTGTTAATGTCCGTGAAGACTGGCTGGCTCAGGTAGTTTAAGCCTGTTTCAGCAGATTATCGCATGAAAAACAATACACAAGAAACAAAAATAAAAAAAACCCACCTCTTGTGAGATTTCTATAAGTAAGTAAATCTCGAAACTATAGCTTGCTCACTAAAAACAGCTGAAAATAAATGGCAACACAGCACATCTGCTCACAGAACATCCTTTGGTTCTTAGGAATGTGCATTACAAAAAAAAGAGTAGGTCAAATTGTCATGTCAAGTTTATCCAACATGATCAGAGGTGATTTTGTGTGAATCTGTCTCACTGTTTTATGGTCATGTTACTGAAAAGGGTAGTCTTCAAACCAGAGAGGAGAAACTGCCATTGAAAAAGCATGTATACTTACAAATGACATGTCTGGAATTTGCTTTAAAATATTCCAGGGGGAAAAAGCATCTCTGTGTGGAAAACTGATAAAGCAAGACCAGCAGAATCTTGATAATGATTGAAGCTGAGTGGTGAGTAGCTGGGCATTCATTACAATAGTGCCCTACTTTCTGTGTGTGTGTATCTGAAAACTTTCACAATAAAAAATAAGAAAAAAAAAAATCTGTACAACACAGACTTCAAAGTATCAACAGGGAATCATCTTTAGCCCTTTAAAAAACTAAAGTAATATTTATTACAGACCTATACATTTCAAGAAAATTCGATAAAAATTCCTTCTTTAAAACTAAATTATCTAAGCGCCATCTTTCACGTGGGCAGAAGAAGTTGCTGTTTAGTTTTCGTTTCCTCGTGGGACGCCGCAGAAATGTCTTCTGTGCTGTTTCTGAGCTGGAGTTGAGGACTTGTTGATTACCTCCCATTTACCAGGATCACAGCAAATTAGATTTAACTGTGACTGGCATGCGAACTATCTGACGTCAGACATGGATGAGGAATATTGCTATATAAACCACAAGCTACTGTGAATAATGCTACTATTAACATGGCTGTACAAATATCTCCTTGAGACCCTGCTTTCAACTCTCCTGGGTATATACCAGAAGTGGAATTGCTGGATCATATGAGACTGGACAAAGACTCAGAGGAGTCTCCTGATCCCGGGACCCAACCGTGAAGCAGAGGCTCTCTGATTTCATTGCATAATGACAAAGACACAGTTTTACAGGCTGAAACCAAATCACTGGGATAGAGATAGCGTGCAAAATTGCCGGGAGGGAAAGTTGCAGGGAAGGGAAGGAGACCCTGGAGAGAATGGGGACAGATGTGAGAGCTGAAGTAGAGGACAAGACAAGGGGGGTTCCAAACTATGGCAGGGGCGCCAGAATGGGGGAAAGCAGGAGGAGAATATAAACCCCAACTATTGCACAGTTTTATGAACAATGTACTGATGTATACTGTTTCTAGCCCTCTCATCAACTTAATTCAAGGCAAAGGTCTCAAGGATGGAATGTTGGAATTATAGAACTGTGCCCAGTAAACAAGAAGTCAAAATCCATGGTTTTTCTCATTACATAAAATTGTCATATTAAAGTTACAAATGTTATCTCCAAAAAAAAAAAAAAACTAAATTATCTAAAAATTTTGGTTTGGAATTTTAAATATATTAAAGCAAGGTCCAAAGTATGCTCATTTCAAACATGGTATAATTTAAATGGTTAACTTTTTAAAAAATCTATTACTATGCACCAGATTAAAATAAAAATGAAAATAATGGTAATCTCAAACTGTATTCTACGCAGTTACTAATTTATTTAGACTCAGGTTTGGATACTTTGAATTTTAAAGGTTTTTCTGACTATATAACTCCAAAAAAGAATTTAATTATATTTGCCTAACTAGCTGGAAAAAGTATACTTACATTTAACATTTCACTTAAATTTTAAAAACATTACACAAGATACAAAATATTCAGTGACAAATTATTTTATTTATATTATTTAATAAACACAAATAGCTCCCTGTATTTAGAAGGGAAAAATGTAAGCATTTGATGACCAATAAGTATTTAAAACATACGTAAAATTAAAGCAGTGCAAAATGATTTTGCTACTAAGAATGTTTATTTTCTGTAGTACTGCTTATAGTGGTAGAGATGGAAACAACCTAAATGTCCAACAAAAGAGGCCTGGTTAAGGAAACTATGCATGTATATACAATGAAATCCTATATAACTACTAAAAATGATGCTGAAGAAATATACATATTAATGCAGAAAGTTTTTTACATATACTACTGAAAAAAGTTAAAACAGCTGATTGCATAGAATACTTGGATCTTTTTGGAAAAAAAAATAGATCACTTGGATCTAGATATACAGATATGTGAACTGGTAATGAAAACTTACCTTTACATTTTCATGAATAGACTGAAGTTGTGCAGCTAAAGCTACAAATGTTTGATAAATTTTCTGCATAGCCATTGACAAATCTATAAAAGAAAATTATATTATCACACAAATATCTATGTAACACAATTGGTATTTCTCTATTACTTGAGTCCAATTTTTGGTACAGTTTAAAGCACAGGAGGAAACAACTACATGAATAGTTGCACGAATAATGAGAAGACAGCACAGTGAGCACACTGAGAGCAGGGTGTCTGCATTAGTCATCAGGGGGAAGGGAGGAAGCCCTGAGACTACTGTCCTGGTTAGCATCATAAGAATTCATAATAAAGCACTTTCTACTTACAGAGAATAAAGATCTAATCAAGGCCTTAAGGAAATTTTCTTATAGCAGCTTAAGACAACTACTAGTAGTTATTCAGAATATCTATTACGTAATGACACCTTAACCTTTCTCACCAAAAAATAGTACTATCAAAAAAAAAAAAAAATCACCACAGAAAGCATGTTACCTTGAGGGGTTATATGTGAGTTATTTGCTTGAGTGGCAAGATGGTTTTCTAGTTCTTCGATCTGCTGTCTGTACTGCTGAAGCTGTACCTCAAACTGCTGAACCAAGACTCTGAAGTAGCTACACAAAAACATTGACAAAGTCAGATCAAAGTTTTAAAAATATTCTTTTCCTTACACTCAAAATACCAAATAAATAAATATATGTCCCCATTTAAGTAGGCCTTTGACTTAGTCTGACGACCTAATGACATAGCACAGATATTATTGAAAGAAAAACTAAGTAAGTTATCAAGGTATCAAAAATAGATGCACATCCTTACTCTAATCATGAAAAATCCCAATTAAGGGATAATCTACAAAATAGCTTTATACTCTTCAAAAGAATCAGGGTCATGAAAGACAAATAAAGACTGAATGGGAGAGAGTAAGGAGAAATAACAACTAAATGCAAAGTGAATAGGATCCTGGAATCAGAAAAGTACACTAGTACAAAACAGATCAGATCCTGGAAAATAAAAAGCACTTTAGTGGCAAAGTCAATAAAATTCAAGTAAATTCTGTAGCTTGGTTAATAATATCGCACCTATGTTAATTTCCTATTCTTGGTGGTTAACGTTAAGGGAAGCAGGGTAAGGGATATAAGGAAATTCTTCGTACTACCATTTTTCAAATTTTCTTAAGGTCTAAAATAAGTTCAATGTAAAAAGTTTTTGTTTTTTTTTAAAAGTGCAATTGTCAATCAGGTTTTACAAGCAAGTACTTAGGGTTCTTATATTTATAATCTAAAAACACTATAGTGTTTACAGAAAAAACATGTAATACTATTACTATTCTGATAAATTTAACTAGAGAATGCCAGAAAGATAAAAGGGACCTTGAATAGCATGCAAAGCCTGCCGAATGTTATTCTGTAAGAAATGGAGAACTATGAAAGCTTTTTGCAGTGGAAAATGACACAATGCACCCATTTTAAAACCAGCTCTGATGGCAGCATGGAGAACAATATAGAGGGATAAAATACTAGAGGAAGTCCAGTGAGGAAGCACAGACCATGCTAATCTGAGTAAGATAAGAGGAGCATTACTGTCTTTGTTAATTTCCTGATTTTGATCATTGAACTATGGCTATGTAACAGAATATTATATTTAAGGAATACACATTGAAGTACTTTAGCATAAAGGACATCATGTCTGCAAATAACTCAAACTGTTCAGGGGGGAAAATATGTATATACATATAGAGAGCAGGGAACAAAACAAATATAGTAAAAATATTAACATGTAAGGAAACTAGATAAAAGATACAATGGAATTCTTTGTTTTATTCTTGAAACTTCCCTATAAGCCTGAAATTATATCATAATAAAAAGTTAAAAGAAAAAATAAAGTGAGGGACCAGGAATCAGATGGACCTATACCACTCACAAGCTCAGGGCTTCACCTCTTCATGCCTCAGGCTCCTCATCTCTAAGAATGGAATAGTAACAGCTGTAAAGGTTTTGTGGAAAATGAGATAAAGTATGTAAAGTGCTAAGCATACCGCTTGGCATATGGTAAGCATCTGATAAATATTAGCTATTATTATCTCTAGCAACACAAAAGGATATAAAGAAAAGAAACAAGATAGAGATCACATGGCAACTACACAAATACACAACCTACATGATGAGACTGCAGGTGGATTTTTTAAATTTTAACTTATCTACATCTTCTAACTGCTGTTCCTGAAAACTTACTACCTATATGAATAAAACTATGCAAATAAGTAAAAGGGTTAAACTATTTCTAGAATGCCTGTTTAAGGAAGGGATGATCATAAAATTATTTTTAAATTAAAAAGTCCTTATTGATAAAAATATAAGTTTCTACTACCTGCAAAATTTAATATAGTGGAATAGGCCCTGTACGTAACAGGCAAATAAACTGTAATTGCATAATAGTGGTTAAAAGCTCAGATCTTAGCTGTCACTTACCCTCCAATAAAATGAAGGTAAGAACTGCCTTCTTAGGGTTATTATGAGAATTAAATGGAGAAATACATGTTAAGTGCTTATTAACCCAGGTTTGCTACAGAGTAAACTAAAAATTCTTAGCCTGTGTATTGTACTGTTTTGCTTTCTTAAAGTGAGAAAATCTAGTAACTTACTCAGCAGGAGCTGTGTTTTCATGTTGGAGTCCAGGTGGTGTTTTCTGGGTTCTTAAAGCTATTTCAGCATTCTTTAACTCCTAATAGATCAGAGGATTAAAGAAAAAAAAGACCAGTTAAAAATACCAATTTTCTCTGGACTGAAACTTCAAACAATGCCACTCTTATGCTATGAGAACATGCTATGTTTAACCTGCTTTACAAGCTGCTAAAACCTCTTCCCAAAGAAGACAAAGTACACCTTTAAAAAATTTTATGATAAATTTACAATGAGCTGCTGATCTATTTTAAGAACTATGGACTCAGGGCACCTGGGTGGCTCAGTCGGTTAAACGGCTGCCTTTGGCTCAGGTCATGATCCCAGGGTTCTAGGATCGAGCCTCACCACAGGCTCCTTGCTCAGCAGGGAGCCTCCTTCTCTCTCTGCCTGCCACCCCCCTGCTTGTGCTCTCTCTCTCTCTGACAAATAAATAAAATCTTAAAAAAAAAGAAAAATAACTATGGACTTCTGTAAAATTCATGAAGTTAATTCATCTACAGCAAAAGACTCTGCTATTATTTTAAAATCTTTAATATACAAATACAGAAAATGCTATTTTAAAAAAGCAAGGTAATAGCAATAATAATGTTGAGGCTGATGCAGCAGGAGTTAACATTCTGGCAACTTACTATGTACCAAGCACTATGCTAAAGGCTTTATGTGTACATGGTCCATCCTCAGTAACAACCTTATAATGTATGTGACGTCTCCCTTGATACCAATGAAGAGGGGAACTTACAAGGACAGGAGGTAACTTGTCCAGACCCAAGTAGCTGGGACACCTGAGACCTGCATCAAAGCAGCCCCATTTTAAAGCTTACATACCTAACCATTCTTATATTGCCTTCTACTGTTCCTCAATGCCATTCCTCTCTTTTAGCCAGTGGTTTTTCAAGACTGATACTCTGGTTCTACCCCCTTACATCCCACACTGCTATCACCTCACTGATTTTCAACCTCTATTTAAGTTCTTATTTAAAAAAAAAAAAAAGTACCTTAACTTTATATTCCCTGCAGCAACCTCTTGCACTCATCTTACTGCCAAACTAAGTCTCTAACAGTCTCTATCTGTTCTTTCCACTTCCTTTTCATTCACCTCAGTCTTCCATCCTATCCCACTTTAGGACAAATGCCCTGGAGGGATCTGGACTATTAACTCTGAACCCTGCCTACCTCTTGCCAGGCCCAGACTCATAATCAGTGCTCCTATGATACCTAACTGCTTACAGATCCTCAAACGTGCCTATTTCGTGGCTCCATGCCTCTGCTTGGTATTCTTTCTACCAGCCTGGTGAACACTCATTATGTTCAAAATTCAGCACAAAGGTATCCTACTCTGGACAGATGATAAAAGTGCCCACTTGAGTTCTTTGTGCCTCTATCATACCTTGTACCTGGAACATGTTACCCAACTGATTTAACTCATTCTCCCTAGTATATTTTAAGTCTTTTGACCCCAAACACTTCTGTTGAAGTGCTCTGTGTATAACAGGTCCTTAAAAATGCTCACTGACTGCATGTAACCTCAACAAACCATTGGCACCTACCCTACCCAAAAAGAAGAGATTTAAATTCCTTTCTTATTTAAACTCTTGAGTTATGTAACCAAAAAATGAAGGATTTAAGAGATTTTGCTTTCATAAGATTCTGGTCAATCACAACACTGCTCCTCAGAATTGCCTGCATTTCCCAAAAAGGCTTTCTTTGAAGAAAAGGTTTAAGGGTTAAAAAAGACTGATAACTACTTCACTAAGGGAGTCAGAATATTTTCTCAACTGATAATTCACTAAACTGTAGTAGAGCAATAATTCCTGAATTAGAAATAAGAATCTTAGATCAAATTTCTTTGATATCACCTAAAAAATTTTCTAAACTCGACTTAGATGACTTTTTCCTTACAGAAACTTTGACTCATCCTCTTCTTCATTTGCCACCTTTATACTCTACCCAATCTTTTAGTATCTTTGGGGTTGGGTCTTTATCTCTGCAAGACTATTAACAAGTCTAATACATAAAAGGTATTCTATAAATATTTATGAATGGAATCATCCAGTGCTAGAGTTACAATGGATCCCATTATAGCATTCATTTCTCTTTTTCTTGAGTTTGCTTCCTCTACTACTGTGCTAATGACCCTTCCCATATAATTTATATAATTTCATATATTTCACATATGAAATTTATAATTTCATGTAATGTTTAATCAGAGTCTAAACATTGTCCACTGTCTAAAAGCGTAACTAACATTTCCTTCCTCCTAGAAAGATGATACATACATATCTGATGATGTATACAGAACGATAAGTGGAAAAAAAACATGGGAGAATATCTTAATCATATTTAACTAAAGAGT
Organism: Phoca vitulina; assembly: GCF_004348235.1. Lineage (NCBI taxonomy): Eukaryota > Metazoa > Chordata > Mammalia > Carnivora > Phocidae > Phoca > Phoca vitulina. The sequence continues at coordinate 75,117,563 of NW_022589708.1, forward strand.
TTGTAGGCAACCAGGAAATCTGAAAGCAGACAATAAAGGCTTTGAATTCCTTTTAAACATCATAGTTTAGAATAGCTACTTTAGTAACACATTTTTATTAAAAATATCATAAAGTATTCTCTAATAGTTGACTTGAGGACACATAAGCACATACAAACTTCCAATTTTAAATCAAATAAGTCCTGGGGATTTAATGTACAGCATGGTGACTATAGTTAATAATACTGTATTGTATATTTGCAAGTTGCTAAGAGGGTAGATCATGAAAGTTCTCATCTCAAGGGGAAAAATTTTTTTAACTAAGTATGGTGGTAGATGTTAACCAGATTTGTTGTGGTCATTTTGCAATATATACAAATATTGAATCATTACATTGCACACCTAAAACTAATATAGTTTTATATGTAAATCATATTTCAATAAAAAAGGATATATGAGCACCTTTAAAATTTTTACTTAAATTATTATCACTTTATGAAGAGCATAGCACTCTGATAAGCCCATGTTTTAAAAAGGCATATAACAGGGGCGTCTGGGTGGCACACTTATCATGAGATCAAGCCCCACATTGGGCGCCCTGCTGAGTATGGAGTCTGCTGGAGATTCTCTCCCCCTCTCCCTCTGCCCCTCCTGCTGGTAAGCGTGCACCCTCTCTCTCTCGTTTGCTCTAAAATAAATAAATTTTTAAAAAGGCATATCACATAAAGTTCATTAATAGATGAGGGAAAACTCTAGGGAAAGATTTCTAGACTGCCACAATCAGATCAAGCATATTTTATAACTGTGAAATATAAAACAAATCATCTACCATCAATCTTCCCCAACAATGTAGATAAGAACTATGTACTATATATTTTAAATATATTATACCATAGAAACAAAAAACAAGTACACATGAGTGACAAAAAACATGAGCCTCATTAACATTTTTAACTAAGACATAAGACTAGTAAGTCATCAGAATTATTTATAAAGCACGATACAGTTTTTATTTAATCGCTGACAGATTTTTAAAAACATATTTTTCTGCCCAGCTTGTATAATATAGCAATTTAGCCAGCAGGCACTCTTAGGAAGCAAACTAGTTAAGAGTATCACCTCTAGAGTTGGATTACCAGGGTCTGAATCCAAGGTCTTCCATTTATTAACAAAGCTCTCTGCCCATTTTCTTATTTATATAGATAAGATAAGAGTGCCTACCTCATAGACCTGTCATGAAAACTAAACTGGACTAATAAATATAAACTGCTTAAAATACTGCCTCATAAATAGCAAGTACTCAATACAAACTAGTAACTACTATTATTAAAGCAACTTAAAAGTACACAAGCTATATGGTTTTCTTATAGTATATCTGTATCAAGTCTTATAGTCTATAAAAGAATGATTTCCACTTACATAAAACAAAACAAAACTCTACAATAAAATGACTGTAATTTAGTTTACCTGGGCAGTTTCTATTTTCAACTTGTCAATATTGAGGGTGTTTCTCTGTAATCCACTGGCAGCCAGTGACAGAAGCTGCTTCAGAGCTTTAATATCTTCTTGTACTTTAAGCATGGCTTTTGAAGACATTCTACTAATTTCTTCTTGTACCTGCTTTTGTTCCTTCACAAATTTCCTAAGAAGATATATAAAACTGACTTAAAAAAATACACTTTTGGTTTCCTACAGGAAAAAAGTACATTTACAACAGGTTGGTCAGAGTCCTAGTGTTTTAAGAAGGAAATATTAAAAATTCATCTACAGTTCACATGCTTTTTTCAGAATGACAGTAAAAAAATTTTAATTCCTATTATTCTGCTTTCTCTCCATTTATAAAAATATTAAAATTTTTACCCAAGTTAAAATGTTTAAGAGGAAGAAGAGATGTTCCCCCTAAAATTTATTCTAACATTCTTCAACATGATTTATCTAATTATATTTTACACACTTACTGGAGATTTTCAACATCCTGGCAGATGACAGGAGGTAGATTTTCATCCTTCAGTGCTTTACTATCCCTAAGAAAAATGCCACAGATGTATTAAAGCCATTGAGATTATAAAAAGCTAACAGGTGAGTTCCACTAAAGTATGTGTTAAAGCGGAGGAAATAAAGCAAATATTGCCCATTTATAGCTTTCACGGTTGATTTCAAATCTCTTTATAAAAAACCGTAAGTTTCCTGACCTTTAAAGTAACTTTACCACTTCATCTGACAGGGAGATTTCTTTTCTAAAAAGACTGGCATCTATTGTTAAGTACACATAAATGCATCTGACCAAATGTTTAAGAAAAAAATTAGAAAATACAACAGATTAGATTAAATATTGAACTAAGTTCCCCTGGCTCAAAAATTCTGACTGACCTTTTATTCAGTTTAAAAATATTAAAGCATTCATTAAAGAAAGTCTACAAAACTTCTCATAATGAGATGCTCACTATATTTTAATAATTTCAATTTGTTCTTCAACAAAATAAAAACTAGGAATAGGCTAAGGGAATCATAAATATTTAATGAGGATAGGAATAGGTGAAATTTGGCATGCTGTAATGTAATTATGAGTTAAATTTCAGTCACACATCTGCTACTACTTCCTTGATACAACCCTAAGCAAACCTCAATCTCTTCCAGCTTTCTCATTTATGTAATAGGGCTAAAATATACACAAGATGTTTTGGAGGCATGAACTTGATCATTTATTTACAAATGTTTTATTTAATGTAATACAAATTAGGTGAGAAAATATAAGTGGTAGTAAAAATAGTGATCTTCAAACATATATGATGTATATGGAGGCTTTTCTCCCTCTTCATCATAAGAAAATAAATGGTACTGGTATAGTAATTTACATATAAAAGGTATATATATGTAAAATTGAGCATAAAGCATTCTAGAAAGAATTGGTTATAAATTTTCCTAATAATTAAAAATTAAAGATTTGACCTTCCAAAATCTTTGCATATGTTTATTATTTTATTTTAGACAAAAACTGATTAAAAGAATTTTTCTTCTAAATGCCTATATGGTTTCATTTACTTCCAACGATACCACTTGCCTATAAATTAACAAATAAAATTCTTCAATTAAAAATTGCAAACTTACTCTGGTCTTGTTCCTGTTTTATCACCTAGAAAATTCAAGAAGCTTCATGTAAGAACAGGTCATTTAACAATGTATTCCAAATTCAAGTTTTAATTTAACACAAACTAGGGTATAAATAGAAACTGCTAAGCATTTTTTAGACTGCCTCTTATACATCATGTGAGGTCATCAGTTGTCATAAACTCCAAACAAAACATGTTATGGAGACATGTTTGTGTACATATAAATAGACAGTTATGTAGCTGATTTGTATCTATTTCTTTAAAGGCAAGAATCTTCCTCTTTCAACTATCTTCCATGAAAAAGATTCTTGCTTAGCGCAGTTTAACTCCTGAGAGTTTTACTTGATGCTTTCTTAGGTTCTATCAGTTTACAATACTAAAATATGTCAGATTACCTGGACGTCTCTAAATATTTTACAAAAGCAGCAATTTTTTTTAAAGATGAAGTTATTAATGTGTGCAGATGTATCAACTACTTTCTCACTAACACCTATTTAGTGGTTATCATTAACAGTATACGTCTAAAAGTAGAAAAGAAAAATTTTCCGTCAGCAAAATGCAGTGACTCCCTTTCTCCTTTTCCAAAATTTATTTCACACTACAAAATAAGACCTGCTTAATTAAGAAAATACAGGAACACACAAAACTTCATCCCACCAGAGAACCTTAATGGTTCCTCTTATAACCTATTTCTGCACTTACACACACATTTTTAAAAGCAATCAGGATGATTATAAGTTATGCTAACATATTTTCTCAGCATGTTGTAATTAAGTCTTTTCCAAGTCACGTAACATTATTTAAATGACCACAGAATACTGATGACATAGCTGTATCAGAACCTTTATGTCCAACCCTCTTCTTAACATGAGCATTCGCTATATAAACAATGCTGCTATAGTCAATGTCTTTATCTCCAAATACTTGTGCATGACTTTATTTGTATTCCAAAAAAAGAGGAATTTATAGGTCAAAGATTACATCAGGGAACGCCTCTGACATCAAACTGATCCTTTAAAACAATTGTTCCACTTTATCTTCCCACCTACTATGAGTAAGAGTACTTTTTCCACCACACCCTCAACAACAATGAATATTTTTTTAAAACAATCACTGCCAGTATATAGGTGAAAAATGCCACTTCATTATAATCTAAATTCGTATTTCTGACAGTACTAAGTAAAACATTTCAAATGTTACTTAGACAAGTACATTTCTCCTTTAGTGAACGGCCTATTCAGGCTATTTGTACATCTTTGAGGTATGCTTCTCACTGACTTCTAAGAGCTATTTCAACATTATGCATATTAATTCTTTGTCTAATATATATATTTCATGTGTCTATTTCTAAAATCAGACCCTAATTTTAAGACACATCTCAATTTCAGAGGTTAAAATGTGAAAAAATAAGCATCTAGAAATCAAGTATTTTTCTTCCAATTTGTCATTTACCTTTTGCCTTTGTCCATGGGGTTTCTTTTGTTTACCTCTTTAATCTAACTATAATTTATTTCTCCATATTTTGTATTTCACTGATTCTAAGATCTTTCTCTTTCATAGTTTAACATTTCTGAAATTGGTACCCATGTTCTACAGATGGGGGTCTTTGATTGGATGAGACACAGTTAATATAAAGTAGGAATTTAATTTTTTTTCCAAATAATTCAACTTTTTTATTCATTAATGTACTATTTTGCTCTTTCCTTGATATTCCATTTTTATTATATTCACAGAAGTTTATACAGACAAACCTGTGTACATAAAACTTAGGCCTGTTTTTAGTCTCCCGTGGGCCCTGACTAGTCTATCTAGCTTTGCATCTGTAATACCTGTGGACTGCTCTAAAAGCTCCCTAACAGCACTCTGTAACTGTTCTTGCCCTCCTTCACATTATCTTCCACATGGCTGCCAGAATGCTCTTCTTCAAAAATGTATCTCAGAGCGCCTGGGCGGCTCAGATGGTTAAGCGTCTGCCTTCGGCTCAGGTCGTGATCCCGGGGTCCTGGGATTAAGTCCCGCGTTGGGCTCCCTGCTCAGCGGGGAGCCTGTTTCTCCCTCTGCCTCTGCCACTCTGTCTCTGACTCTCATGAATAAATAAGTAAATAAATAATCTTAAAAAATAAATAAATAAAAACGTATCTCATGTCACATTATCCACATCAAAACCTAGCAGGTCTCAACTGTCCTCCATGTAATTACAAAACTCCTTAAAGTGGCACACACGGCCCTTCCCTTTATGATGTCTGGAATCTGATCTTCCCGTGCTGTAGCTCGCTGGTCTTCCAGCAGTTCTTCAAAAGAGTAAAGATCATCCTCATCTCTAGATCTTGCTCTATGCTGCCCCCACTTACAGAACATTGCTTCCTACCACTCTTCATCTATTAAACCCAATACTGTAGGTCCAGGCTAACTGATATAGCTACTAGAGAAACAGAGAAATCCTTTACATCAAAAAAAGAATCCCTTGACATGTATAGCAGGTTAAATGGAACTGATGTGGTACATCAGGTCATGTATATTTATTCTACATATTCCTTTTGTTCAACTCTAAGGTATAACATGAGAGGAAGACAATGGGGGAAGGCGGGGGGGAAAAAGAGGGGAGATTAACTCCTTATATTTCTCTTACTCCTTTGCCTCAATCAGCTCTTTCACATAGAACCTAAATGCAATTACAATAAAAAGAGAAACAGTTTCATAATTAAAATCAAAGTAGTTGGAGGGTACCAAACTGCTCCAGCTGAGTAAAAAAATAAGCTGCTAAAACATCTAAGATAATTTTTCTAATTTTGAAGTTGCTACAAAGAAAACTAAGTAAAAACAAGAGATAGACCCCTATGTTTAAAAATCAGTCAATTTTCATTCAAATAAAAATAATCCCAAATTTTCTAAGTTTAAAAGGATTTTAGGATAGCCAACTTTTAAAACAGTACTTCACCCTAGAATAGTATCTCTATATAATAAAAACCATGTCCAAAACAAAAAATTCTTACATAGATACATGGACACGGCATATTTTACACCTTCATCTATTACCTCATTCTAAGTTCTTCAGAGGGGTTCAATGCAATATGCATATATATACCCTACTGAAACATGCTTTCACCAGAGGCATAAGAGACATTGCAAGGCAAAACAAAAACTCATGCACAGGGACAACAAAACTAAAACACTTTTTTTTTTTTCTAAAGATTTTATTTGACAGAGAGAGAGCACAAGCAGGGGGAGCGGCAGAGAGAGAAGAAGCAGGCTCCCCGCTAAGCAGGGAGCCTGATGTGGGACTCGATTCCAGGATACTGGGATCATGACCTGAGCTAAGGGCAGACACTTAACTGACTGAGGCACCCAGGCGTCCCTAAAACACTTTTCAAAATGAATCTAGACTGGCAATTTTTAAAAAGAATATTCAGCATGGCAAGAACACAGCGAGAAGGGCATTTTCATACTGGCTGGTGGGAAATAGATTGGTAAAACCTTTCTGAAAAGTGATTTCACAATATATACCAAGGGTCTCCAAAACTGTCCCTTTCTTTAAGCCAATGATTCAGTTTCTAAGTATTTGTCTTGAAAAAATAACCAAAAATATGAATGAAAATTTATAATAAAAGCAAACACCTAGACAGCATCTACTATGTGCCTGGCTCTGCTGAAGTCTTATAATTAGTAATCCTCAGACCAACACTGTCAAGTAGGTACTATTATTTTCCCCCACCTTACATAAAGAAACTAACGCACAGAGGGATAAATAACTTGAATAAGGTCACAGAGCTTGTAAATAGTTGGGGGGATTTGAAACCAGATGATTTCAGCTCAAGTCTATACCCTTAAACTACAATACTATTTTGCCTCTTTCTATAAAGATGCTCAATATGTTGAGCTTCTACTTCCTAGAATAAATGAACTGAAAACAAACACTAACAATAGAATGATGGTTGATTAATGATATATCAATTCATAATGCTGATATTAAGCAGCAGTAGAATACCCCTAAAAGAATTACTGAACTGACAAATACTTGTGATATAATACACGAGAAAGAACAGATTACAAAGCAATACAGTTGACCTTTGAACAATGCAGGGATTAGGGGTCCCAACCCCCCAGGCAGTTGAAAATCCGTGCATAATTTTTGATTCCCCAAAATCTTTACTAATAGCTTACTGCTGACCAGAAATTGTACTGATAATATAAAGTCAATTAACACACATATGTACTATTGGTATATGTACTATATACTGCATTCTTACAATAAAATAAGATAGAGAAAAGAAAATGTTTTAAGAAAATCATAAGGAAAACACATTTATAGTACTCCACTGTTATTTATTGGAAAAAATCCACATATAAGTAGACCTAAACAGTTCAAAGCATGTTGTTCAAGGGTCAACTTGTATACCCTATATGTGTGCATGATCCCAACTTAAGAATATATATTAATACACACATTAAGATAGCTACATAAGACATACGCACATACAAAACTGTTTTTTACAAAAATAAAATCTTAAACACACAATACACACAAAATTTGTGAAACATAAAGCAAACAAATTTAAAAGTAAAAACTTTACTACTGAATATATAATTAAAAATCTTCCTGACATAGGAATTTAAGTTACTGTTAGAATATAACATTACTTACTCTTTTTATCTGATGAGCTACTAAAATCTATACCACCAAGACCTTCATTGCCTGCAGTTGAAGTAGCTGCTGTGGTTCCCAAAGTCAAGCCTAAAGCATTCTGTCCAAGTCCTACAAATAAGCCAAATATAATTTACAAAGTTCACTGAAAGTCTTTATAATGATTTTCCCTTAATGACCAAAGCTCTCAAATGCTTTTAAGTTGGATCCCGTTTTTCTTCATACTTAAGTAAATAACAAGGAATAAGTCTGGAGTGAGTCAATGGTATATATAGTTTGGATGATGTAATTTTAACTTCTTTACTTTTTAGGTCATTTTTTTAAGTGTAGTTGACACACAATGTCACCACACAATGTCTCATTAGTGTACAACAGTGATTTGCCAAGTCTACACATTATGCTATGTTCACAAGTGTCACTACCCCATCTGTCACCGTACAACCTTATTATAATAACATTGATTATATTACCTAGGCTATACCTTTCATCCCAGTGACTTACTCATTCCGTAACTGGAAGCCTGTACCACCCCCTTCCCCCTTCACCCATTTTGCCTGTCCTCCCTACCCTTTCTGGCAACCATCAGTTCTCTGTATTTATGGGTCTATCAATTTTTCTTTACTAAAAACGTCAGAGCGTATCTGTTAATTCAATAAATGTGAACGTGCTACTTATTGTTTTTTTAAACCCTCCTAAAAAAGCAGTTTTAGTTTGTGTATTTTCAGGTGAATACTTCTTGTCTTCCAGTCATGCTTTGGAATTGTATACTTTTAAAATAATCTAATATTGGATGTGTTAATTAACTTGACGGGAATTTACATTGTGCATGTATATATGAAATCATCATGCTCTACACTTTAAGTATCTTACAATTTTACTTCTCAATTATACCTCAATAAAGCTGGTGACAGATAAACAAATAAATAAATAAGTAAAATAATCTACTAATGATTTATAAGATTTCAGTATAACATAAAGCAAATAGTTTTACTATTAATGAAATTTAAAGAACTGAGAGTTGGAAGCCTTACAGTTCAAACATCATCAAAATTTTATACTCCTACGTTTTCTTAACAAAACTTTAATGAAAGAAGTAGACTTCATTTATTTAAATTCTACCTCACTGACAAAAGGAACTGAAGGGACTAAACTATAGTTACTCCTAAGTCATTAATGTATGCTTGTGAATCAAGTAGCAAAATTTTAAAAAGACGTGCATTGGTAAATCATCTAAGTCCATGCATTCCCAAGCTGACACAACTGTGGTTCTTTTTGGACAGATGCTATTTACTTTAGAAACAGAGGAAACAGTAGGATGTACTGGATAAGAGCATGGGATAACTGAAAACCGGATTTAAATACTGACAATGTGTGACAAAAAATATAGCTAAATAAAGGTCCATTTTTTTAAAAAAAATCAATGGCATCTTTAGGTTAGCATAACCATAAATCAAGCACTGACGCGTGTCTAGAGCCTAGCAAAAATTAGAACAGGCCTAAAAACTCATTAGCGAGACACAAAAACAATCCTCCACCTCCCCTTTCTGCTATTTTTGTGTTTTGCTCTCATAGGAATCTTTGGGAGAGATGTTTAAATACTCATCCTGCAAAGAACGTATGTTATAGTCATCCAGTGATTTGGTTATTACGAGACATTTTGAATACCCACAAGGTTAGACAATAGTGACAAAGATAAGTATTTGAAAGATCAACGCAAACTTAAATGCTACAAATTTTTACAGATTATCTTCACCATCTCCTTTTTTCCCCTCCCATTGACCAAGAGATTCTTCATTAAATTTAGTATCTGAATAGAGTACATGAAAGAACCGTTTAATAGAAAACACCAGGTCATACTCCTTCATCTTTCCCACACAACCAAGTATTAGACACCTATAGGTGTTCAGTAAAACTTCTGAAATTAAATAGCCATTATAAATGAACATATGTATTATTGGAAATTCTGTGATTTCAACATGTTCAATGTTGAAAAACATGTTTTTCCTAACTCATAAATTGTTAAAGAGAAATTCTTGATGTGATATTGCTATTTGAGATAATCATACAATGTTTTCAAGTCAGAGGAAAGCTTTTCTCACTCTTACATTTTATTACATTATATTATAGTATCATGTTTCCTCTATTATTCATTCCCAATATTCAAAACATCCATAGAATCCTTAACATGAGGCTAATTTCAAAATAAGCATGTAATGAAAAATCAATCCAAGATAAAAAATATTAAGTATTCTCTGCCAAGTGAATTGGTACTTTAGTATTTTGCCTGACTATAATAAATTTAATACTTGTGTTCTAAAATGTTGTCTTCAAAGCATGCCAACCCTTTCCTGACGTCTGTAATGGAAAGCCATGCTTAAAACCAGGGCTTAAAAGGTCAAGTTGTTTTACAATGAACTTAGATACTAAATGATCCAAAACTATGCAACTGCCATTTATTAAAAAGGTAAGTTTCTCTAGAATAGTTTACAGGCTCCTTAAACAGGCCCTTCTTTGCTTCTTTATCTAGTCAGTCAATATTGAGAAAGAGAAAAATTTATTTCTACAATATGGCTAAGATGTCCAATTATGTATGAAAAACAGTATTTTATAATTCAGTTTTCATACTAAACAAAAAACATACAGGTTAAAGAGACAAAGTGGTCTGTAAAAGGTCAAAATATAAAGTAAATTTAAATATAAATATTTACTATTTTGGAAAATGAGTATCATCAATTACCTGATGTCGCTGTATTTGAACTCTGGAAAAGCGACCCTCCCAAACCAGCTAAGGCTCCCCCTAAGGAAAGGCTTGTTGATGCAGTGGTAGTTGTGGCTGTTGTTCCACCCAAATTATTTAGGGTAAATCCTGTAGATGCTATAAAAAGTGAAATCGTAAGGCTTTACAAGGAAACATTTCTAAGAACACCAGAGAAAATGCAAAACATTTCCAAAAAAAACAAAAAAAAAACCCCTCATGTCCATGATAAAATTCACTCTTAGGAAAAATTACTCACTAAAGATAAAATTATATATACTTAAGAATAAAGACAAATAGTACCTTAAAGCAAAAGCTAGTGACAGAAATAAGAGTTTTGGGTAATACTAGAATGGTATCAGGTAACTGATTCCAGACAGTAATAAAGAGTTTTCAACCCAGGACACCAACTTCGCCTTCAAAAGCCAGGCAAGGTTTAGGCAAACTCTTTATCCTTCCTTGTCACCAAAATGCTCCTTGGATATTAATAGTTTTACATTTTTACCTCTCACCCTGTCCCTGCTTTGCTCTGTAAATAGAGACCAGCTTCTAGGATGGCCCCTGCTGCTTTAAAGCCCAATGATGACCTTCACAAATCAGCAATTTTATAGGTCAAAACTGCTGATTAAAATAAAAACTTTCCAAAACTGAAGTTACCTAATAAAGGTGGATACCTATATTCACTAGCCAAAAACAAAATAAAATTCAACCATAAAACGTGACTTTTTGCATTCTGCCTCACCTGCTGGAGTTGATGTCAGAGCAGACGAAAGAGTAAGACCACTAGCTGAGGTAGAAGTAATAGGGAGAGCAAACGGTGTGGCAGATGCGGCAGGTTTAGTGAATCCTAAACTGAAACCTGTTGTAGACGTGGACGTAGTAGCTGGCGTTCCTGTGTCAGACAAACAAACAAACAAACCCTATTTTACCATAACTGTGTATGTATTATATCAGTTTCAATCAGGATCCCTAAAAGTTTGTGATCCTACTTTTGTAGATAGAAGGATATCTGGATATATATGAAAAAGGAAAATATAGAAGTTGGAACCAAATCATGGTGAATACTTAAAAGAGGACCCTATGATTTAAGAAAAGCAAAAGAAAGTCCAATCAATGTGGTAATATTGAAATCCAATTTCAGTTCTATCCCTGGATTTACCTAAAACAACATTTATCCTTCCTTTTCTTTATACTCAGAAAAACATCCCTCCCCTCCAAGGCTATTTAAACCAGCTTTCTCTACTGCTTCCACTTCCTTCTGTGTTTCTGTCAGCTCCTGCTACGCCTTTCAATCTGCTTTTGTCCATCTCCTTCCTCTGTTCACTTCTTAAATGATACTGCCTATGGCTCCAGACCTGCTTCCATACTTCCCAACTGCAGAATTTCCACTAGGGGAATATGGGTCTAAATCTACACCTACCGGAGTCTCCCCTGGTTAGTTCCACCTGGATGTCCCTTCCCTTTGCACCTCGTCTCCCTATACAAAAACGTTCCTAAATCCCCTGCCATGGTCCACTTGGTTGCTCAAGCCAGAAACCATAATCACCCCTGATGTTCCTTCTCTCTCCTGCATTCTATTAGTCACAAATCCTATTGATTCTACTGCAGAAATATCCCTGGATTACAAGCAACCTCAAAACCCTTAGCTCAGGTCATCTCCCTCTCAAGAACAATTACAATAACCTCTTAATTTGTTTTTGTGCTATCAGTCCTTCTAAACTTTAATCTATTCTTCGAATTACTTCAGTTACTTTAAAAATGAGAGAACACCACGAAAAAATAATACCCCGGTGATTCTCCCTGACTGAAGGCTCCCATTAGCTCTATACTATCTCTACACTGGAGTCAAAGGGCGTGGCACCCACATGCTCCTCACACCCCCTCTCCCTACCATTCCCACTTCTGAATCCTAAACTCTAAGAACCAAGTACTTTTCCTATTTCCCTGGATCCCTTTATGATTGGGCCTTTCCACTCCTCCATCAGGAATGATGTTTTCTGCCACCCCAAATAAACTCCTACTCTTATCTTCCTCTGCCTTCCTTGGTGCCTTTCATACATCTGTTAGAGCATTTACCAGATCACACAAGAACATATTACTACACCTGCCAGTCACCTTCACCTCATAACCCACTGAATGCCTTGCTCATGCACTCAGCAGCTGACATCATCAGTACCATCCTCCCCACCAGTACCATCACCACACCAACAGCTAATACTAAATGTTCAAAGCATTATGTATACCTAAGGCCACAGAGTTAGGAAGTAATAGCTACTCAAAAATATTAAATAAAGAAATACATAACGACTTGCATTTTGGCTTCTCCTCAAGGCACTGAGAGAAGCAGCTGCCAGAAATTAAACTTCTGGATTGCCCTTACCACAACCAGAAATTCCTGCCAGAGTACAGTGCTTTGAAATCCTGTATGGGTTCTCCAATCTCAGAAAATAAGAGAATCCAACTGCTTGCCCTTGAAGCCAATCCTGTCCAAAACTCTGGTAGTAAACAGATGTGTTACACCTTCTGCTGGTAACAGGTGAGTAGCATCCAAATGAAGAAAGTCCACCAATCTTTAGTTTATTTAAACTTTTTATTTAATGTCAGTTAAATTAATAAATCTAACTTTAACTGAGTTTCCTCACTGTCCTCTCATTCATTCATTTCCTTTGACATTATTAACTGCCATCCTACTTCACTCACATTCCCTTTGGCATATCATTACAGAGAACTATGATGTTTTTGAGCTGGAAAGGAATCCAAAAACGTTTTAGTCCAATACACCCCTTTTATAGGTAACTAAAAGCTGCCAGATACTCTATGACCACCTAAGACCTCACAATGATTTGGAGGTACAAGCAGGGTTTAATTCCAAGACTTCTGGCCTATAGTTTGTTGCTTTTTTTCACTAAAAGGATTCAAATGACTACAAAATTCAGTGTGAAATAAATCTCCACAGAAAAACCATATCTCTATTTTTTTTTAAGATTTTATTTATTTGACAGAGAGAGACACAGCGAGAGAGGGAACACAAGCAGGGTGAGTGGGAGAGGGAGAAGCAGGCTCTCTGCTGAGCAGGGAGCCCGATGTGGGGCTCGATCCCAGGACCCTGGGACCATGACCTGAGCCGAAGGCAGACACTTAACGACTGAGCCACCCAGGCGCCCCCATATCTGTATTTAAGGGTTTTTTTCTGAATTAAAAAGTCATTGACTTTTTTAAAAACTCCAATACTGAAAGGTTCTGTGATGAGTCAGTGTCTGTGATCTATATTAGGTTCCTTACATGCTTCCTTCTATACCCCAGCTCTGTGAGATATTAAGAAAGAGAAGAGTAGAAAACCACAGATCTGGGATCTTTCCTCAAAAATTCTTACCCAGAGTTAATCCTGTAGTTATAGTTGTTGCTATTCCTGGGGACAAAAAGAGAAATAAAATTTAATCATCAATGGAAGATGACATTTTTCGGAGTTTATCACAAGGGCAAGACTTGGGAGTCATCCTGAGGGTGTGATACAACAACAACCAGTATTTTCTACCATAACCACTAAAACAAACATTCTTCCTATAGCACTGGTTTTCATATTACAGGCTGTATATAATTTGATATATTAGGGAATAAGATTTATAAATGCAAACAACTAATGCTTATAACAACACTAGGCAAGAAGTAAAAAAGCTACTCCAAGCAAACACTGGCACACAGTGTTGTCTCAAGAAGCTCACTGGCTGCTCTCATATTTACTCCTGCAGTTCTTACATTTTCTATGTATTGCTGTGAAAAGCTGCAGTCAAAGCTGGAAGGTCAATGCAAAAAGTGGTAACAGAGACTAAGAGTCCCTGAGGGTAGAGAATAAAGAGTAAATAAAGAAGTAAACTTTTTAAACAGCAGCACCAGTGAAACATATTTTTAACTTAATAATAACCAAATGTCTGTAAGTATTAAAAAACAAACAGCTTTTTATTATTGAAATGTCTACCAAAAACCTTGACCTCTTGCCCTTTTGCCATCGAAACAACTGTTTTAATAATACAAAAACTTAAAACATCTCTTAGGAAGGTAAATGATAATGTTACAGTAAGATAGGATGCTGACTGTCCCACATATGTGGCTAAATTAATGTCCAAATTGGTAAACTTGGCTTATCTTCACTAAGGTTAAACACTGCATTATATAATCTAATATAAAAATTAAATTAATTCATTATATTTAAAGAGATGTGTATCTTCTTTGTGTGTTATTTAAAAAAAGATCTTATTTCTTTAAATGTGTTTTCCTTCCCTTTTTTTAAGATTTATTTATTTTTGAAAGACAGCTCGAGTGTGGGAGGGGGAGGGGCGCGACAGGGGGATAGGGAGAAGAGAGAATCTCAAGCAGACTCCCTGAGGAGCCTGAGGCCCAAAGAGGGGCTCATTCTGCAACCATGAGATCATGACCTGAGAGGAAATCAAGAGCTGGACCCTTAACCAACTGAGCCACCTACCCAGGCACCCCTAAATGTGTGTTTTCCTTTACACTAAAATACATCATAACCAATGTTGGGCCCTTAATCCCACATCCCTATATATTTTTTCATCTTAGTATTTACCATTTTTTAGGTCTGTCACCAAAGACAATCCCTGTAAAGGGAAGAGATATAGAACAGAACTTGAAAAAGAATATCCCATACCTACTCCCTGAAAATGTGACAATCCTCCTTACCTGTATTTGTTCCTCCTAGAGTGAACCCAGTGGTAGGTTTCGATCCAAAGAGCCCGGTGCCAAAACCACTTGAAGGAGCAGATGTAGTTGCAGGAGTTGCAGTGCTTCCAAGAGTTCCAAAATTGAGCCCCACAGAAGGGTTGCTTGTTTATAAAAAACACAAAACAAAGTCTACTAGAACCAGTATTTCCTTAAGAAAAATAAAAATTAACTCTTCAAGGTTAAGTACTTTCTTTCATTTAACGTATTCAATATATTACCATAGGATACAAAAGGAACTAACTATTTTTAACAAACCAAATTCAAGTATTTTCCTGTTCTCTTTAAAAAAAAAGTCACAAACAAAAGATTTCAGATCCCAAGTATCACATATTCTACTTTTATAAGTTTTATTGAAAGCTAGCATATTTTAAAATGGCCATAGAGAAATCCTATGAATGTGGATCATTTTCCTCTTGAATGACTCATGTATAGTTCACACTTCTAAATACATTTGTTCTTCCCCAACTACTAATAACATAAAGAAAAATAAAACATACTCAGAAATAGAAAAGTTATTCTAAGTTGTCTTCACCACCTCTCTGTTGCTATATCACCATATTTATGGAGTTGGGCGGGGAGTGGGGGATGCAGTTAGTTTTCTCGCCACCAAAACAGCAATAAGAACTGGGGTCGGTGTGGGAAGGGGAAAAGGACTAAACATAACCTGGCAAGAGTAAAATACAAAGCAAAACTACCCTCTATCCAGATTATGTGTTCGTTCATCAGCAGAAATCCTCTTCAGAGTTCTTGAAAGCTTAAAAAGAACAGCTGATAATAACAAGGGATGTGAACAAAGTTCACAAATTTCAACTGTTCTTATCAAAACTCAGGAGCTCATATTTGCTATCTATAGGTGGGAGAGCAAATTATAAAAATAAACAAAAAATCTTGACAACTTGACACTCCAAAAATTGTGTAGGAGAGTTAAGAAAGATTATAACACATAACATAATGGGAGCTCCCATTCATCCTATATAGGTATCTTTATTCCATCTGCCTGCCCTTCCATACAGACACAATCACCATAAAAGCCAAGGTCAGTTTTAAAAAGCTTAAAAGTCTGGGACATTTCAATTTAAGGAGGCAACAGTGTTATGGCTGGGTTCTAGTACCAGCTCCCCAATGTCCTGGGACTTGTGTGACATAACTTAGCCTTTTTGATCCTCTATTTCCTCATATGCAAAATGGGAATAACAGTGCCCACTTAACAGATTTTTTGCAAAAGATTAAGAGATTGTGCATGGTGAATTAACTTCACTTAATAAATGTTGTTACCACTGTCATCAGTAGGAACTTAATAAATTCAACTAAACACATTATGTACAAGGTATTATACCAGCCCATCACCATGAGGGGAATAGAACCTGAAATCAGGCATCAACACTGAGTAGGGGGGAAAAAAGGGAGTGTACCCTACGTCTTAGTTTATCACTGATTTTAAAATGATCTCTAGGAGCATAGGTATGTGAAGTACAGAGGGTTGGCAGAACAGGGTTGCAAGGTCTCACCAACAAAGCACAAATCTTTAAACACTTAATCAACTGAAATAAAAAGGTATTTTAATAAACGTTATTGGCAAATTTTGAAGACCTCAAATTAAGAAAATGGTTATTATGCTCTCCTCCCTCCTAAATAATTCAGTGATCCCATTTGGTTTTACTGCTATTCCATAAATATACAAAAGATGTACAGTGAAATTACGTATTTTTAGACAATTAAAATATTTAAAATTTTTGACAACTTAAGATAACTGAAGACACAATGAAGTGTTTCATAATTAAATGTGAAAACATTACCAAAGAAATACATCAAAGTGGTATCTTCTTACTCAAGAAAGCAAAAGAGAAATTTCTTGCGGAAGAGAAATTCACTTAGTTTAACAAAAGCTACCCCAGACAGGACCAAGTTTTGCCTCAAACCACTATTATCTGCCAATGACTCATCAGGATGTGTTACAGAAAAGCCAAGTTGTCTCCAACAGGTCAGGAATATTGTTTTAACTTCTCCAGCATGCCCTAATGTGGACTTAGAAAGTAACATTTATTGAGCACTTACCAAGTGCCAGATATGATGCTAAGTACTTTTACATGCTTTACCTCATTCAACAACTCTGTGAAGTAAATATATTATACCCCTTTTCCAGATGTGGGAACTGAGGCTTGGAAAGTAACTTCACTAAAATGATTTACCTAAAGAGACCAAATCAGCAGATGGCACTAGGGGAAGTCAGGTCTCCAAATCAGTACTCCACCAGACAAATGTTAGACTGTGTCTCCTTTCGTTCATTTATGTAAGCCCTTCTAAAGTTTATTTTATTCATCTCTACACCCAGTGTGGGGCTTTCACCATCCCGAGATCAAGAGTTTCATGCTATTCTGACTGAACCAGCCAGGTGCCCCTTATCTAAGCCCTTCTAAAGACTGTGTACATGTTTCTAGCTGATCACTAAATAACTCCTTTACTCAATCAACAAATATTTATTAAAGCCCTCTTCATGTGCCAGGAATTGTCATAGGGACTGAGGATGGAGTGGTAAATAAGACTCAGATCCAGTTCAGGAAGTTTCCAGTTAAGTGAGAGAAAGAGATTACTCAATCATTCATTCATTCAAAAAATGTGTATTGAGCTCCACTGTGTCTACTAAAAAAAAAAAAAAAACAGTATGAAAAAGTCTTCACTGTCATGGAGCTTCTACTCTATTGCTGGGATCAGAAAATAAGTCAACAAAAAATACAACGAACTGATTACAACCGTGATAAGTGCTATGTTAGAGGGTACTATGAAGATGGAAACCTCCGGTACACTTGCAGATCTAAAAACTGCCTCTCTGGAGATGTTAACATTTGAGTCCCAAAAGTAGACACTAGCTTGACATATGAGGCAGGAGGTGGTAGGGGAATTCCAATCAGAGGGAACTGCTCCCAAGTGGGAAGGGGTTTGGCCAAGCCTACCTGAGGAACTGAGAAAATGCCCAAGTTGCTACAGCAGTATTTTTCAAACTAAGATTAGGAGTATAAAGTCAATTTAGTAGATCACAACTGGCATTTTAAAAAATGAAATGGAACAGAACAGAAAATATCAAAGTGCATCACATAAATTAAGGGTAAATATCTTCCTTTGAAACTTTGCTTCAGTTATTTCTTTGCCTGTCGTTTTTTTCATGGTAGGTCTGAATCACTGAATTGTAGCAAACTGAAATGACGAGTTGGGCTCAGGATGAGTCTGAAGAAGTTCCAGATTATTTGGATCTTGTGGATCATGGTAAAATTTATTTTTACTTCATTCCAAGGATAATGACAAATCATTAGAGGAAGGCAATGGGAATTTTAAAAAATGACTCTGATTATGTGTTAAAAAGGGCTTGACATCAAAGTAGATTTTTGAAACAGCAATTACGATTCCACTGAACAAATCAAAGTAGGAGATGATGGGAATAGTTTTCATCAAATATGAGGAGGGTTACTGGTTGAAAACCTGGAAGAAATCCTAAGTATTTTCATAAGAATGTAAGCTTCAGGAGAGCAGGACCCTTATTTATCTCACCACCTAAAACAGAGTCTATTATATAGGAGTGTGTTCAATGAATATTTGTTCCATGAATGACAAGAGCTTGCAACAGGATGGTGGCACTGGAAGTGAAGCAAATGGAAACTGAATAATTAAAATTATCAGGCCTTGCTGATTAAAGGTGCAGAGAGAAAAGGAGGTATTAAGGGAAATTCCCAGATTTTTTACTTGACTATGTAGTCTGCCCCCCCCACCTTCTAATACAAGGAAGATATTTTTGCCTTTTTAATCTACAATGACATCCCTCAACTTCAGGAGATACCTTGTAACACTTTCTATGCACACTTCTTGATTTCATTAACTCCTCCACTTTTACCTTTTTAAAAAGACTGAGTTCTAAACATTAAATCTCTCATCATGAAAATGACGTTTAACTATTTTAACTGTCTCTTTCTGGACCTCTGCTAGCTGTATTTCGTCACCGCCTGAAGTGGTGGTTTAGCAGGTTGCACAAAAACGACAAATATGCTATACCTACATTTTTCAGTGTAAGCAAAAGACAATGTGAGTCATTACAACACAACACTCACGTACACTAATTTGCACATACTGTTCAAAATTATCACCAATAAATTCTACAACACGTATTTAAAACAAGAAACTACAGTAACAAAGGATAGGGTTCCATGAGGTACAAAGATGTGAGCTCGTTTAAAATGCCACAAAGTCATTAAAGCATTGGAATGTCCAAAACCGTATATCCTGCAATTGAATCTGAATTATCAGAGATAAACTTGTAATTGTCCTCCTTAATATTTCCTATTGTCTTTTTCTGAAACTCCAGAGTAGCCACAATGTCGTTCATTCGTTCTGTGCCTCAGACTGCCGCACTGAGAGGGCTCGGCGTGAAATCCCAGGCCCTTTCACCCAGCCAGACCCCACTCGGTAGGGACACTGTGTGAACCATCGTGGATTCTGGGGACCTCACAACCCTGTGACCATCCTCCCCATCAGGCCGCCAAACGGCAGAACTACGAGGCTGGCGCTGCGCAAGTTTTTGTTTTTTTTTTTCCAGGCCCACCAGAAAGGAAGCCAGCGGGAAGAGAGAGGGACGGGCCCACCCACCGGAGTCTCGCGGGGAGGACCCGGGCCGGGAAGGCGAGGAAGCGTGGTTACCTAGATGCTCCCGTCCCGAAGGAGAAACCGCCGCCTGCGCCGGTCCCGCCGGCGGCTACGGTGGTGGAGCCCAGTGTGCTGGTTCCGAAGGAGAACCCCGTGGACATGGCTGCCGGGGCTCAGCGCCGTCAGGAAGCTGCAAGGGGTCTGGGACGCTCCTCTCTCCTCAAAGCCAAGGCGGGCCGGGCAGCATCACTCTCGCCCAGCCGCGACCTGGCGGGAACTTCAAGCCCCAGTGGCCGAGAAGACAAGGCCGAAGTGGGTGGGGCAACCACCCGAGAGAACGTTCCGGCGCCCGCCGCGCGCACGTAACCCACCAGGAGCGAGCCCGCCGCGCAAGGCACTCTGGGATGGGGGTGGGTTGCGCGGCGCGCAAAGCATTCTGGGAGGGAGTGAGCTGGGTGAGAGAGAGAAAGAGAGAGAGCGCGAGAGGATGAGCAGGGTTAGAGGCAGAGGGAGAGGGAGAAGCAGGCTCCCTGCTAGCCAGGAGCCCGACGTGGGGCTCGATCCCAGGACCTTGGGACCGTGACCCGAGCGGAAGGCAGACACTTAACCATCTGAGCCACCCAGGTGCCCTCTTAAGGGGTAGGCGCCTAGCGTTAAAGACGAGCGAAACCGTTTCCTTTAGTTCTGTATTGGCATATGCGTTGACGTAATGTGTACTTTATAGCTGTAGAATCTTAATTATTGCTTACGTCTTTCCCTACTGCTAAAAGGGATGCGCGAAATCCCAGAGTGGGGAAGGCCCTATTGAGCAATCCAAGCCCTGCTATAGAAAAGGAGGCGCGCTCAGCCTTCGGTTGGCTGCCGTCCCTTCCCGGAGAAGGACGGGGAGCTTCTCTGCTCCCAGACGGTTCGGAAATCAATCGATAATAATTCATTCATCCGCTCCACAGCGTTTGGAGCCCGTTAAGCGCAGTCATTGCGAGTTGCCACCCAGGAGGCTCAGAGAGCGTCCTTTGGTGGGGGGTGGCCGAACTTGGTGGTGGTGCTGTGCATACCCCTGGACGTCAAAGGATGTGGTCAAGTCCACGAAGTTTTGCAGCGTATCCTGCTGGGTAGGAGTTTGGGACCCCCGGCCCATCGCGGGAGGTCCCCCCGATGGCTGCATTCTGGCTTTGGGCTTTGCATTGCTCTGACGCCCCTTTGCTACCTACCAGAGGAACTGCAAAGTGGACGGGATAGTACAGAAACAAGCACAATATAGTGCGGAATTTAAGGGTTCCATGAGCAACCCCTAAACATAAGAAAAATGTAGATTTAAGGAAGAGATCCCGTCTTGTAGAAGGATCAGGAAAGGCTTCGTGTCAGTGGTGCATATGGGGTGCTGTCATCATAATGTGGGTCTTTATTCAGAGATTGTTACATTACTCCCGCAAATGGTTTTCTTACCTGTGATTTCTTCCGGTAAAATTCATCCCATAAGCAACCACCAGATTTGCTTTCCTAAAACAATTCTCACCATTGCACTGCCTTGATGGAACACTCAGTGGCTCTTTAGCATTCATCCTCCATATGACAAATCTTTCTAAGCTCAGGTCTCACAACTCTTAATGCAGCACTTTCTCCTCTGTTGAGGTTGGGCATTGCTGCCTCCTGTAGACTGAATTGTGTCCCTCCAAGATTCATGTGTTAAAGCCTTAACCTCCAATGTGATGGTGTTTGAAAAGAGGGCCTGTGGAACGTAATTAGGGTTAGATGAGGTCATGAGGGTGGGGTCCTCATGATGGGATTAATTCCCTTCTAAGAAGAGAAATGAGAGAACTCTTGTTTCTCCACTTCAGAGGACACAGCTAAAAGGCAGCCTTCTTAGGCAAGAAGAGAGCTGATGGGCACCTTACCTTGAACTTCTCAGCCTCCAAAACTGAGAAGTAAATTTCTGTTGTTTAAGCCACCCAGTCTGTGGTATTTTCTCATGGCAGCCTGAGCAGTTACACATCACCTCTGTTTGTTTAATTAAAAAACTAAATAGCATTTTAAATATTATGGAAGTCACCATAAGAATAATAAAAAAGGGACATATTTGAACTGTAGTATAAAGAAAAATTTCATAGTGATTGAACAGGAGAAGAAAAAATAAAATAAGGGTTTTAGAACTTCAGTGATCTAGAGAATGCTATTATCAGTGATGCTTTATAAGATGGTCAATAAGAGGACTATGGGAAAAAAATCTAGGGTACTTTTGTCTGGAAAAGAAAAAGAGAGATGATTTTTGGAGGAAGATAGAATATGGCTCCCTACATCTTTTAATCTCATTGTGTATTCTTTCCAAAACTTTTGAAGAATATCAACCTAAAATTAGTAAGATCAAAATGCTTGGCACAGGGTCACCTGGGTGGCTCAGTGGGTTTAGCGTCTGCCTTCCACTAAGAGCCCCAAGTGGGGCTCTGTGCTCAGCGGGGAGCCTGCTTTTCCCTCTCCCTCTGCCTGCCGTTCCCCCTGCTTGTGCTCTCTCTAGCTCGCTCTCTCTGTCAAATAAATGAATAACATATTTTTTTTAAATGTTTGGCACATACGATTTATATGTTAATTAACAAAACGTAAGATTAGCAGGAAGGAAAGAGGATGTAAAAATGTAGTAGGGACTAATATAATATTTCATAATAGGGGAAACTGATGTGGGCTATATAGGAATTATCTTTGCAATCATTTTGTAAATCTAAAACAATTTTAAAAAGAAGTTTATAAGGGGCACCTGGCTGGCTTAGTTGGTAGAACATGCAACTCTTGATTCTCAAGGTCATGAATTCAAGCCCCATGTTGGGTGTGGGGTCTACTTTTTAAAAATGAAATAAATAGAATAAGTTTATAAAAGAAAGTAGTGAGAAATATGACTTAGATAAAAGTTTGTGTATTGGGGGAGTCACTCAAATTGACAAACTTTAACTTTATAAAAAATTTTAGTATGGCATTTTTGTCTTGTATCTGGCAGAGTAGTTTAAATTATGCAGCAGTAACCCCCAAGATGCCACAGAGAGGAACACTGCAGAGATGGAAAGTGGACTACTCAACGAACAGCAGTATTACAATCTATTACATGCCTCTAGATACACCGAGTGTAAAACTGGACCTCAAAGACCTTTTCTCATATAGCTTCTTCTGTTGTCCTATTAGCAAAAAGAAGACACTTTGCATCCTTTGTTCTACAGAAATAAAACTCCAAAGAAAGCAGTTACTATAAGCCAGTTATTTGGTTATTCAGTGGAAAGCTTGAAGTAAAATGTCAACATAAACTTCATGCCTATTTAAGCCTAAAGCCTATGCAGCCAGGCAAAACCATGGAGCACAGGTATTTGGCTTAACCATCCTTATTTAGAGTAACACATTGTATTCCAAAGGATGTTTCAGATATTCCTCTTTGACATTGTGGGACCTGAACCCATGTATCAATTCTATGTGAATTATTGCTTTCCAAGAATGAAGCAAATGATTCAAATTCTAAATTATGTAGCAAACCACTTTGCTTCCCCTTGTTTTTTATATTATGAGAATCATGCTAAGAAACCCCATCTTTCGCTGATTTACTGGCTGTATGGTGACATTTTTTTTTTTTAAGATTTATTTGAGAGAGAGAATGAGAGAATGAGAGAGAGAGATAGAGCACATGAGAGGGGGTAGGGTCAGAGGGAGAAGCAGACTCCCCGCCAAGCAGGGAGCCCGATGCAGGACTCAATCCCGGGACTCCAGGATCATGACCCGAGCCGAAGGCAGTCGCCCAACCAACTGAGCCACCCAGGCACCCCTGTATGGTGACATTGTTAATGTCATAAACTGAATTATCTGAAAGGCAATAGCACTGTAAAAAATTTTAACTTGCATTAAAATGTCTAAAGAGGCTTGTTTCCGTGGTGTATTCAGATCAGGATAACTCAGAAGGAAATTGGAATCTTAAGTCTATTTAAGAGGAGCTGCAATATGTATGGTCTGATCCTCTGAAATATCCAAGAGAGAAGTTGTAATTTAGAGCCTATATATAACCAGATGACCTCTGTCTTGAATTTATTCCTGGGAATCTATTGACTTTAAAGATTTAGATAGTGTCCTTCCTTTTTAAACATCCTATTAAATTTTCAAAAGATCCAACAACAAAATTTATGGAGAGAGAGATCAATAATGAAAATGTGACAAAATGTTAATAATTGGTGACTCTACAAGAAAGATATATGGATGTTCATTGTACTGCTCTCTCAGCTTCTCTATAGGTTTGAAATTTTTCATAATAAAAAGTTGGAGCCTAAAGCTAAAACAAAAGTTTCCAAGAATAGGTCCAGTAGTGATCTGTTTCCTGATAAAATTTTCACCCATCACCCAAGAAATGAAAAAAAATGAAAAGCAATATAGGGAGTTTTACATGAAGCTAATTTTATTTATTTATTTTTAAACATTTTATTTTTTTAAGTAATCTCTACACCCAACGTGGGGTTCAAACTCACAACCCCACGGTCAAGTCACATGCTCTATTGACTGAACTAGCCAGGCATCCTGAAGCTAATTATATTTAATTTAAAGTGTAGTCATTTGTTTTGAAATTGTGTCCTTCCTACTGGTGAGTGTGGGCGATGGGACATGAAAAGGTTGCTTTCATGACCTGATAACAATAATGAATAAGAATAAGATCAGGAAAAGAAACTTGGCAATGTCAGCATAAAATAAATGAGGGAAGCTATCTTGTTGCCATTCATTTTCGTGCTTCTCTTTTTCTCTAAAAAAAAAAAAAAAATCCCGATTTTGTTCAATGTGGCACACATTTACCTGTGGCCAATTAGGTGTATGTGGGAGACTTGAGATGAGACTCACCTCATGTATGAATATGACTCATTTAAAGGAGTAGCTGCCGAACATCTCTTTTGCCATTCTCCTCCTTCTTTCCTGCTGCCTGGGACTTAGACACATGGCTGGGTCTCCAACAGCCATCCTGGTCTGTGAGGAACTTAAGAATGAAAGTTATATGCTAAGGAGGGTGTAGCAGAAAAATAGTATCATAGAGTCATATCAGCCATGATTTGCCTACCTTCAGACTTCTTTTACTTTATTTATTTATTTATTTGAGAGAGAGAGCAGGGGGAGGGGCAAAGGGAGAGAGAGAAGCGACTCTACCACTGAGCAGGGAGCCTGACACGGAGCTCGATTCCAAGACCCTGGGATCACGACCGAAGCTGAAGGCAGATGCTCAACCAACTAAGTCACCAGGTGCCCCTTCAGACTTCTTTTAAATGAAAGAAAAAATCAACTTCTGTGTTAAGTTATCATAGTTGGGGCTCTGTTATTCATAGCTAAATTTAATATACCAGTTTAAGTAGGAACCCACACTAAAAGATAAATTTTACATGTGTTACTGAAGAAACAGGAAGTATCCAAGATGAACCAAGGTCAAGATTATCTATAGGACTGGAATATAGTGATAAAGGCAACGACAAAATATCCTGTTATCTAATTGTTTGGAAACATGATAGCAGAGGGCACAGTCAGGTTCTAGTCTCAAAAACATGGGAGCCAAAGAGGGAGAATGTATCTGCATTTATTCTCATATTTTAAGGAAACAAGTCACTGTACCTGATGGACTCAGTGTCCACTGTCATGAAGCTGAAATACATTCATAAGACTGTTCCATAGCATGCACAAAATTTCCCTCAATTCTCTTTGATCAGTTTTCCCATAGCTTGATTAGACCTCTTTTGATTACAAGGAATAGAAATCCGCTCAAAATAGTTTAAGCACAAGTGTGTATGTATGTGGGGGAGACGTGGGAATACAAAGTTACTACTGATAGGTCTTGTTTTTGAGACATGGGAGACAGACATGGAATACAGAGAAGTTTCAAGTGAATCTAGAAGAAAAGGAATAGCCAGGCCTCAAGTATATCAGAAAGCAACTGCTCTCTCTCTCCCTCTCTCAAATAAATAAATAAATAAATAAATAAATAAATAAAGTAAAAGAAGTCTGAAGGTAGGCAAATCATGGCTGATATGATGACTTTATGATACTATTTTTCTGCTACACCCTCCTTAGCATATAACTTTCATTCTTAAGTTCCTCACAGACCAGGATGGCTGTTGGAGACCCAGGCATGTGTCTAAGTCCCAGGCAGCAGGAAAGAAGGAGGAGGAGAATGGCAAGAAATGCTTTCTGATTGCTTTCTGCATCTAAGAAATGAACTGGAGAGGGTTGCACTTATTTCGGAGAACTGAGAAGATCTGGAGGTCCCAGAGGATGGGTGAAGGATTAACTAACTGATTGAGTGCCCAAGGGAGACAGAAGGGCATTCAGGCATCTGCCACACAAAAATCTGAGACCTGACTCTCAAGGAGCAAAGGCTAGTAAGCAAGCGGGGAGAAAGTGAAACAAACTTGGCAAAACAGATCCCTCCCTCCACCCCATCCCCACCTCCAACCCCACTGTTAACAAACTAGGGAGGTATAGGGAAAAAGAAGCTTTGAATAGGATAAAGGGGCAAGTTTATATTTATGTTAAAAAATCAGATTTTTCTAAACGCAGAGTAATCGGTACAAAGTTATCAAGAGAGGTAAAGGGAGAGCCAACAAAGCAGCCTTAAAGGGTAACTGTGAAGAAAAAGCTGCTGCCTGTTTCACCCTATAAGAATCCAGTGTTCAGTGAAGGGATTACACAGAATAGAGCCCGACCGACCACTGTATCAACCAATGTTAACAGCCTGTGTGAATGGACAGAAAGATCAGACATGGATACCACTTGGGTAAATCATCAAGATCTACTCATCTAAAGGATTCAGAAAGTCACACAATCAGGATACAGTGAAAAATGATGAGTAATTTTCTTTAAGACAGAATGAGGAGCAAGCCTCCAAACCCTAAAAATCCTGAGAGAATGAGAGTCATACTAGCCTTCTGGAAATACAATATTTCTCCCTCCCAGTATGAGACTGAGGCATATCGGCTAACTTGGCTATGTGCACTTTGCTGGGCCAGGTGCACATCCTCACCTGCAGTTATAGAATACATAATGTGATCACTTGCATACAGCGTACAGTCACTCAGGTAAGAACAAATCTTTCCTCCATCACGCATCCTCCTCAAATGAACACAGCCTGATCCAAATAAATTCCTAAACTCAATGCTGAAGAGTTAGAATGAGGATCAGCAGGCATGCAGACGTCTCCAAGGATTCTGGGATGCATTCTTCTTAAAATGCATGTGCACACACCTATTATTTATTGAGCATTCATTGAGGCCAGCTACTAAGCTTGAGCATTTCTCTTCATTATTTCATTTAACTGACACAAATAATTCAATGGAGAAGATGATGGTAAGTACTACCACTTACAGATAAGTAAACCAAGAGTTAGAGAAATAATTTTACTAAACTCACACAGATAATGAACAGCAGAAATGAGATTTGAATTTAGATAACTTTGGTTCCAGAAAGAATTCTGATCATAGATTTCATCTTCTGCAAGAATATACCTAAAAATAAAAGCTAAGAAACGAGTCAAATGAAATATTCTTGTTCTTTTAATGACTTATGTTTACTTAAGCACCCAAATTAAGAAGTATAATTGCTTTTACATCTCATTAGATGGCAAATAGTAAACATAACTATAATTATAAAAGCATCAACATTTACTTTTAAAATATGAAATGTTATCTCACATGACAATCATAGTATCAAACACCTCTTACACATTTTGTAGGGGAATTAAGTGGTTTTTTTTTAACAGTGTAAAAACAAACATTAAGCATCAGGGAGAAATGAATGCAGGAGATTCTGATTCCTTATTATTTCAAAACATCATGATTGTTTATTTAATGCTTTGTTGTGTATTTTTTATTTTTGATGCAAAAAACCACCATCTTTAAGTGGAAGTTCAATTAAGAAAATGCTATTTAGGGCGCCTGGGTGGCTCAGTTGGTTAAGCGACTGCCTTCGGCTCAGGTCATGATCCTGGAGTCCCTGGATCGAGTCCCGCATCGGGCTCCCTGCTCGGCAGGGAGTCTGCTTCTCCCTCTGACCCTCCCCCCTCTCATGTACTCGCTCTCTCTCATTCTCTCTCTCTCAAATAAATAAATAAAATCTTAAAAAAAAAAAAAAAAGAAAATGCTATTTAATTAAAGTCATCAATAATTAGTCACATCACTATTGTAAGTGGTTTTCGTAAGCACATATAAGGCAAATCGAGGTGTCCCCTAAAACTTGGATGAAAAAGGAAGTTATAACTATACACATCAAAACAAAACTAATCATGGGTGCCTGGGTGGCTCAGTCAGTTACACGTCTGCCTTCGGCTCAGGTCATGATCCCAGGATCCTGGGATCAAGCCCCACATAGGGCTCCCTGCTCGGTGGGGAGTCTGCTTCTCCCTCTCCCTCTGCCTGCCGCTCCCCCGGCTTGTACTCTCTCTCTCTGTGTCAAATACATAAATTAAAAAAAAAAAAAAGTAATTAAAGCACAAACATTTAAGGACTTCACAGAAAGAGAGCATGGTGTCTAGACCATATCTTGATATGAACTTAGTTGGCCGAATGGCATAAAGAAACAACAGGGCCCTCAGAAGGAGGCTTTTTCAGCAATAAAGCCTAAATTAGGGTTACTTGATATATCCCTATAATAATAAACCTTCAGGGCTGCCTCCAGAGGCTTACCTGGCCCAGAAACACTACTATATTGTCCTGCAGTTGATACATCCCAATAGGATTTACAGATGCATCAAGATTTTGACTAAGTGAGAACAGCCTATCACAACATTTTTTCCCTTGCTCTGAATTCGTCCTGACTAAGCAAACTTCTCAACAGTAAAGTGTCTGTATAGCTTTATAGGAAGAGAATATGTTGACCTCATTACTGTCTGCTTTAAACTCTATTTCTCATGGTCAATGATTAAGTTGGTATTTTTATATTCACCAGTCTAACCCTAAGAAACAGATTTCTCCTTGGCGGTCTGGTCTTCCTTCAGGTTAGCCTCAGTGGACTTCATTGAAAACTATAACTGTTATAAGTGCCCTATTTGCATAAGCGATGAGATGAAGATAGCAGGAAATACTTAATCTGATTAATTTTATTGTGCTCCCACTTTTTTAGGGAAAGAGAGGATTTAGGAACACTGGTGCACATTGAAGTCCTCTTAAACTGGACCATATGTTTGATGAACATTAATAAGAACAAAACACGTCTAAATGAATGAAACTCTTTTCTAGTGTCTCTTTATTTCCCTTGAGTGAACCACCCCTTTGTAGTGACAGAGGAATTGGGGCTCTTTGTTTCTTGCAGTAATTGCTGGGGGTAGAGCTACTGACAGAGAAGCAAATGGTCTAGATCCTTTGGAACCTGTGTATGGTGCCTAATTGGGGCTTCTACTCAGTTTCTGCTACTCCTGCTAACAAGACATCCGTTCCCAGACTTCCTTGTGCCCATTCAAATGCACAGTCCCTTCAAATAGTGATATGGGAGATCCCCCACAAAATGCTTACCTCATCGTTCTATAGCTTGGCTTGCCAATTGTCAAACTCTCCTACAAAGATTGTTTCTAATTAACATTTTATTTCTTGAAAGGATGGTCAAAGATCATCAGATATTAAAGAACAGTTGTGACATGAAAGTCAGAAACCAAAACAACAAACCTAGAGGGAATCTAGAGGGAATAGAGATAATTTGGGAAGCAAAATAAATAAATAAATAAGTTTATTTTTATTGTATCTCATACCTGGAGATATGAGATCCACAAAATCAGAACCAGGTGCTACCAAAAAAAAAAATTGGAAAAAGGAAAATGTATGTAACCAAATGAACTCTTAGCCTGGAAGGAACAATATTCCAGTAGCAATAGGCACACCTAGTGCTCAGATCTTGGATTCTAATATCATTCCAGGTAAAAGGACTAGATCTCCTTGGAGAAATGGTTCATTATAAGAGCTGGGGTGGAAAAGATGCAAGATGAGCCTGGAGCATATTATAGTGCTAGAAAGTAAGGAAGTGCTCAAAAACAAAAACAAAAACAGCCCCACCTATGTTGATGAGATATGTCAAAGGGACATAGGAGCCAAGTGAAAGATTTCCTGATGGCCAAAGCTGGAACAATTCGAGTAAGAAAATAAGGAACTCTGAGATTATAACCAAAAGTATAAAATGAACATCCATGAGTTCATACTGATGTAAACAAATGATAGAATGAATGAATGAATGAATAAATAGGGAAGAATAGAAAAATATCTTGTGCTGAAGAATTCCAAATAATTTATGTAGAAACACTGCCCTACAAGAGGGAAAGAACAACTTCCTACTCTGTAAGTGTAGACTGTGAACAGTGATCTCTTTCAAAAGAGGACACTATAGAGATGCCCGGGTGGCTCAGTTGGTTAAGTGCCTTCAGCTCAGGTGACCATCCCAGGGTCCTGGGATCCAGTCCCGCATTGGGCTCTTTGCCCAGCAGGGAGCCTGCTTTTCTCTCTGCCTGCCACTAACCCTGCTTGTGCTCTGTCTCTCTGACAAATAAATAAATAAAACTGTTAAAAAAAAAAAAAGAGGACACTATAGAAATGGGGAAATAGTACCTTTATGGAGGAGAAACTTGACAAACATTACCTCAATCAGGTGATTAAGGTGAACATCAGCAGTGATTAATCATGTTAGGTGTATGTACCCTTGACATGATGTGATAAAAATGGTATTTTATCTCTGTGATCTTCCTCCTCTAAACCCTGAACCCTAGTTCAACTATGAGAAAAACGTTAGGCAAATTCCAACACAAGGGCATCTACAAAATACATGACCAGTACTCTGCAAAACTGTCAAGGTTATGAAAAATCAAAGAAAATAAAAAACTGTCATAGTTGAGGGAGACATGACTCCTAAAAGTAATGTGATATCCTGAATAGAATTCTGGCACGAAATGGGACATTAGATAGAAACTAAATAAATCTGCATAAAATGTGAACTTCAGCTAATGATAATGTATCCATATTGGTTCATTAATGTAACAAATATACTAATGTAGGATACTAACAATAGAAGAGACTAGATATGAAGTATGTGGGAACTGTCTGCATTACCTTTTCAATTATTCTGTAAATCTAAAACTGTCCTAAAAATAAGGTCTATTTAAAATTTAAAAAGAGCTCTTGGAAATTAAAAATATAACTGCAGCAATTAAAAAATATTAGAAACAATGGACTATAAAGTTATAAGAATTTCCCAGAAAGTATATTAGAAAGACAAAAGCCTAGAGAATAGGAATAAAAGGATAATAAAATTAGAGTCAGACCAGGAGTTTTCACATCTGATAAAAGAAAGAAAGGAGAAAGGGAGGGAAATAGGAAGAACAATGAGGAACAGAAGAAGAAAGGGAGGAAAAGAGCAGAAAAAAAAATAGAGAAAAAGGAAGAAAAAATAATTATCTCAGAAATAATACAAGAAAATTTCCTAGAACCAAAGAAAATGTGTTTTTAGATTAAAAGAGCTTAGCATGTGTGTAAACACTAGATGGGAATAAAGGAGAAAACCAAGTTTCCTTATTTTAAAGTTTCAGATCATGGGGGAAAGAGATCCAAAAAGCTTCCTGAGAAAATAAAGCAGGGATACCCACAGGGAAATGAGGAAGTCATCAGATTTCTGAACAGGTACATTGGAAGTTAGGATGTGTTTCTGGGAGCTCTCATAATCCTAAGAGAATTTTTTTTTTTTTTCCAGCACAGGATTCTAGACCCAACCAAACTATCCATCAAAGATTTGCCTTTCACCTTACTTCAGGAAGTCAATAAAGAATATACTCCACCAAAACAAAACAGAACAAAGTAAGCAAATCAAGAAGAATAAAACATAAGATCTAGGAATTCAACACAAAAGACTTATTAGGACATTTCCCTGGCTGATGGTGAAGGGGAGTCCCAAAGATAATATCTGTTTGGTAGGCCTAGAGAACAACTAGACCAGACTGGAACAAGAGAAGTAGAGGTTCCTAGAGATACCTAGGGACCTCTAGAAAGATGTCTCAAGGAAAAACAATGGACCTGAGAAATTATCTGCCAGTGTTAGCCATGAGGAGTATTGTATCTAGTGTGAGACTAGTTAACACGAGAGTGAAAGAAGACTAAGCAAATTACTCCAAGAGGCCACTGAGCCGGAAAAAAAATTTCAATTATATAAGAAAGGAAACGTAAGTAGTGTACTTAATTTGGATTAACAGTGAGCAGTATATAAGAATAATAATGACAATACGAATGGGCATTTAATTTTTTTAAAGTGTTAAAACTCTAGGAGGACAAGAGGAGGGAGAAATGTGAGTCTGGGAGCAGGGATGTTGCAAAATAGCGAAATTCTGACCTTCAGTTAAGGAAGTAAACAGATTATCTAAAACTGAAAAAAAAAATCAAGAAAGAGTCCCATAACTATGTTACTTAGACATATGTAAGTGAAAACAGAAGAAATAGACAGAAATCAAGATGAGTGCTTGGGGGAAGTAGGAATAGTGATGAAGCATTGGATAACCAAATTTTGTCATAAGCTTTATACTACTCTTGAACTTTTAAAACCATTATATTATTTTGGAAAAAAGTTCAAATTTCCTACTTCATAGACTTTTCCCAATTGTGAAAATATCATACTTGCAGAAGAAGGCATAAAGTATATAAGTACTGTTTACAGGCTAGACACCCTCATCTCTAAACACCACATTGTAACTACCACTCACATCAAGAAACTGAGTGCTGTAAGCAATTTAGAAGTTAGAAGCCCTTCCTCAATCACACCCCAATGGTAACCATTATCCTAGCTATTGTAAGGATATATTCTTTACTTTTCTTTATAGATTTAACACCTACATGCTCACCCCTAAACACAGTTGAGTTTTGCCTATTTTTGAACTATAATAGAAATGGAATCATACCATATGCATCATTTTGTGCCTTGAATTTTTTAAAAATTATTTTTAAAGTAGGCTCCACACCCAGCATGGGGCCCAGAGCAGGGTTTGAACTCACGACCCTGAGATCAAGACCTAAGCTGAGATCAAGAATCAGATGCTTAACTGACTGAGCCACCCAGGTGCTCCTGTGCCTTGCATCTTTTGCTCAACCTTATGTTTAAATTTTCATCCTTGTTACATGTAACTGAAGATTGTTCCTTTCCATTGCTGCATAGTATTCCATGTTTTGACTACATCACCATTTATCCGTCTCTTTTACTGTTGCTATTGTTTATAGTTTTGGGCTATTAGAATGGGGCTGCTATAAACATTATTATACATGTATCCTATGCATATGCTTAAGATTCTCTAGAGTCCACATTTAGGAGTGAGCTGATGGTTCCTAGGCTATGTACATGTTCCATTGGATAAGGGGATGATAAACTGTTTTTGAAAGGCTTTGTAACAAATTACACTGCTACAGCAGCCATCATCTGAGAGTCCATGCTGTTACATATCCTTGCCAAAACATGTTACTATCAACATTTTTTAATTTTCCTGATTAATAATAAAGTTAAATACTTTTACATACATTTATTAAACTTTTGGCTATCCTATTTTGTTAAGTCCTGTTCAAAGGTTTTTCCCATTTTTCTGTAGAGCCTCTGCCTTTTTCTAATTTATTTGTAGGAATTCTTTATATTTTCTGAATATGAATCCTTTGTATATTATATGTGTTAAAACTGTTTTACACTTGGGGCACCTGGGTGGCTCAGTTGGTTAAGCCTCTGACTCTTGACTTCAGGTGTGGTCATGATCTCAGAGTCCTAAGATTGAGCCCCATGTGAGGCTCTGTGCTCGGCGCAGAGCCTGCTTGTCCCTCTCCCTCTGCTCCTTCCCCCTACTTGCTCTCTTTCCCTTTCTCAAATAAATAAATAAAATATTTTTAAAAACTGCCTTACACTCTATGGTTTGCCCTTGTACTGCCTTATTGTTGTCTTTTTTCTTTTTTAGGAATAGAAATGTACAACTTAAATATTGTTCAATTTATTATCTACAATGTTTTTATGGTCTGTTTTAAATATTATTCTCTATAATAAAGTCATGAGAATATTCTCACCTACCCTCCAAAAGTTTATTATGCTGCTCTTCACATTTGGGTCTTTAATCAACATGGGAATACATAGTGTGGGGTAAGGATCAAATTTCATTTTTTGACCCACATAGATAGCAAATTTTCTCCCCATTTACTGAAAAGAGAGTTTCCCCACACTGATCTGCAATATCACATTTTTCATAAATCAAATATCTACATATATGTGGTTTTATTTCTGGACTCTCATTCTGTTTGCCTATTCTTGCAAGACGCCACCTTACTTATTGTAAATTTATAAAGTCTCGAAAATTCCTTTGGGAAGATCTTGTCTTCTCATTCTTCCTCAGAATTCTTCTTAGCCCTTTACATTACCATATATGTTGTAGAATCAGCTTATCATACATACATACTGACAACTCCCCTGCACCTCCAAAATATAGACACACACCAACCTGTTAGGATAGTGATTGGGAATACATTGAATTTGTAGATAGATTAGTTTGGGAAGAATTGATATATTTTAAAATTGAGTTTTCTATTCCATGAGCATAGTGCATCCTTCCATTTATTTAAGTGTGTGTGTGTGTGTGTGTGTGTGTGTGCCTGTGTGTTGGGGGGAGAGAGAGAGAGATTGAGATTGATCTATCTCAATATATCTATCCATCCATCCATTTATGGAGTTTTATAATATTCTCTATAAATATCTTATACATATTTTGTTAAATTTGTTCATTGACATCTGATATTCTTTTTGTGCTGTGGCAAATACACTTTTTAAAAATTCCATTTTCACCTTCTACTAAATTGGAACTTATATGCGGTTTCTATTATTTTAGCAGTTACCCTAGCAATTAAAACATATAAACACAACTCTTTTTTTTTTGAGAGGGAGAGAGAGAGGGATGGGGGCATGGGGGAAGGGGAAGAGGGAATGGGAGAGAGAGAGAGAGAGAGAATCTTAAGTAGGAGAATCACAACCCCGAAATCATAACCTGAGCCAAAATCAACAGTCAGAGGCTTAACTGACTGAGCCACCCAGGCGACCCTAAGCACAACTTTTAAGACTGCATTCCTACTCTTAACCAAGATGATGCAAGGATCCTAAGATACTTTATTTCACTCCTCACTCATATATTTGAATTGTTTTTTCAACTTTACAGAACTTTATTATTATTGTTTTATGCAGTCAGTGTTTATTTACATTTACTCATTTCTTTATATTTAAAAAAATCTTCATTTCTTTTGTATCTTAGATCTTCCATCTGTGATCATTTTCCTTATTCTAAAGTATAATTTAGAATTTGCTTTAATATGGGTCATGGCAAACTCAGTCTTTTGTTTTGTTTTTTGGAAAATGAGTTTTTCCCCCTACTCTCATTTTCTGAAAGATATTTTTTTCTGGGAAAAGTATTTTATTTATTTATTTATTTATATTCATTTTTTAAAAGATTTTTTTTCTAAGTAATCTCTACACCCAACATGGGGCTCAAACTTACAACCCGGAGATCAGGTGTCACATGCTCTACCGTCTGAGCTAGCCAGGTGCCCCTGGGAAAAGTATTTGAGATTGTCAGTTGTTTCTTTCTGTATATGGAAAATACCATTGCAATGTTACATGGCTTCTATTGCTGATAAGAAGTCAGCTGTAAGTTTAATTGTTGATCTACTGGAGGTAATTAGTACTTCTATTCTGGATGATTTTAAGATCCCCATTTTTGTCTTTGGTTTTGCCATAATGAATTCATCATAGTGAATCTGTAGTTCACTATTATGTGTCTGGAGATGGATTTCTTTTTATTTATCATACTTGGGATTTGTTGGCTGCTTTATTCTGTGAATTGATGTCTTCCATGCATTCTGAAAAAAAAATATCAGGCATTATCTCTTCAAATATTATCTTTGCCCCAGTCGCTCTCCTTCTCTCTCTTATTCTTGTGAAACTGTGATCAGGTTTATTATAGGTCTTTTGAGTCTATCCTTCATTTTTCTTAACTTCTTTTCATATAATCTTTTTGTCTCTCTGTATTCCTTTCCTTTGTGGATAATTTTCTTTTAGTTATTTCTGGTTTTCTAATTCTTCTTATTTGTCTAATCTATTAAACCCATCCAATGAGCTTTCCATTCCAATTTTTGTATTACATTTGTAGAAGTTACATTTGGTTCTTCTTCATATTTGCTATATCATTCAAAAATCATTTTCCCATATATTGCAGACATTTTAAATATCTTTCATTTATTTAAACACAACAGCTGCTTTATAAACAAAGCCTGATAATTATAAAATCTTTTATTGCCATTATGTTGTAACTGCCAATGATCTCTTGAGAATTGTTTCCTTACATACTAGTTATTTTTTTATCGTGATGAATTATTTTCCTTTGAAAACTAATTGTGAGAATTATTTGAAACCTATTGTAGAGGGATAGTCCAACCAAAAAGGATTTGTATTTGCTGTAATAAGATTCCTAGGCACTACTAATTCCAAACACTTTCAACTATATTCATAGCTTGACATTTGGGGGAAGTTTTTTAGGTGGTAAGAATCTAGGCTGTAAATCCATTTATTAAATTTTTTGTGGTTGTAATATATCCAAGACAGGCAATTTCTCAATATCAATGCAAATTTTCTGACGTATTCTAGGGGTTGGGTTGGTTGTGTTTCCATACAGCTCTGGCTTTATGTGGGAAGAGTACCTCATTAG
Organism: Phoca vitulina; assembly: GCF_004348235.1. Classification (NCBI taxonomy): domain Eukaryota; kingdom Metazoa; phylum Chordata; class Mammalia; order Carnivora; family Phocidae; genus Phoca; species Phoca vitulina. Next base: position 75,154,138 of record NW_022589708.1, read on the forward strand.
ACTCCCCCCTGGAGTGGGCCCTAGATTTTAACTTCTGAATTTCATGTCCTGTAAGAAATGGAAATTGTCCTCTTGCCACAATTTCACTATCCTGCTTACCTCTGTGGGTATACACTTTCCCTTATAGTTTGCACTTGTACATTCTCACTAACTTGTCAGTTACCTGGTGCTTTACAGAACTTGATTTCTACTTTGTTATTTTAGTTTTTTTTTTTTAAGGCAGGGTCATTTCCTAGCCTATTATATTATCATAAATGGACCTTCTATATGGATTTTGAAAAACAAATCAGTGTAGAATAGCTGTTAAGAAAACAGACTCTAGAGTCAGACTGTCTGGCTTTACATCGTGGATCTAGGCTTTATCTTCTCTGCGATATTGGGCAAGATACTTAACTTCATTGTATTCCACTTTCCTCATCTTTAAACTGAGGGAAGGAATAGTATTTTCCTCACAACACAGGTGATGTATTTGGTATAATTTCTGCCTCCTGATAATCACTTATTACCTCTCTGTGAAAATTGGTGAGAGAGAAAAAAGTGAGAAATGACAAGAGAAAAGAGCGGGAGAGGATAACCTGGTATGTGAAGGCAAACTGTAGGGGAACAGGAAGTGGGAAAAATGACAAAAATGTGGGAGAAACAGTATACAAAGAGGTTTTATTAAAAAAGTCTTGATGTATGTTATTCAATATAATTCACCCTATTTTGCTTTCTCAAAATATCTTCAGTAAGGACCTACATTAGTTTTCAGTGTGTGTTTTTTAAAGCAGGATTTGTGTTTCTTTGGGGTGTGATACTGTACCAAGACTGCTGTCTAGGTGGCTCGATCTTATTCTTATTTCATATATACCTACAGGAGTAAGAAATTTCATCACAAAGACTGCTGTGTTAAATAAGCGCTTGCTTTGCCAATCTGTCTGAGGCAGAGCAGGCTTTAAAAAAAAAAAAAATCCCAAACCAAAACGAACCAACACCAAGACAAGTTGAATTAAATAAGTGAATGAAATGCTGGCAAATTTTTAATTAGAAAAGAAAACTTAAGATGTTAGGCCTTTGTAGCACCAAACACAGCAAAGAAGTGATGTAAAAATGATGACAATGTTTTACAAAGAGCATTTTCTAGTTACAATAAGTGAAACTGTTTAGTACAGAAGCCCTGGGAAACATAAAGCAGGGTTTCTCCACCTCTTCACAGGTGACTTGTCGGTCTGGTAATTCTTCACTGGGAGGTGTGTGTCTGGTGCGCTGTAGGATGTTCAGCAGAAGAGCTAGCCTCTGCCACTGGATGCCAGTAGCACTCTCCACATGTGCACCCAGCTGTGACCACCAAAAATATCTCCAGATATTGCCAAATACCCTCGGAGGGGCAAAATCACTTCAGACTGAGAACCACTGAAATAGAGGAATTACAAAAAATCATCCACAATCCTCCCACCTAGAAACGTAAACTTTTTGTTTATATAAATAAAAATTACAAAACAGAGTCACATTGATCTTATTCTATAGCCAGCTTATTTTTCACTTGGTAAACAGCATCAACATTTTTGTTATATAATATTCCTCTGCCGCATAATTTTTTTGGTAGTGCAAGTACTTTATAACAAAATAATCCTGATTCCTCCTTCCTCCCTCTCATCCCTTGTATCATTGCTGTCCTTCCCTTCATTTCACTTATAAACACATACACAAACACACATGCACACGTGTGTGCACACATACATAATCAGATATATTATTGCTATTATTATTTTGAACAAAATGCTTTTTATTAGATCAATAAAGAATAAGGAAATGTTTTTATTTTACTTTCACTTATTCCTTCTCCAATACTCTTTGCATAGATCCAATTTTCTGATCTCTATCATTTTCCTTCCCTCTAAAGGACTTCTTTTAACATTTTTTTCCCAAGGCAGCTCTACTGGCAACAAATTTGCTCAATTTTTGTTTATCTGAGAAAGGCTTTATTTCACTTTACTCTTTTCTTGCTTGTGCAGCCTCATCACATCTGAAGAGAAGTCAAATGTGATTGTTATCTTTGCTCTTCTATTGGTAGACTGTTTTTCCCCTCTGGCTTTTTCAGAATTTTTTCTTTATCTTTGACTTTGTATAGTTTGAGAATGATATGCAGTTTTTCTGACATCTATGCTGCTTGGTGTTCTCTGAGCTTACTGGGTCTGACTTTTGGTGTATGACATTAATTTGAGGGAATATCTCAGAACTTATTGTTCCAAATACTTGCTTATGTTCCTTTTTTTCTTCAGATATTCATTACATGTGTGTGTTACACCTTTTGTAGATGTCCAGCAGTTCTTGGATATTCTGCTCTGGTTTTGTTTTTGTTTTGTTTTGTTTTTCAGGCTTTGTTTCCTTTATTTTTCAGCTTTGGAGGTTTCTGTTAAGATATTTCAAGCTCTCTGTGGATAGAGATCTCTTTCCTTAGCCATGCCCAGACTATTAATAACCCCACCAGAGGCATTCTTCATTTCTTTTGCAGTGTTTTTTTAATCTCTAGCATTTCTCTTCAGTTCTTTCTTAGGATTCCCATCTCTCTGTTTACATTGTCCATCTGTTCTAGCATGTTGTCTCCTTTATCCGGATAAATTAGAGCCTTTAGTATATTAATCCGAATTGTTTTAAATTTTCAATCTGATAATTCCAACATCCCTGTCATATCCAAATCTTGGTTTTGGTGCTAGCTCTGTGTCTTCACATGTTTTCTGCCCTTCAGTATGCCTTGTAAGTTTTCCTGGATTGTTGGACATAATGTACTTGGTAAAAGAAACTGCCCAGTACTGGCGCCCGGTAAGGCTGCTGCTTGTGGGTTTCTATTCCCTTAACATTGTGTATTTTGCCTGCCTCTCTCTAATTCTGGGGGTAGCGGTTTTCCCTGTGACCTCAGGTCTCTTGCAGATCAAGGAAAAGTTGATGATTTTTCAGTTTGTTCAGCTTTTACTTGTTAGGATCTACTGCATATTATTATTATTATTATTATTATTATTATTATTATTATTATTTTGCCCATTGAACATTTATTTAAGATCTACTCCATGATTTTTAATGGAAAACTGGTGGTATGGACATAGTACACTTTTACATAACTAATTGTGTAGTATTGGGAATTTTGATTGTTTCAAATAAGGCTACAGTAAATGTATCTGATGATCGATCCTTAGAATAGATTCTTGGGGGGGGGTTGGTGGTGATGAGCCTCCACCAGCAGGCGGCGCTATAGGACCTACGGCGGCCCGGGAAGAGCCAGACGGCGCTCTCCCTTGGAGGGCACTCTGCCCCGCCCGTCTTCTCCTCTCCGCGGCCGCGGGTTTGCGGAAGTGTTTCTAGGAGACGGCGCCCGCTGGCTGCGCCTGCGCGGTTGACGCTGCCAGGGGGCGGGCTGACTGGCCGCGGCGCTGGCCCGCTAGTAGTTCCTGCTGGGCCTGGGTCGTTGGTCCTGCCCGGGTTCTCTCGCTCCATGAAACGCCTGTGAGTCACGTTGCCGGCGGACGTCTCCTCGGGATGGAGCACATCCGTACGACCAAGGTAGTCGGACGCGGAGAATTGTTAGCCGCTAGCCATGGTCTGACCCGGCAGAGGTGGGGGCCGACGGTAACTCGGCTGGGCCGACCAGGGCTGAGGACCGGCCGCGCGGGGGCCTGCCCGGGCCTAGTCTGGGAGGGCAGGGGCAGTTCGGGCCAGGGTGGGTGCGGAGGCCTCCTGTACCTATGGGAGTGGGAGTCCCGCTTTCAGCCCTTGGTGTTGGGGTGTGGATGATTTGGGCTGCTGGGGGTTGAGTCCCATGAAATTGGTCGCCGCCCTCTCAGCGCTACACTTTCTTGGGCAAAATTGGGGCTGCTTTAGCTTCAGCTGCTTTCAGGCATTCGCCTTCCTAAGGACCGGAAAACGGGTGGGTCCTCAAATCATCATTGCAATATTGTGTAAGCTTTTCCTTGTTCACGTTGAATTGTCCCGTGTCACAGATTCTTTTGGAGGCGCTGAGATCAGCACTCTGCCCCACCTCACTTTGTTGTCTCTGTCTCCATCCAGTCATTTAGGTTTGGTACTCCGTCTCTGTGCTTCAAAATTTCATTGTCTTTAGTGTCAATAGTCAGTTTAACAGAGGAGTTACGGAGAAGGAAAACATGTTATCCCATATTTTAAAGTGTCTGATGGAATTCTTTTTCAGTTGATCTTATTAAATCCCATGCTTAATTTTTGCACGCGAAAGGCATTTATTTTTAGGAACGAACAAATATTCTTAAAATTCCATTACAAATGTTGAAAATGAAGGCAATGGCATCAAAATATTACCAAGTTACGTTACCAAGAATTAAGTTCATCTTCAACCTTGGGCGGGAGAAAACATAAATCAAGACAAGAAGAATTGAATAACATAATTTTAAGATCGCCTGGAGCCTAACAAAATTAGGAAGAGGACCCACTGTGAATCTTGACTCCTCTGTTTTCCTAACTCCATCGCTCCATTGCCGCGCATCCTAAAGTTACCGTTCATTTAGAAAAAATAGCGACATACGTTATCTTCATTTGTTCCATGGAGAATTTGAGGTCTATGTCATTAAAATTTTTCACGAACCTTTTTAAGGTGTTACGGATTTTGTTAGAGCCTGTTTATAACATTGCACGTACTATAATATTTGAAGATGCTAAAACCTAACCCCTTTTTAAAAATCTTTTTTTTTTCTTAAGGGAAGAATGGTAAAGTAACTGTATAATTCAGGTTGCTGGCTCTTAAAGTTTGAAAATAGAAGGGTGGTTAAGTAAATAACCAAACTAGTAGAGAACGCAGAGATGGAAAAGAGGACTAGAGCATGCGTCAGCTCAGGTTCTTGTCCTGGTTCCAGGGTGCCAAGTGTGTATTATATAGTGGTTTTTCACAGTGGGCCTATCCTGATGGTTTAGTAAGGTCCTTTTGTGACTTTTTAAGGAGCAGAAGCTTTCTGAATAATTTTCTATTAAAATTACTTTTCAAGTTGTGCTCTTTTATTACTTTGAGTTATTCTTCTAGCAGAGGACCACCAGTACTCTGAAATAATCGTAAGTGGCTATAGGTAGACTGCAATTAAACTCATACTTACTAGGTCCCAGTTGTGTGCCAGGTACAGGACAGATACTGGCTGTAGAGCCGGGAGCACGATAGACATGGACCTCACTGTACATTCTGACAATTGTGTGAACTATAATATTTTCTTAAATTATGACTTATTCTTAAAAAGATTGTTGTGAACATAGCCTATTGCATTATCATACTACTTTGCATAACCTTCACTTGGACATGGTTAATTTACTGCAAAAATGATTGTATTTCAAAACTAAAAATGAATTGCTTTAAGTTTACTTAGCTGTTTTGAACTATGCAGTTTAGTCACCGATCAAGAATTGACTGTAGAGTAGTTCTATGTAACTATTTATTCTATGTGGAGACAGCTGTATTTGAGAAGTAATAATTACCAATTCTTGAGCAACTCTGTCAGTGTAGCCAACTGTGCAATATTACTTTACACTATTTACAGTTTCACAAGTATGCTAATTTATACACAGTTGTCACTAATTTTTTTTTTTTAAGATTTTATTTATTTATTTTGACAGAGAGTTGTCACTAATTTCTTAAATAACCCTGCCAGTTGGGTACATTATCAGCATTTGCAGATGAGAAGGAAATAGGCTTGGAGAGTTGAAGTAATCTGCCCAGTTATCTCATGAGGGGTGGAGTTAAGATTTAAACCAAAGTTTGTCGTAGTTTTTTTCATTACTTGTCTAGTTTTAATCTGATTGTTAAAATGTATTAATATTCAGAAATGAATCCTAATGAATTCTAAGAGCTTTTTTCCTCTAAACCTCTTCTTGACATAAGTAAATAATATTTATGTGGTATTATTTTTGTATTGTTTATGGTCATTGTTTTTTTTTTTATTATTGTTTACAAACCAGAGATTTATCAGGTAAAGTATTTTAGCTGAGTACTGATTAAATGGCTTTATAGTTATAAAATTCAGGAACAGATATACCATCCTGTTTTGGTCACATTTGGTTTACTTACTGCATAGCATCACTAAAGATGTCAAGTCTAGTCTGAATTTGAATTTCTGAAAGACTATTTCCAAGCTCTGCCTATCACTTTGAGCTCTAATTTCGCCATAATGAGATAGTCTTGCCAAGAAACAATGGGAAATATGCAGAGACAGCTCTTTATGCAGTCTTTCTCCTTTCCCTGCCAGGCTCCAGTGCTTTGGCTGACATCATCTGTTGATGTCGAATGATGTTGTGCTGTTTGTGAATGGAACTTTACAGAATGTAATGGAAGAATGTTTTCCTAAACTATATATGGAAGACTGCTTTCCACAGTTTGTTAAGGGATGGAATGTCCCAAGAAAATCTGACCCCATTAGGGCTCAAGTTGAATTATACCAAAAGTAATGCCTAGTTTGTTCTTAGCTTGCTACCCATTTTTGTCATTAGAATGTGTGATCATAGGTGTATGTACACAAATATGTGTAATCAGTTACAAAGAGGGAAAGAGATGCAAACTAAGAATGACTAAAAATAAGAACCAATAGATTGTGGGGAGCACCTGAATGCTTTTCCTCACATAAAGGCTATTTTGACTCACTAATACTATTCCATTATACAGGTGAGAAAACTGAAATTTGCAGAAATTAAATAACTTGTCCTGACTCAAACAGCTAGTTCTAATAAGGAAGAGGTGGAGCTGGGAACTTGAATCCAGGTCTTTCTGATACTAGTCCTGTTCTCTTAACCATAGCACTCCTCTGCCTCACAGAGTAATTGTCTAATCAAGAGATATGAGGGGCACCTGGGTGGCTCAGTTAGTTAAGTGCCTTCGGCTCAAGTCATAATCTCAGGGTCCAGGATCGAGCCCCACATCAAGCTCCCTGCTCAGTGGGGAGTCTGCTTCTCCCTCTCCCTCTGCCCACCCCCACTTGTGCACCCAGACACGCTCCCTTCTCCCTCTCTCTCTCAAGTAAATAAATAAAATCTTTTAAAAATAAATAAATTAATTAATTAATTAATAGATTTGAATAGTGAGGTAGGTCAGTGTGAGTAGGACTGGAAGGAAGGTAGGGGATGGAGGAGAGGAACTTAGGTGGTAGGATTTTGTCTAGTAGGTAGCCTATTATGAGGGTGTAGGGTTAGGGGAAAGGTATGGTCCAGAAGAATAGATTTGGGAGTTGTCAGTGTTTAGGTAATCATTGATGTTTTCTTTTATGGATGAGTTTATGCAAGGAGTACATGTGTAGAGGCTCTTTGGAGAAGAGTGTGAAGGTTAGAGCCCTGGGAATACTTACAAAGGGGCAAGCGGAGGAAGAAGAGTCAGAGAAAGAGTATTAGGGATATAATGGGAAGAGGTGAATCACAAGAAGGGAAGTCTTCCCTATTCTAATTTCCTTCTTTGCTCCCTCTTCCTCTGCTCTCTCCTCTTCTTAGGGCCTGGTACTGTTCTATGTACTGGGGAAATGGTGGTTCCCAGACAAAAGTCCCTGCCATTCCAAAACTTATTTTCTAGTTGGGGGAGACACAACAGTAAACAAAGTTAATAAGCCAAATAATAATATAGTAGATGGTAGTAAATGCTATGGAGAGTGCCAGGGTGAGAATGGGGGAGGACAGTTGTAAATAGGGTAGTTAGGGAAGTTCTTACAGAGATAGTGACAGTTGAGTACAGACTGAAAGTGGTCAGGGAGCAAGCCATCTTCATAGGGGCAGGGGTTGGGGAGGGGTGGCTGGAAGAGTCCCAGCAGAGGGAACGGCAAGGGCGAAAGCCCTATGTTGGGCATGCCTGGTTAGTAAAAATCAGCAAGAAGACCAGTGTGGCTAGATCAGAGTGAGTGAAGGAGAGAGCACAGTAGGAAATTAAAAGTTGGGGACAGCAGCAAGGCTTGAAGGCTAATGTGAAATCTTTGCTTTTACTTAGTGAGACAGGAAGCCATTCATAGAAAGTCACCTGTATTCAGTGCTGCAGAAACGCAAAGTAAGATAGGACTGAAAAGTGTGCTTGGATTTATGATCTATTTTGTTTGGTGATTTATGCAGCCAGACGCTGTTGTAGGAACTTGGGATACACGAACAAAGAAAAATGAAAACCTCTGTCCTTTTGAGGGTTACTTCCACTTCGCAAAGGCAACTTGATGTTCTTTTTTTTTTTTTTTAAAGATGTCAGTGCTATGGAGTGGGGAATAATGATACTAAGAGTCGCAAATGGGTGCCTGGCTATAGGGGCAGCTCCCAACAAGTCAGAGAAGCCATGACAGTGTGTTTTCTACTTCGGTAGCCCTGTCATGTAGTTGTAAAGTACAACTGTTGGCTACAGAACATTGAAGATGGCCATTGGTCCTTTCTTGTCCCAGAGACCACTTGGTGTCCGAATTTTCTGGATGTAATACTGTGTATTTGTGATATCCTCTGTTTTTTCATTTCCAGCTTTGTAATCAGCTGAAATTTGAACTTCCTGTTTAGAGTACCTTTTAGTGCAGGCCCAAAATTGGCAACAATTCAACTAAATGGCCCTCAAAGTAATGTGTTGGCATTTCCCATCCTTACCATAATGACTACACCCTCCAATTCTCTTTTTCCTACTGTTTCTTCTTTCTTTCTGTTCCCAAAACTTTGTCCTTCTTCCCCATTCTCTTTTTGCCTGTGATAATACCTATAATTAAAGGGTCCTAACACTATTTCCGTAGTGTCTCAGTGCTAGTGACCTGGAAGTCGTGATTGCTTCCTAAATACTTGACTTAAAACATTTCCAGGAAAGCATTGGGAAAAATCTGTAGCAATATCTGTAAAGTACTTTCAGTTCCTTGGTGAAAAGGGGAAATATGAGGCAGCAGTTGGTGCTTAGAAGTTGGCTAAGTCTCTGGTTTGAAATTTGTATGCTGATAATTTTAGCAAAGAAAAAGCTCTGCTTTCTTTTGTTTTTTACATTTATCTTAGGATTTGCAGCTAAGAATAGAATAATCAGTAAACTCAGAACCTAAAGTTTTTCCAGAACCTAAAGTACTAAATAAATGTTTTGGAATAATGTTCAGATTAATTTTATTATCGGTAATATCCATATAGCGATTGCCATATTGAAGCAGTCATGTAATGATTTTTCTATTATATTTTCTTGATTTGAATATAATTTTCCATTTACTAAAGTAATAAATAATCCTGAATTTATTAAAGTCCTATATAGTCTCTTTTCTCTCAGATTTACATTTCCTTTTGTACCTTATTTTAGTGAATGGCAACCAGTCTGACAAGCTTAACATCTTCAAGAAGCCTCTCTTTCTCCTTCCTTCTCACATCCGTTTTGTCATCTCAAGATGGGCTTCCTCTTTATCCTGTCTATTGCAACTTAATCTGGGCCTTTATCATATCTCTCCAGGCACCCTTAGATTACTTTGTTAGCCTTTTACCTGGTTACCCACCTCCTGTCTCTTCTCTACTCAACATTTTCTCCACATTGCCATTGGAAAGATCTTCTTAAAAACCATATCTAGTCATGGCTACTGTGCTTAATATCCTCTGTATCCTTTTATCTGCCACACAGATGCTCTACCTTAACAGGTGTTTCTTTTTCATCAAATATTATTGTCTCTCCCCTTTTGTGTTCTCTCTCTTCTGAGAATTCTGTATTTTCTGTTATAGTTAAGAAAATTTTGTTCAGCTTTGCTTTCAATATTATATTAGGAAAACAGTTTTTTCCAGCTGTAGGACACATTAAAATATTGAATTTGCTTTTAAAGTCCATGTGCCTCCTCCTTCCTTTCTCCATTTGAATTTGAACATTAGTTTAAGACAGAGGACTGTCAGGGCTCAACTTACCTCATCAGCTTACTAACTTACTAACAGTACTCATTTTTGCAGACATCTGAGCACTTTATTGCTTACTGTTTGTCAAGCAAACTTGGGGTCAAGTACCTACATTTATTATCCAGCCTTACTACAGCCCTCAAGGGAGAGATTGTTGTCCTTATTTTATAGATAAAGAAAATGAGACCCAGACAATTTGGCCTTTAGTTGGTGGCCAGTAAATTTCGGTGGAGTGAATCAGTAAACTCTCTTTCCCGAAAATGTCTATTTATGTGGATGTTCTTCAAAGATGTGTGTGTATGTGTGTGGGGGGGTGGGGTTTGCATATACCCATAATGCAGTTGTATATTTTAAAGGACCATAGTTGTAAGAAGAAGCTCTTTTAAAAAATGGAAGGACTACACAAGCTGGAACCTTAAATATTTGGGAGAAGAGCATAAAGATAGAGAAGGAACCTAGCCTAATGTGAGTTAAGAGAAGAGGAATTAATTTGGAGTTGCATAAAAATGACCTGGTGAGCTTCTTAAAGTACAGATCTTTGGGGGCACCTACATAGCTCAGTTGGTTAAGCATCTGATCCCGGGGTCCTGCTCAGTGAGGAGTCTGCTTCTGCCTCTGCCCCTACCCCCGTGCACACTCTCTCTCTCTCTAATAAATAAAAAACCTTTAAGAAAAATACAGATTTTTGGTCTCTGTCTCCTGAGATGGCTGAGTGAAGTTGAGTGGGGCTTAGGATTTGTATTTATGCAGAATTTTGGAGATGATTCAGATGAACAGCTAGGCTTTGGGACTTGAATGTAGGTAATCAGAATTAAAGATCTAATAAATGGAATTTCAGGTAATTTTGGATTTAGAGATTAGGGGGAATCAAGAAATAGGCTTGGAGTGTTAGGAAGAGTATTTTTAACTTGAATTTCCAATCTTGGTAGACAATAAGCTCGAAAGAACTATGTAGTGTTATGCAGCTCTAGAGGAAGAGTGACTTTGTCTTAATTGGGTGAGTTGTATAATAAAGTTAGATTTTATTTATTTAAGGAAGAAATGGTCCTAAACAATGAAGTAATTGATGATCTCCAAGAGAAGTTTTCATACAGGTTTATAAGAAGGAAGTTTTCCTATTATCTTAAAGGACAATGTGTATAATGATTTTTATATGTTTTTATATGTCAAATCAACTGTCAGACCTGAGCTATATAAATTAGATCATCTCTCTAAGTTTCCAGAAGAAAGTGTTAAAATTCAATTTATTGCCTCCCCATACAAATAAAATTTTGTATCAAAAACAGGTATTTTAATTTTACATTTAAATTTTAATTTATTTGAACAGCTGCTGTTATAAGTAAAAAAAAAAAAAAACACTCTGGAATTAAATTTCTTTGGGAGGAGCTAATTAGCTTTTTACATGGTAGGTATTATTTTGGAAATCATAATTTCATAATGAGGGGCTTTTGCTTCTTCAATTTTAGTAAGGGAAAAGAAAATATATGTGGGGGGGAAGTACAGAATTAATGAGATAATTGTTAGTAATCTGGTTTGAAGACATACAAGTTAAAGAACTATCTACAAACTGCTGTTATAGCTGTGGATTAAAAATTTTAAGTTGGTAGTGGTTGTTTTACTCTTTTTCTCCTCCCCAAAAGAATGGACAGCAATAAATAACTGTGTTTTCAAAACAGTAGTCTCTTACACAGTCCTGGCCAACTTTAACCTAGCTCTCCAGTGGCAGCCTTGTGTGTGTGTGCGCACGCGCACGCACACACGCTATTAATAAAGAAGTACTATGTACCTCACTTTCTCAGCCACTAGAGGACATAGAAACAACATGCGATATAATCTGTGATAGGGAATTCAGAGCCAGGAGGAACTAACTACAAAGCTGAGACATTAAGTAAGTCAATTAATTTTCTGAGAAGGATTCCAATTAGGAGACAGAGCATCAAGTGAGCCCCGAAGAATGCTTAGCACTTAGCTAAGCAGAAGAGACTATGTTAGGAAGGAAGAACAGTATGAGTAAAAGCACAGAGCTGACCACAAAACATTGTCTTGGGTGGAGTGGTGAGGAGAATATAGAGATTAAGTTGGACTTTGCAGCCATTTAAGTGTTTCTTGATTTAATTTTTCTGGTAGTTTACCTCCATGATGCTAGATAATAACCTTATATATAAGAAACAACAGGTGTTACTGAGGTTGTGGAGAAAGGGGAACCCTCTTGCACTGTTGGTAGGAATGTAAACTGGTGCAGCCACTCTGGAGAACAGTATGGAGGTTCCTCAGAAAGTTAAAAATAGAACTACCCTATGATCCAGCAATTGCACTACTAGCTATTTACCCACAGGATACAAAAATATAGATTCGAAGGGGTGCATGCACCTCAGTGTTTACAGCAACATTATCAACAAAGCCAAACTATGGAGAGAGCCCAAATGTCCATAAACTGATGAATGGATAAAGAAGATGTGTGTGTATATATATATACACACACATACACACACACACAGTGGAATAATACTCAGCCATCAAAAGAAATTTTGCCAATTGCAACGAGGTGGATGGAGCTAGAGGGTATTATACTAAGTGAAATAAGTCAGTCAGAGAAAGAAATACATATGATCTCACTCATATGTGGAATTTAAGAAAGAAAACAGATGAACATATGGGAAGGGGGAAAAGAAAAATAGGAGAGAGGGAAATAAACCATAAGAGACTCTTAATGATAGAGAACAAACTCAGGGTTGATGGAGGGAGTTGGTGGGGGATGGGCTAGATAGGTGGTGGATACTTAAGGGGGTACTTGTTGTGATGAGCACTGGGTGTTGTATGTAAGTGATGAATCACTGAATTCTACTCCAGACACCAATATTGCACTGTATGTTAACTAAATAATATTTAAATTAAAAAATATGTGGACTCTTGAATATGAAAACTGTTTATACCATGTGCCTCCTTCCTGTTCCCCTTAATATTTGTGTTATTTTTTTACAGAGTACCTTTATTGGTTGTATTTCTAACTCTAAACAGTACCTGTGTAACTTGTGGTTTACATATTCCCCAAGATATGTGAAATTTAATGTTCAACATTAAATAAACTCATGTTTTTGAATAGAAAGAAGAAAAGCTTTGAAAATGGTACATTAAAAAAAAAAAAGAAAATGGTACATTTAAATCCTAGGATAACAAAGAATTTGTATTACCTTTGAAATGAGAAATAACTTCTTTTTCTTTTTTTAGGTTGAGCAAGTGAAATTACTTGACCGATTCAGTACCAGCAACAAGTCACTAACAGGAACGCTTTATCTTACGGCCACACATCTATTATTTATAGACTCTCATCAGAAAGAAACCTGGGTAAGAAGGGCATCTTCTATACTGCTTACCATACTTAAGTAATGGACTTGGCCTTTTGCTGTATTTCATTTTGATCATGTACAAAAAATTTAATCATTAGTTACCTGTTTCAACAAAAAATTTTTCAAAGTCACCTGATCACTTCTACCCTCCCTCCTAATAAAACATGGATACCATGTAGAATGTGGAACTCTTTTATAAGATACAGCAAGACTCTTTTTATCTGCATTAATAATTATAGAATACCTACTTGTTCCTTTTAATTTTTAAAAATGTAAGTAATACATGTACATGTTTAATATTTAATATTAAGTTCACATGGCATAGTCCACAGTATTTTTTTTAAGATTTTATTTATTTATTTGAGAGAGAGAATGAGAGGGCACCTCATCCATGGTATTTTTGTACAAAATTACAATTACAGTGTTTTTTAATTGATTGATTGTAGATCAAATAATACAGTAATGGATATTTTATATATATTACTTCCTGTATATATGCCAAAGTTTCTCAGAGGTATCTGCCTGGGAGTAAAATTACTGGATCTTATAATAAAAATAAGTGCATATTTTCCTTCACTAAATATGGCCCCTTTCCAAAACAGTTGTCTCAAAATATTCTCAGTAGAAGGTGATACATTGTCCACCATTGTCGGCAACATTGATATTGTTAGCTTTAAAATTTTTGCCTCTCCAGTGGATGTGCAATTGTGATTTTAATTTGCTGATTATAAGGAAATTGTCCTTTCAGATATTTTAGCCTTTAGATTTCCTTTTCTTTTTCTCTTGGGCTATTTGTCCTTTTATTGGCTTTATAAGAGTCTGGTTTTTAATGTTTTGTCAGGTATGTGTGTTGTAAATAACTTCTCCCAGTGTGTGGCTTGTCTTGTGTGTATATACATCTTTGAATTAAAGTTTAAAATTTTAGTGTATTAGATTTTTCATTTTTTTCTTTTATGGTTTATGCTGTATTCTGACTTAAGGGATTCTTAAAGGCATAAAGATTATCCTGTATTTTCTAAAAGCTTACATTTTATATTTCAAGTATAAGTTGTTAACACATACGGGAAATATTTTCTTGGATGATATAACTTAGGGATTCATTTTTGTTTTTATTCTTTTCAAATGGATACTGGCACCATTTATTGAAGTTTCGATGCGTTAATGTGTAGTACCAACTCTGTCATAAATAAAGTGAGGGTTTGCTTTTGACCTCGCTATTCTGTCCTTTTGATATATTGATTCCACTGTGTAATAGCATACTGCTTTATTGACTCTAGCTTTTTAATAGTCTCTCTTTTTTTTTTTTTTAAAGATTTTTTATTTATTTGACAGAGAGAGACACAGCAAGAGAGGGAACACAAGCAGGGAGAGTGGGAGAGGGAGAAGCAGGCTTCCTGCAGAGCAGGGAGCCCGATGCGGGGCTCGATCCCAGGACCCCGGGATCATGACCTGAGCCGAAGGCAGACGCTTAACCATGTGAGCCACCCAGGCGCCCCAATACAGTCTCTCTTTTATTGTACTCTCTTGATTTCCCCAGGAAGGCCATCGAGTTGATAGGTGATTGCAATAAGTAAGTCAAGATACTTACCTGAGATGTTGATCTCGGGGAGTTATATTCCCTCGAGCACTAGAGCTCTTCCCCATCCAGTGTTGGCCCAGGAACTGTCGGGGGTTTTACCTAGCAGGACCTTGTTAAATCATTAGTCATGTTATCATCCACTCTGTCTACCCTGCCTTTGTCCGTCTGCCTTAATATCTTCTCAGTATGTTTTCCATCTCCTAGAGATAGACAGGGAAGTTTCCCATAGACCTCTTCTTGCATATGTTGGGAACGTAGTTTGGGGAGCAGTGAAAAAAGATCTATGTTATTCTCTCCTATTGTTGTTTTATCAGTATATTCCCATCTATCTCTCCTGAATGAAATCTGTTTAGTATACTCGATCCATAGAAATGAACATTTTAGATCTAGACGGGGACTTACTAACTTTACCTTTTTTCTCATTTTACAGATAATTCTTTTTTCAAGATCACATAATTAGTGGCAGAGCCAGGTCTCTTCAACATTTTCTTCTTGCAAATGATTTTGGGTCTTAATTAGAATCATAAAAGTGATACATTATAGTAGCTTATTGTCTCTTATTCTCTATTTAGATGTTACTATTAGATCATTTTGAGTAACTTGGCACAAGCCTGCTAATATAAATGTTACTAGTGCTAAATCTTAGCCATAAGTTGGGCCATGTGTAGTGTATACTAAATATCTGTGTTGCGTATACTTTCAATGTCTGTAGAACAAGCTCTTATTAATCTTTTTTAAGCTTTTCTTGATGATTTTATGCATTTAATCTTGCATGTGAACTTTAGAGGATACATATAATTAATATGATTAATATCAGCACTTAATATTATAATTACATAGTATATATGTATGATATAAATAATCATCCATCTCTTACCCTGCCACAGAAAAAGACAAAAAGCAGTTTGGAATTTTTTACTCAACTTATATCAAAGTTTTAGATTAATTTGGGATGAATTGATTTCTTTCCATGATTGAGTTTTTATCGTTCAGGAACCTGCCATGACTCTAAGATCTTTGATTTTCTAGAAGAACTTTCTATAAATATTTTAAATTCATAGGAATGGTATTGAGAAAAAGAAAACTTTTTTTTTTAGTAGCAAACAGAATATTAGAACTGGTATGAATGATAATCATATATTTAAAATGCCATCAAGTATTGAGTTTATAGTAGGACTTTCTATTCATTCATTCAATAAACATTGTGATGGAGGTATAAGCAATGATACTTGTATTGCTGGTTTGGTCAAGTTTTAAGTTTGGATTTATAAGATATGACATTTGAAACTTTTTTTTTTTTTATTTGAGGAGGGTCATTATAATGCTCCAGATACTGGAGATAGAATGGTGCTCAACTTAGCTGTAGTATTGCTCCTTACAAAGTTCTCAACATCTGGCTGGAGAAATAGACATTCACTATACAAGGAATTACTCATATTCTAAGTACTGTGAAGGAAAAGTATAGGCATAAGAAAATGGACAGGACCTAACTTACTTGGGAAAGGCCATGGGGGTTGTCAGGCTGTTCTTCCTGGTGATGTTTAAACAAAGGCCAGAAATAATACTAGGAGTTCCTAGGTGAAGAAGTAGATCTACAATTTCCCAGTTAGTGAGAGCAACTCAGTGTGTGTAGAGGAGGTTGGTGCATTTGAGGAGCCAAAAGAGGACTCTGTCATTCAAACTTGATGTGGGGAGGGACTTGAAATGAGTCTAAAGCCTACAGTCTGGGAAATGCCATGACATCACTTTTTTAAAAATCGCTTTTTAATGGTCACTCAGCTGCCTTGTAGAAAATGGACTAGAGGGGGTCAAGAGTAGATACGGAGACAGCTTTCCTAAAAGGCCACTTACAGTTACCTAGGTGAGAAACAATGGGAGCATTGCAGCTAGGGGAGTGACAGCGGACATGGAAAGAAGTAGGCAGGTTGCAGAGATATGTCAGAGATGCAGTTCTCGGGGTTTGATGATGTATTGAGTATGTGGAGTGATGGAGGAAGTATCAGCATAGTTCCGGCTTAGGCATTCAGTCACACATTTTGAGTACTTTGTTTGAAGAGGGCATTTCTAACATTTATGTATTCTGGAAGAGAATACGATATTTAGTGCTCTTTGATGATGATGATGATCACGTTTTTTCCATGCTGTAGATATTGCACCACCATATTGCCTTAGTAGAGAAACTAGCTTTGACTACTTCTGGATGCCCACTGGTGATTCAGTGCAAGAACTTCAGGATTGTGCATTTCATTGTTCCCAGAGAAAGAGATTGCCATGATATTTACAATTCTTTGCTACAGCTGTCAAAACAAGGTACTGTTTTTAGAGACCAAAGCTTACTTAATTTTGAGATGGATTATCTAAGATACTTAATATGCCATTGTTACTTTATACTTGAAGTTACTCTTAAGTTCTTGTGCACTCTATTCCAAAAAGTTTGACTTGGAAATAATTAGATGCTTCTGATTTGAATCGTAAGAATGGTTTCCAAAGAAGGGGTAAGAGTAAGGAAAAAGTTAAACATTTAGAGTACAGATTTTAAAAACCATAGATTTTTATTAATGTTTTTAAAATTTGTTGGTAGCCAACAGCACAGCTTTTTTTTTTTAAGTGGGTATCCACAACCAAGGGGAATAACTTGGAAATTGATTGCTGAATGAAAAGTTAAGGAAGGTCAGGCTCCTCTGGTGGCAGTGGGACCAATGAATTTAATTAACCAGAGTGGAGCATAAGGGAGATGACCAGAGAGAAAAGAGAGGGTGAATCCTACTTTACTAGAGGTGGGAGTGAGAGGGGTGTAGGCCAGAAAGAGGAATCCTGTCACTATGCCTTTGGGATCTGGAGGCTTTCTCCCCCCAACTTGACTTGAATTATATAGATCTCTCCAAGAGACAAGGCACACTGATTACTGAATGTTACTTTGTTGTTGAACACCTGGACTGCAGTGGTCTAGGAGCAGGGGTACACCCTTCTCTCCTAACACATGAAGCCTAAGCATTTATCCCATTGTCCCAAGTTAAGCCAGATCTTACAGTAAAGATGGTTCTGTCACTTTCGGGGGCTTAATATTATTCAGGAGTAGGTGCTCTCTGGAGCTCTCGGCAACTATTCCCAGTTTTGGTCAACACTGTCCTATAGGATTATATATGCAATTTCAAGTTCTATATGCCACCTCTAGTTTTTTATCACAACATTAGTATTTCCATTTTATATCTCATTTGGGAAGTGTAGTGGGTAAGAAGTGTCTGTGTCTGTGTCATTAAAACTTTACTTTTAAGAAAAGGAAATACTACACTCTAGAGTATTAAATATAAAAGTTGTTTATTAGCTTTTGCTGATGATATATTGATATGTATGCCTTTAGATATGATCGTTTGAATTAAAGAACTGAGAAAATAAATTGAGTTCAAATATATTCAGATAAGAGTTATCTCTTTGAAAATTTTAAAGAAAAACTGGAGGGATAAAGCTGAAAAATTACTGTTATTTGTAGAGTTTTAAGTCCTAGAAGTTGCGTCGTAACGTTTATGTATTTTGTATACTATAGCAAAATATGAAGATCTCTATGCATTCTCTTATAATCCCAAACAAAATGATTCGGAACGACTACAGGGTTGGCAGCTCATTGACCTTGCCGAGGAATATAAGAGGATGGGAGTGCCAAATTCAAACTGGCAGCTGTCTGATGCCAACCGAGAATACAAGGTAACTTTTTATTTACATTCCAGTTAACATACAGTGTGATATTAATTTCAGGTGTACAATATAGTGATTCAACACTTCCATACAGCACCCAGTGCTCATCACAACAAGTGCACTCCTTAATCCCCATCACCTGTTTCCCCCATCCCCACACCCACCTCCCTTCTGGTAACCATCAGTTTGCTGTTTATGGTTAAGAGTCTGTTTCTTAAAAAGAAGAAGAAGAATGTAGCAGGAGGGGAAGAATGAAGGGGGGGAAATCGAAGGGGGAGAAGAACCATGAGAGACGATGGACTCTGAAAAACAAACTGAGGGTTCTAGAGGGGAGGGGGGGTGGGAGGATGGGTTAGCCTGGTGATGGGTATTGAGGAGGGCACGTTCTGCATGGAGCACTGGGTGTTATGCACAAACAATGAATCATGGAACACTATATCTAAAACTAATGATGTAATGTATGGGGATTAACATAACAATAAAAAAAATTTAAAAAAAAGAGTCTGTTTCTTGGTTTGCCACCCTCTCTTTTTTTTTTTTACCCCCCTTTGCTCATTTGTTTTGTTTCTTAAATTCCACATATGAGTGAAATCACATGGTATTTGTCTTTCTCTGACTGACTTATTTCGACTTGGCAATTCTTTGGAGAAATTTAGAATTCATAGTAGCAAGTTGTCTGTATATTGCTATGTACTGTTCTTGCATTTAATAAGTTTTAAAGTTTTTTAAAGGTGATTTTTAACCTCATAGTTTTTGAACTGTGAGTAGAATGGTTATGTTTTATTTGATTTTTACAGATTTGTGAAACTTATCCCAGAGAACTTTATGTTCCCCGAATAGCAAGCAAACCAATAATTGTTGGTAGTTCCAAGTTCCGGAGCAAGGGAAGATTCCCAGTTCTTTCCTATTATCATCAAAATAAAGAGGTAACAAGAGATTTTCTTTTTTTATTTTACAAATGTGGTATAACCCCTTTTCAGGTTTAAGTATCCAAATGAACACTCATTTATACATAGGGAGGTCATTATTATAATGTTGCTGATAGAGAAGTGTTGGCTTTTCTCTTGATTACGTTTTTGAAATTTTAAAATTACCCTGACATATGGAAACTTTCATACTTGTCATCTTTCTTTTCTCCCACACCCTCCTTCAGTCTTTCTTTTCTTCTGGTAGGGACTTAAAAATAATGAGATTAGTGAACAGATAGGTTCTTCTTTCCTGTGGTTCTCTTTTGATACTGCTTATATTTAGGAAAACCCGATAGTTTTGACAAACCAACTATTGAGAAAAAGAAGAGAGCCAAGGGTATTTCAGGCTCTCAATTTTTATAGAAAGCTCTTCCAATCAGAAGGATTTTGCAATACGAAGAGGTGGAGGAGACATCTTTATACTGAGATGCTGTAATAGGGATTGCTCATTACAGCAAAATTTTCCTTTTGTAGCTTATAACAGTAGACCACAAGGTGCTATGTGTTAGATGCTTTATATGCATGAAGTCCCATGATAATTTTATAAGGTAGGCTCTGCTAATTACCTGTAACTTTCAACCTGTAAAGAGAGGGTAAATCACCTTTCCTATATCTAACAGCTAGCAAGTTGTGGAGTTCCATGCCAGTTCTGACTCCCACTGCTTTGTGACCTGATTTTTTCTCTTCAGGAAGCTTTTAGAATCTTTTCTCCCCAGTGTCCTGAAATTTCACAGTGAAGTGCCTTGGCGTGTTTTTTAAAATTCTATCTGGGAACTCACTTTTGGGAAATTACTTCTCTATTTCTGTGGTAACTTCTTCTCTTCTGTTACTTTCCTTTGTACTTGTGTGTGTGTTACTTGGCAAGTGGGCTTCTCTAAACCTCCGTTTTTCTTAATTTTCTCTATTTTCCATTTCTTTCTAGTTTTTAGAAGATTTCCTCAACTTTGTTTCCAGTCCACCTCTTTATTTTTGCTATACCATTTTTAAAATCTAAGAACTCTTTCCTATTTTCTGAACTTTTTAGACACTTTTCTATTCTTGGCTGTGATGACTGGGTTCTCTGAAGACATTAAGGATTTTTTTTAAAAGAATTCTTTTGCTCCCCACATTAGTTGTCTGTTGCTCAGAGTTCCTTTTTTCTGTTTATTTTGTTTCTCATGTCTTTCAAATATCTGATTCAAAGAGTGAGGTACCACAGCTTGTTTAGAAGTTTGTGTGCATGAGCTATCTCTATCTTTGGATTATTTCTGTTGTTAATTTTCATCCCAATATGTGTGTTAGTTCTGTCCAGGATTCAAGTGTGCGAAGGCGGATGGGAGGATCTCACATTTTGTTTTGTAGGCTTTACTTCATCCTCTTGTTTTGGGGGGTACAGGGTTTTGCTCCCACCCACATCTCTGCATATTGTCCAGAGTCTTCAGGTTAATCCTTTTCATAGAATAAACTCTGCCTTCAGGGCGAGGGAAGAGCTGGGAGCCTTAATTAGCCCCTATATGGATATTCAACCAATTCTGTTTTCAGCTATACTCCAGCTCAGGCTTTCAGAGGTACCGAATCTTGAGCCTTTCTGGGATTTTGCTGCTCAAAATGCTCGCTTATTGTTGACTCGTAACAATTTGGCAACTTTCTTTGTTCTGGTAAATTGGTCATTACTAGCTTGTACAATCTGCTTTCATTTCCTGAAATTTTATTAACATCTCTACTCTATTTTTCTCTCCTTTTCCATTCTCTTTGATCTTTTGATTTTATGCATTTTAGATGTCTTTACTAGAACTTTAGTTGGGTTTTAGAAAGGAGCCAGAGGTAAAAAGTAAAACTTTAAACAGAAATTCCTAATCATAATTAGGAATAACAAAGTCATAGGGAGTTATGACTGGTTATAGCCTCTGTTTGACACACCCATGTTTGTATACACTGTTTATTTGAAAGCTGGGCTCAAAATAGATATTTGTGCCTAACTTAAATCAGAAAGTACGTCTGAAAAGAATTTTATAAAGCAATTCTCATTTTCTTCTATTTTATTAAATTCACATGGTTTTATTTTGTGTGTGAATTTAAAATGTGAATTTATGTATACTTTTTTTTCCTTAATGATACTATGGTTGGAATGATTGGGTAGAGTTAAGTTGGAGTTGGTATGGATGAGATTGGAGATAAAATATATGGGTCTAAATCTTCTAATCTTTTTTTAAGACTTTAAACAAAAGTAAATATCTAATCCACCATTCACTATTTCTTACAGATATTTTTATCCTCTTAGATTTATATTTTAACTCAAATTTGAATTGAAGTTCATTTTTCCCATTTTATGTCTCATTTTATATTGCTGATTTCTGGAGATCTGAAAGCTTTTGGAATATAAGAGCTCAGATGTTCCTATTTTTAAAAATCCTGTTCTATCTTTATTGATTAATCCCTTACTTGAACTTGAATTGAAAGTATCCTGTAATCTAGAGCATAGCGTGCAAGTATCTTAGTAGGTTACATGATAGAGAATTGACCAAGTGTTGCTTCTTAGGACTTAAGATTTTTTCATCAAACTACGTAA
The DNA here is from genome assembly GCF_004348235.1 of Phoca vitulina. Lineage (NCBI taxonomy): Eukaryota > Metazoa > Chordata > Mammalia > Carnivora > Phocidae > Phoca > Phoca vitulina. The sequence continues at coordinate 75,176,098 of NW_022589708.1, forward strand.
GGAGGCATTTCACTTTTTCAGAAGAGAATATTAGGAAAACTTATGTAACATCAAGATATTCACATAGTGTTTAATTCAAATAGGATTTCAAGGTTAATGTCTTCTAATTATCCTGCCAACTTTTAAACAGATTACATGTTTGATTTTAACTTTTGTTTTTCTTTTAAGCATTTTTTTTTAAAGAAATATTTTAGACATCTTTGGATAATCTGTTGTTTTCTGTCCTTTTAAAATTAGGCTGCCATTTGTCGATGTAGTCAACCACTATCAGGATTCAGTGCCAGGTGCCTGGAGGATGAACATTTGCTTCAAGCCATTAGTAAAGCCAATCCAGTCAATCGCTATATGTATGTCATGGATACCAGGCCCAAAGTATGTGTCTTGAATCTAGTACAGTCTGTTAGTTTAATTATCTTTGTTACTTTAATTAATGAGAGTTGTTCAATTTGCCCATATTTAACCTATCTGAATCCCAGTTTTAAATTAACTGAGGCTAATGATACTGAGGAAAGCAATCTTTTAAAGGATACCAACGTAAGAGACCTGTTTCCCAGATGGTGATTTCTTATTTCTGATTTATATATAAATTTAGAAAAACAGATTTTTATATTGGGAACTCTTGATGGTGTGGAAGTCTTACATTATTGTGAAGAAATGTTAAATAGTGTGTGTGTTTGAAAAATTAGAAAATCTTATTAATTTTTTTGGTAGACTTTTTTTTTGGTAGACTTTTTAATTGTCAAAACACTATGTATTAAAATAATGGGCCTTAATTTGAAATATTCAAGAAAATAAGGAAAATAGTAAGGAAACATTGAACTAGAGAATTATAAATAGTGAACTGGTACATATATACAATGGAATATAACTCAGCCATCAGAAAGGATGAATACCCACCATTTGCATCGACATGGATGGAACCGGAGAGGATTATGCTAAGTGAAGTAAGTCAAGCAGAGAAAAAACAATTATCATATGATTTCACTCATACGTGGAACATAAGCAATAATGTGGAGGACCATAGGGGAAGGAAGGAAAATCTGAAGGGGGAGAAATCAGAGAGGGAGATGAACCATGAGAGACTATGGACTACGGGAAACAAACTGAGGGTTTCAGAGGGGAGGAGGGTGGGAGGAGGGGGAATTGGGTAATGGGCATTAAGGAGGGCAAGTGTTGTGATGAACACTGGGTGTTATATGGAACTAATGAATTATTGAACACTACATCAAAAACTAATGATGTACTTATACAGTGGCTAACTGAACATAATAAAAAAAATCATTCTATAAATACTAGTTGGAGTAGAGAAAGTATATCATTTTATCCTCACTACATATTTGTTATACAATAAAAAGAGATCATTTTCACCAATTCAAAACAAAAAACAAAACCACACTGGATTTTGAAGACACAGTGCAAAAAACACTAAAATATTCTATAATATTTTAATATTGATTACATGCTGAAATGGTAATATTTTTTCTATTTGGAGTTAAATAAAATATATTACTAAAATTAAAAAAAAAAAATAGTGAACAGGACATAGTTGTTCTATTAGGCATCTGTAATGTTAGGTTCAGTTTTTATCATTGAGACAAATGTCAGAATCCCTTTTTCTTTCTATAAACACAGTTAAGCAACTAATTCATATAGGATCCTGAAACTAAAGTAATTAAAATCCTCAATGGTAATAGCTAACGTTACTTTTAATTTTTATTATAGCATCGAATGCAGAGCTGGTGGGCTACACAAAAGGACATTGGCAGAATTATAGTGAGGATTTCTTCAAAAATCTGGAATGATGAGAAAATAAGAGAAAGCGATGAGAAAAAGCGAGTGAGCGATATAGAGCACAATTTTAGGCAGCTTTGTTGAAAGGAATGGTAGCTGTTTTAGAAGTTATTCTCATCATTATGCATTCTCACAAAAGATAATGGAGGAAACAGAAGATGAGATTAATATGAGTAAATTAAGAAGTATTAAAAACTAGAAATTGATAATTTGATAATTTTTTATCTTGTTAAGAAAAGACTTTCTTAGAAGTCAAGAATGTTGGTGATATCTCTTGTAAGACAAATTTTATTTTTCTTCCTTGTTTAATCTGGGTGGATTCATTGGTCAGAATTACTTCTAGGTAATATTAGGTATAAAAGATGGTTGTAATACAAGAGTTTCTGAATATGAGGCCTGAGGGTGATCTGTTTCCCAGGACCTAGTACCTCTATTTGTATAATTGACTTCTACACAGAAAATAGGCCTTTCTTTGATTGTTTTGTTTGTACTATTTAAACTTTAACTTAACTAGTAATAATGAAGCATTTTAATATCTAACTCTCACCTAAGTCATCATAAGTGCTGAATAACCAGTGAGTCAGTAGGTAGAATTGAACTGTTCTTTTTACCAACCTGGGCCCCCATCTACTGAATGAAAAGCTACTTTTTCTTCCAATTTAGGTTTTGTTTCATCCAAATTCATAAGAATATTTTGTAAACTGTAATAATGTGCAATATGAAATCCTAGTCTCAAAGAATTAAACATACCAAATCTTAAATGAACCTCTGATAGCATTTGATCTAGTGACCAAAGACCATGCATGGGCCTACTGGTGGTCTGTTTTCCCGTTGGAGACCAATTTTGGCCCAATTCTTGGAGATATATCAAGCTAGTGGATTGTATGCCATGGTATATACTGTGTGGGCCTCCAGTAATCTCCAATATGGAGGACCTCAAATAATCTGATGTGTATTTCAGATCTGATTTTTCAGGGTCCCTGTGGCTTTCTGAATGATCATGTGTTCCACAGGCTTGCTCTGAAGTGAATCTAATAGGTTCATTCTATAACAGGAAACTTCCCAGCTTGGCTCACCTCTGAATCATTTAGGATTCAGATAAGAGATAATTCTTTCTTTTTTAAATTTTGAAATATTATAAACATATGGAAAACTGACTAAAAACATAAGTGAATTAGTTTCATAAATTATTTGTGGGGGAACTTCTTGTCTGACCTTTCCATTATGTAGCAGTCATGTTGTTACTTTATATAAAGTATCCTTCTTTACTTTTAATAACATATGTGACACTTTTACTTATTAAAAACGGTAGCATATTCAGTTTTGAAGAGTTCTTTAAGCTCTGCTAAAATGTGGTTTATTTAGTATTTTCATGATGTTTTGGTAAACTAAGTTAAGAGATAAAAGCAATTTGTCTCTAAATTTCTAAAACTTTAAATTTTAGCTGAATGCAATGGCCAACAGAGCAGCTGGAAAAGGTTATGAAAATGAAGACAACTATTCTAACATTAGATTTCAGTTTGTTGGAATTGAAAATATTCATGTCATGCGGTCCAGCCTTCAGAAATTATTGGAAGGTATGATTATTTTTTGCCTTTGAGGCAACTTTGTCTAATAGAAATATAATGTCAGCACATTATAAAATTAAAGATTATGTAATTTAAATTTTTCCTATATCCACATTCAAAAAAGTAAAAGTTGAAATTAATATATTTTGCATAATGTATTAAAAACATGTTAACATGTAATCAGTATAAAAAATTAGTAATGACACATTTTAGGTTTTTTTCCTTGAAGTCTTAAAAATTGACTAGTTTGTATTTTACACTGTTAAACCACATCTCAGTTTGGACTACCCACGTGTCAGTTTGGGTAGTGGCTACTGTATTGGACAGTACAGTTCTAATGGTTTTGCAAAAAAAAAAAAAAGGTTATTATTAGGTAAATATTCTTGCTTATTCTTGAAGATTAATTGATAATAATGCTCCATTTAAGTATTAAGGTATCTTTCCAGTCGTGGTGTGGAATTTTAAAAATTAAAATACCAAACTTTTAAATTAAGCAGTTCATACACCAATTTTTTTTTTTTAAAAGAGATTGGAGCTTTTTTTAAGCACAAGGAATGATAGAAAAATGTACCCAAAAAATCCAATATTGAGGTTCTGATAGCATCTTTTCATTTATAGAGTCTCGTTTTTTATTTTGTCCTCTTCCTCCCAATTCACTCACTCAGAGAGAGCTTGAATAGGAGAAGTGGAGACTCTAGCTGCATTCTAATGAAATGTTTTTTTCCCCTTTTTAGTCAATGGTACCAAAGGGCTTTCTGTCAGTGATTTCTACTCTGGTTTGGAGAGCTCAGGATGGCTTCGCCATATCAAAGCTGTTATGGACGCTGCAATCTTCTTAGCCAAAGTAACTCTTCTCTCATATTTTGTTTGGGGATTTATAATGGTTGGGAAGGAATGCATTTATCCTGTTGGGTGCTGCTACCCTTTCCAGTCAGATAACTTTTATGTTTTACCTCTTTAATGAGGCTTACTTTAATTTGAGCTTTAAAAGATCATGTAGTACTTCATGTAGGGACTTAAAAAGAAACCCCCATACACTTGGAAACAGCAATTTTGGTTTTGTTTTTTGTTTGCTTTGTGTTTTGTCTTGTTTTTTTGAAATTATGCTGTGACAGCATTATCATTGCAGTCCTTGCTCTTCCTTGTAATGCAATACTTGCTAGTATAGTTTGAATAAGTAGAACTTAATTGATATACCTAAAATGTATTCTGCTATAATCTAAGTATGTGATCTTTCTTTTCAGGCAATAATGGTTGAAAATGCAAGTGTGTTGGTACATTGTTCTGATGGTTGGGATAGGACTTCCCAGGTTTGTTCCCTTGGTTCTCTTTTATTGGATTCCTACTACAGGACAATCAAAGGATTCATGGTAAGGAGTGATTTGGCTAGATCAGTGATTCTCAAATAGGAATGATTTTGTCCTCCCAGGAGACATTTGGCAATGTTAGGAGACAGTTTTGGTTGTTACAAAGGAAAGGGTGCAACTAGCACTTAGCTGATAGAGGCCAGGATACTGCTAATATTCTGTACTGCAGAGGATAGCCCCTGCAATAAAGACCTAACTGGCCCAAACTGTATTTAGTGCTGAGGTTGAAAAACCTTGAGTTAGACTGATTTCCATTTGTGCCATCTCTTTGACAACAAGTTTTGAATATAAAAGTTTTTTTTTCTAAAATGTTATAGTAGAAATATTCAGTATTTTCTCCTCCATTTTTATATGACAAATGTGAATGATGTAAAACAAGGCACAAATAGGAGTACTTAAAAATTACGTTCTAGAGGAAACTTTCTATTTAAAACGCCTTCGTTCATTAATTGTAATTACACATTAGGAGGAAGCATGTTTTATATCTGAAGATTAAATTTCTAGTTGAATAGATTTTCTGCTTTGTGAAGCTACAGCCCTGGCTCCTGTTTTTTGTTTGTCTTTTAACACAAGATCAGATTAACTTATGTTTTCAAAATTTACATCTTAATTCATGGCAAGTAAAGTAAGCGAAGAGATGGTAGAAAGTTTTCACTAGTTTAGAATAATTAAATGCAGTGCCATCTTAAAGCAGGGGAAGGTTTAACATCACCACATCCCTTTCAGTACCATTATTTGGTGGCACTAACATATTGAGTCTTGGACAGGCTGAATGGAAGTACTGCTAATAAAATTATGTGCAGCTTACCATAAGGGTGTAAGATGAGGAATACTTTCTCTGCCATGTTTGGCTTTAATTGTTTGCTAGACATTCAAATGAAATCATGTAATAAATGCCCAGGGACAATGTGAGAACTTCCCAGGCAAAAGGAACAATGAGAACCAAAGCATAGCTCTGTAGGCTGAATGCAGGTGATGTGTAATGGCTGGAGTTCAGGGTGTTAGCGTGGGGAGCTTGGGTGCAGAAGGATATAGTGGGATGAAGGCCTCAGGAAGAGAAGACTGGAATTTGGCCTTTACCCTCTTTGGGTAGTGAGAGCCATTAAAGGGCTTTAAATAGAGGAAACAGTAACTTACTTGGATCTGCTTTGTAAAAAGATGGCTTGGTGTCTTCCAGGTGGAGGGTAGTGGAAATGGAGGCTGGGAGACCAGTGTAGAAACTGGTAAGATACCTCAGGAGAGAAAAGAGGGCCAGGAGTAAGGCAATACCACGCAAATGCAGAGGAGGTAATAGGTTCAGCCTCCAAGGATGCTGAGAAGGTAGAACAGTAGGAATTGTTCCTGGATTGGATGTGGAGAAGAGAGGAGGCCTCTTCCAGGATGATTTCCTGTCTCTGGACTCAGTTGCTAGGATGGTGCTGTTCTCTTGCTCTCTACTGAGGAAAGCAGAAGTCTAAGTTTAGTGAGAAAAATACTGAGTGAAGTTTTAGATGTGGATGTGTAGATGACCGGCAGAGGGCCTGCAGTAAAATCTGGGGCTCCAGCCTGAAGACCACTTGCCTGAGGTCACACAGGTGTGGAAGTGGCAAAGCTAGGATTTGAGCCCATGCAATATGGCTCCAGAAACTGTGTCTTTCCCCGTCACATTATATGGCCTTCTGGAAAGATTTTACAACAAAGAGAAGCTAAAGGTGGCTGTTTTTTTAAATCCCTGGCAGTGAGTACTACCTCCCTCCCTCCCTCCTTTCTTTTGGGGTGTGTTTCTCCATCTCGTCATTTTGCGCAGTAGGAATTTAACCTCCCTGTTCCAGAGTGTGCTCAGCTGAAAGTAAGGAACATGTTGCCTCTCGGTGCTTCTTCAGTGAGGCTTCTTCTTTCCCCTTAGTTGTGGAGTTTGTTCTGTCAGTCTTCAGGCCAATTTCTGGGGTAATCAGGATGATTTGATAATTATCTGTTTGTGTTCAACTGACAAGACCAGCCTGGGATCCTCCTCCTCTGCTGCCATCTTAGCTCCCCCCCCTGCCAAGGTGGCAGTTTTGACACTGAAAAGAATGTACTTGGTGCTTATATAATGAAATTATGAGATATATTAAATACTAAGAAGATAGGTTGTATAAATTAGACTGAAAAAAATTAGAAGCCTATTACTTCAGTAGAGTTGTGACAGAGAAAATAGATAAAGACAGTCCATTCAAGAGGTTAGATATCACCATCTGATTTTGAATATACACTTTTTATTGGTGTCTTTATCATTCTTTTTCTGTTAAGTACCATATAAGTAACGTACAAGTAAGCCAGAAGGTTTAAAGCATACACCCCAGTCTACCACCTACAGTTAACACTGTTAACATTTTGATTTACATTTACATTTTTCTATGCAGATATCATCATTAGACATACAGAAATGTAAATGTGCTAGCGCTTTATAACAAGTAGTTTTCACTTAAAATGTAATAAATACAACCTAAATGATTTAAGTCACAGGACTACCGTATTTCTTTTATGTGTCATTTTTACTCTTTGTTAAACCAGCCTCTAATCCAGGTGCTTGCTGTCTTTTGCCTATAATTAAACAGAAGTTTGTTTTGTTTGCAACCATAAGTTAAAAGGGTAAATGCTGTTAAGATAATAGGATTTAATCCATTTTAAACAAAAGAAATTGAAAGTAATTGTAAAATGGGTTTTGCTTTTTCTCATTAAGGTTTTAATAGAAAAGGATTGGATCTCTTTTGGACATAAGTTTTCAGAGAGGTGAGTCATAGTTGTACATTTATATATTTTGTAAAATTAGTAAAACCATTTTAGAGTACCAGAATATTTCTGTTCTTCATGAACTCACATATCCAGTGGTAGGTGAGAGTGCTATCAGGTTTTTTGTATGAAAACTGATATAATTTTTTTCTGTCATTTCTTTCAATTCTCATACCTTAGTTAAATTTTCATGGCAGTTTATTGCCTTCCTTTTTGTCTGGACTGTGGTACTTAGGAGGTAAAGATCCTTTAAAGTTGTGGTTGAAAAACAGATTTAAATTGTTTTTAATAAAATTATGCTTTTTTTTATGACAGTAGAATAGTGTTTTATGTTCATGTGTGTGTGTTTAAATTTGATAATATGTGAATAATTAACTTCTTTCAGAGGCATTTTTAAAAGCTTGTACTTTCTGGGGGGTAGGTGTGGCCATTTGGATGGTGACCCAAAGGAAGTCTCACCGGTGTTTACTCAGTTCTTGGAGTGTGTGTGGCATTTGACCGAACAGTTCCCACAAGACTTTGAATTCAATGAAGCATTTCTTCTTCAGATCCATGAACATATTCACTCATGCCAATTTGGAAACTTCCTTGGAAATTGTCAGAAGGAAAGAGAAGAGCTCAAGTAAGACAGTTTGCATAAAATGGGCTCTTTTTTTTCCTACTTGGTTGAGGTCTAACATAAATCATAGTGGAACATAATAAAATATCTTGACAGTATGTAATAGAATTGAATTTTGTTGTAAAGATTTTATTGTCTCTATTTCTGAAGCTAAGTGCCCTCTATCCCTCACATCCTCGGGTTAACAGTAAAAACACATTTTAAAGAATTTGTTTTGAAATGTAGCATACATATAGAAAAGTGCATATGGCATAAGTGTGAAGCTCAGTAAATCTGAAACTCATCCATCTATGTAACCAGCACCCAGAACAAGAAACCTTACCAACACCCTGGAAACCGCCATTCTACTCCTTTCTAATCTGAATATATATTTAGAGCAGAAAAATACTAACTTATTTCATTTCTTAGAAAGTATTGGTCACTAAGCTTTAAAGTTTGGTTAAATATTTTTAAAAACTGTTGGTTTTAAGGTAAGATGAGGCCTTACAGTTTTCCTCACATTTCTAAACAGATATTCTCTGGGGAAAATAGATCTGTGTTAGCTCTAGTGTGTCTGTCCCTGAGTTGGGTCTCGTACCTCTTCTTTCCTCACCAATCTTTGGGAGTAGGGGTTTCTGGTTAAATTTTGATGCAAAGGAAATGTGGGGTAAGGCTGTGAGAAGTGCTTAAATATAAATTTTTTTTAGGTTGGGTTTCTGAGTTTAGATTTCTTACAAGTCAATAAAGAGCAGTTATAGATTCTTGAATGTCCAAGTGACATATTAGAGAAGCTAAATCTGGTAGTAGTTTGAAGACAGCCACATACTCTCACTCTCAACAGAATTGAAGGCAGAACTGAGAGCACTTGGAAGATTCTAAAGATGTGTAAAGGGAATTACAAGTGAAATCAGAGTATGACAGAGGTGAACAAATCAAAGAGCATTCAGACTTTAGCTCTGTGCCATAGTAATTCACAGTAGTGTATCATAATTTGGAGCAGGTGACTCTTAGAGTACAGAGCTCTTTTAGGAAAAACTGTTCTTCTCAGTGCCAAACATCCTCTTACAAAGGAAGATGGTAATAAAAGCACTTATTTCCTAGTAGTCTTTCTCTAAGAACTTACTTATTGGTCATCTTAGGGGTCATAGAAAAATGAGCAGACTCTCCATTTTTCCCCTGTACCCCCAACTATTTTATGTTTATTTGGTAAATATACTATCTAAACCATTCTACCCTTTATCCACTTACTTCACCTAACTTACTCTTAGAGTTGCAATATGATTGGCATCTTTTTACTGTTGAATAATGTCCTGATTTTTCCTAACTCCCTTTTTTTGCTACTCACTCACACTTAAATTTGTCCCTGCTTTGTAATACATGTTATTACAGCCCAGATATAGGGCTAAGAGAATGAGGCCAAAGAGTGATACAAGTGTCTTACTCTGTATACATGTGTATGGTGATTTGAAATAGGTATAACAGAGACCATGTTTATGAAATTGTGTGAGTTGAAAGGAATCTCTTAACGTGTATGGTTGTGAGAGAAAATGGTAGACCTGTGTTATGTTCAGAGAAACATGGTTTTATTTATTTCATGATTATAAGTGAAAGGAGAAAAGGGAGAATACAGAATTCAGAGACAAGGTGAGGTTAGGTTGCGAAGAGAAGGAAAAATTAAAACTTAAGTCTACTTGGGAAACAATTGCCTGATTTATAAAAAGAGTATTAGCATCTGTGGGAAAGATCTTTGTTTTTCTCATTACATTAAGGTTAAAGGAAAAGACTTACTCCCTGTGGCCATTTCTCCTGGATGACCAAAAGAAGTACTTAAATCCTCTCTACAGTTCCAAATCTCCGAAATTTGCAGTTTTGGAGCCAAATACAGTATCTTTCAATTTTAAGTAAGTTGGCATCATTGAGGTATTTATACTTGATTTTTCTCAAACACAGTTTATTGAGTTGTTGTTTTTTGTTTTTGTCATAAAGGTTTTGGAGAAACATGTACCACCAATTTGATCGAACATTGCATCCTAGACAGTCCGTGTTTAATATAATTATGAATATGAATGAGCAAAATAAACAGTTAGAGAAAGATATTAAAGACTTAGAATCTGTAAGTATTCTGAAGTGTCTAATGTGATATATTTGGAATATTAAATTAGTGTATTTCCTTACTTATGTTCTCTGTAAATTAGTATATATAGAAACCTCATAAGTACACGACTGCTTCCAAATCAGATCTCCTCTGCTTTCAGTATGTTAGTTTGATTGCTTTCCCTGAATTTTAACATTGAAGTATTTGAAGTGCAGTTGACCCTTGAACAACATCGGTTTGAGTTGCACAGGTCCACTTATAAGTGGATTTTTTTTGATAAAGTACAGTACTGTAAATGTATTTTCTCTTGTGATTTTCTTAGTAACACTTTTTTTCTCTAGCCTACTTTATTGTGAGAATATAATATTAATACATACAACTTACAAAATATATGTCAATTGACTCTTTATGCTATTGGTAAGGTTTCCAGTCACGAGTAGACTATTAGTAGTTACATTTTGGGGGAGTCAAAAGTTATATATGGATTTTTGATTGCATGGGGGGGTTGGTTCCCCCAACCCCTGTGTTGTTCAGGGGTGAACTGTATATAGAAAAGTAGAGTTATGAACATAATAAATATCAGGGAATCCACCACCTGGCTTTGTGAGATTTTAACATTTATCATATTCGCTTCAGATCTTTCATGTTTTTGTTTTAAGAAATGAAACATGATAGATATATTTGAAGAAATATACTCCTTCTTAGCCCTCCCCAACTGCTTTGGGCTGAATTTGGTGTTAATTGTTCCTGTGCATATTTTTATACTTCTACTATATGTGTTTTTATCCACTATTTATAATACTGTTTTGTGTGATTTGAAATATTTTTATTTTATATTGAAGAAATACAAAAGAATATATTTTTATAAGGCATAAAAGAGCAACAGAAACATGAAGGCACATGTACCCTTCACCCAGCTTAAGGAACTGCGTATTTTAAAGGTTGTTATACTGTCATGCTTCATTTTACTCAACATTGTTTTGAAATTTATCCATGTTGATACATGTAGCTTTAATTCTTGTGTTTTATTAATAACTACTGTATAACATTCTCTTATATGCATATATCACAGTCTATCCATTCAGCTACTGCAGAACATTTAACTTGTTCTCAGTTTTGGATTTCCATGATAACAAAGGAAGTTGAATGACTTTGCATATATTTGCTGGCCATTTCGTTTTTCCTGTTCTCTGAATGGCCTATTCAAACCTCCACTCATTTTTCTGTTGGTATATTTGCCTTTTCCTTATTGATCTGTAAGAATTCTTTATACACCTGACATCAGGGGTGCCTGGGTGGCTCAGTCGTTAAGCGTCTGCCTTCGGCTCAGGTCATGGTCCCAGGGTCCTAGGATCGAGCCCCGCATCGGGCTCCCTGCTCTGCAGGAAACCTGCTTCTCCCTCTCCCATCCCCCCCCGCTTGTGTTCTCTCTCTCGCTGTCTCTCTCTGTCAAATAAATAAATAAAAATCTTTAAAAAAATAAAAAAAAGAATTCTTTATACACCTGACATTAATTCTTTGTTAGATAGATATCTATCTATCTATCTATCTATCTATCTATCTGTCTATCACAAGTGGCTTTGTTCAGTCTGTTCTCGTCTTTTCCATTTTATTTATGGTATGTTTTGTATAGATGTTTTGAATTTTAATGCAGTCAAATTGATCACTCTTTATGTTTTATGCCTTCTTTTTTATCTTGTTTAAGAAGTCTCTCTCCAGCGCTTACCAGAGCACATACCCTCCCCAGTGTCTGATCTGTACCTATGAAACAATGCAATATATGTTAAGGGAAAAAAAAAAAGAAGATAGCAGGAGGGGAATAATGAAGGGGGGGAAATCGGAGGGGGAGACAAACCATGAGAGACGATGGACTCTGAAAAACAAACTGAGGGTTCTAGAGGGGAGAGGGGTGGGAGGATGGGTTAGCCTGGTGATGGGTATTAAAGAGGGCACGTTCTGCATGGAGCACTGGGTGTTATGCACAAACAATGAATCATGGAACACTACATCAAAAACTAATGATGTAATGTATGGGGATTAACATAACAATAAAAAAATTAAAAAAAAAAAAAAGTCTCTCTCCACCGTAAGACTTTCTTGTAATCTTTTCTCTGTCATCACATATAAGCAAAAAGGATCGGTGAGTCCATACTTTAAAAATCCTAGACAGGGGCGCCTGGGTGGCTCAGTTGGTTAAACGACTGCCTTCGGCTCAGGTCATGATCCTGGAGTCCCTGGATCGAGTCCCGCATCGGGCTCCCTGCTCGGCAGGGAGTCTGCTTCTCCCTCTGACCCTCCCCCCTCTCATGTGCTCTCTCTCATTCTCTCTCTCAAATAAATAAATAAAATCTTTAAAAAAAAAAAAAATCCTAGACAGTTGGTATAACTCAGACTGTCGTGTCTGCTTCTCAAGCAGGACTGTTCCTTAGTCATCTCTCAGATACGGAGGTAATTAATGGCTGCTTGAGGAAACAATAGGAGGATGTGTAAAGAGAGAGGCAAATCCAAGACATAGGTAAATATCAGCAGAGTGGCCAGAGATCAGTCCAGGGATTAGAGAGCATGACACTGTGTCACAGAATACTTTTAAAATCTTATGTTCTGTTTGGAAAAAAAATTCTGTTGGGACGCCTGGGCGTGGCTCGGTTGAGCGTCCAACTCTTGGTTTCAGTTCAGGTAATGATCTCAGGGTTGTGAGATCAAGCCAAAGCTGGGAGTCTGCTTGAGATTCTCTCTTTCCCTCTCCCTCTGCTCCTCTACTGTTCTCCTGCTCTCTCTCTCTCAAAGATATATAAATAAATCTAAAAAAAAAAAAAATTAAAAATATAAAAAAATTCTGTTGTGTTCTAAAGCTGGTTATGTTCACCTAACAAATCATTGTAGGGAAACCATATAAGAAATTTCTTTAGGTAAATAAGTGTGTGTTTGTTATATTATATAGTTATGATTCAGGGTGAAGTCTCATACACATTTATTTTATTATAAAATGTTTACCTTTTATACTTCCTAAGTAATCTATGCCCTTTTCAAATATGAAGGCTTGATCTTTTACAGTCATGCATAATAACCATTTTCCACTGTAAAAGTTATAAACAATTAGGATTCTCAACCATGTCTTACTCTCCACTAGATTTTATTAATTTTTTGAGATCTAACTTTGTATATTGTTCATAAAGAGAACATTTTACAAAAGCATGGTTTCTTCTTTCATCTAACCTGTATTGAACATGTAGTGTGTGTAATTAGTAATTTTTTTCAAATTTGGATTTGTTCTAGAAAATTAAGCAACGTAAAAATAAGCAAACAGATGAAATTCTCACCAAGGAATTGTTACATTCAGTTCATCCTGAATCACCTACCCTCAAAACTTCCTTGTGTTTTAAGGAGCAAACTCTGTTGCCTGTGAATCATGCTCTTCGAACTATAGAGGGCAGCAACCCAGCAGATAATCGTTACAGTGAATACGCTGAAGAGTTCTCCAAGTCGGAACCTGGTGTGGTCAGCTTAGAGTATGGTGTGGCCAGAATGACCTGTTAGATCCGTAGAGTATTTTCTGGACTGACTGTAGTGCAAGAATTGGATTCTTGTGAGAATGATGTGCGCATGACCAAAAGGAATTTGTCAAATAATGATCTTAGAGTTTAATAGTTGAAGAAAGGATAATAACTGCTCTTGTGAGAGAAGTAAGTCCGTTTAATTGCATTTCCAGCAGGGAATGACTTTAAGTTCTTTAAGAAACGAGTGGTGTTGGCAGATTTATTCAAAACACAGTTTGTACTGTATACTAGTGAATTGACATTTCTGTATGATTTATATGTTAATTACAGCCAAACAATTCTGAATAACCTTCCTTAACTATAATTTAAATGCCAGGAAACAAAACTAGAGAAAGTTTTCCCTTACTTAATAATTGACATGGCATGTACTTTTGATTATATAACTCTGTAACTATGGATATTTACATATTTTGCCTATTAGTGATGTTTAATGTTGAAGTGCCATGAAAAATATTCTAAGAAAGCCTTAAAATTTCAACTTACTCTTAAGTTTTATAGCCAAGAGCAGGTTTTTGGTTTTTTTGTTTTTTTTTCCTTGGGTCAGCCTTGTTTTTATTTGTAAAGAATTGCACCATCATCCCTGCGGGGGCTGCATGCTACAACAGTCCTGTATAAACAGATGTGCACGTACAGCGTTAAGTTCATGGTCAGCTGCTCCCACATCCATATTCAAAATTAATGAAACTGCAGGTTTTATTCTGATTACAGTTTGTACAGTGCTACATTTGATGACATTATTTACAACTTAGATTATTGACTTCTTGAATATGTGTAAACTTATTTGACTGTCTTCTTTGTATGGATTACTGCATTCTTTTGATTCTTACTTTGTGCTTGGCTTTATTCCTTGGATAACTGTAACTTTAAAAAGCTAAGGCTCTAAAACTGTTCCTAGAAACAATGAAGAATGTGTATGTGTACACACACATACACACACATACTGTTCTCTCTCTCAACTCTCAATGAGTTGCTCTTCCTAGAACAGGCTTTCAGTTTCCCCCAAATTTTGGGGTTAAAAAAAGGAAGTACAGATAGTTTAGATTTTGCTTGGTTGCATGAATTTTAAAGCAGCCATTTCTATGTGGAACATTTTTTCTTCTCCATTAACATAGGAATAAAAAAGGAAAATTAAGGATAGCCTAGTACAAAGTTAATGTTTAGCAGGAACAACTTAAATGCTAGGAAAAGTTTCATTTTGCCATGTTATATTATCTGTTCTGTGTGCTAGTAACGTTATCTTTACATGACAAAAAAAAAAAAAACAACAATTCACATGCAATTGACAGTATCACCCAGCTGGCTTTAAAATGGAAGGTTTAAGTAACATGACTGACAAGAGATATGATTCAGGGGTAATAGGAAACCTGGATAGGATCCCTAATGCTTCTCTTTACTGTACTTATATCTATTATATTAGTTTTAGGCATAAATATCTTTTTCAAATGGAAAAAAAGCTTTATTGTATGAGAACTTATCTAATCCTGTTTATTTTTCCAATGCTTTTGTGTAATGCATTATGTAATAAGAAAAATACTCCTTTTTAAACAGTAACAGAAATGTACTATAAAATATAGTTTGTGATTTAGCCAAGCCTATTTCCATACTTAAGCACTGGGACAGAAAACTTAATCTTTGTGACCACAAAGGGAAACTTTTGTGCCTTGTTCCTTGGTTCCAGTTACTGATTATGGTTTTGGAATCTTCCATGGCAGACTTCTTATATTCAAGTGTTTTTTTGGTTTATTATTATCTTCAACTTCAGGCATATATATATGTGTTTATGTGCTCACACATGGACTGAGAAATCAGTCAACATCTTAAGTGACCTATAGGGTATATGTTGGCAAAAAGCAGATTGTGTATATGTCTTACAAAATCTCAGTGTGTTTGGGAATGTATAGCATGTAAATTATTACATATTATTTAAAGGAAATTAAATGTTCATATTTTACTTTGGATGTTTTTCTTTTGGAAAAACACAAATGGGATCAGTTGTGATTGGTTTTTTTCTTTCCTCACTTAGGCAAATGGACCTGCACATTATACTAATCATAACACTGTAAGGTTTGAGCAAGTCATTTTCCAAAAGGTTGATGTTGATAAATAATAACTTGTATATAAAAATAATTTCCAAAATATTTAAAATAGGCATAGTGGGCTAAAAGGTTCAGCAAATATAGTTGATAATGTCACTAATTTTGGTGGAAGACAGTGTCCAGTGAGTATATACATTCAGGGTAAAATGTCTCACCAAAGGCAGATCTGGAGATAAACAGGATGATGAAAATGACTTGCAGGAAAGAGTTTATATGGGAGTGTTTGGAAAGGTTAGCTAGGCCAGAAGTAGCTCAGGGAATCTTGACTAAATAAAGATGGAGGGAAGTCCTTTTTTTTTTTTTTTTAAGTTCTCTTTATTTGGTAGAGTAGCAGGGCAGGGGGGTAGTATCAGGAGGCCCCCCCCTTTTTTTAAAGACTATTTTTTTAAGAGAAGTTTTAGGTTCACAGCAAAATTGAGAGAAAGGTCCAGAAATTTCTTACATACTCCACCAGAGTAGTACATTTGTTACAATTGATGAACCTGCATTGACACATCATAATCACCCCAAGTCCATAGTTTACCTTAGGGTTCATTCTTGGTGGTATATATTCTGTGGGTTTTGGACAAATGAATAATGACCATATAGGGTATTTTTCATGGCGCAAAAAATCCGCTATGCTCTGCCTATTAATCCCTCCCTATCCCCCAACCCCTGGCAACCACTGATCTTTCTGTTGTCTCCATAGTTTTACCATTTCTAGAGTGTCACATAGTAGGGATCATATAGTGTGTGGCCTTTCAGATTGACGTCTTTCACTTAATAAATGCATTTCAGGGTCTTCTATGTGTTTTCATGTCTTGATGGCTCATTTCTTTTTTAACATTGAATAATATTCCATTGTCTGGATGTACCACAGTTTATTCATTCACCTATTGAAGACACCTGGCTTGCTTCCAAGTTACAGCAATTGTGAATAAAGTTGGCTTTAAACACCTGTGTGCAGGTTTTTGTGTGGATGGAAGTTTTCAACTCCTTTGAGTAGATACCAAGGAGTGAATTACTGGGTTGTATATAGTAAGAACATGTTTAATTTTGTAAGAAACTGCCAAACTGTCTTCCAAAGTGGCTGCACCATTTCCCACCAGCAGTGAATGAGAGTTCCTGTTGCTCCACATCCTCACCAGCGTTCAGTGTTGCCAGTGTTCTGCATTTTGGCCATTCGAATAGCCTTTTCGGACCTCTTTTTTTTTTTTTTCTTCAGGTCAGCTTGAGAGTACTGAAAAATTTTCAGTTGGCATTCTAAGGTGTATGAAATTCTGTTCATTTACAAAACTATTGAGAGCAGTTGCAGACTTTTATCAGTGATATCGATCCATTTTCTTTGGCCAAGTTTTAGCTATTTTGTTGGCTTTTCCATGCAGGAATCCAAATGGTATTAACATGTTTTGGTTAAGTTAAAATGTAGAACCTATTTTTAAAAATACATATCTGTACGCTTTAGAAATCTGTCTCTAGAAAAAGATCAACTGTAATCTAAAATCATTGAATATCTGAAGAACAGGATATATACTATGGTACTTGTCTTCTAAGAAAATAAAACACTAATTTCTGCCATTTTTATGAACTCTATTAGTGTTGCCTTAGTTATTTCTAAGCAAGTAAAATATCCCTTTGCACAGCAACTTTTGTAAAGTAGTGGAATGTGTAACTGAAAGCAAATTTCAGAAGCGTTTGCATTTAACAATATTTTGGAGCTTCTGTTGCAGAATGATAGGAGTATCACACTCTAAACCACCTACCCCAATCAGTAAACATCTCTCTTGTTCTTAAAGGAAATGCACAATTACTCTGCTACACAACAGGGGGTAGAAATCTTTGTTTTAGGCCACTGAGAGTTTGGGCTCTTTGTTACTGTAGTTATAAAATAGAAAATTATAAAAATAATTTCCAAAATATTTAAAATAGGCATAGTGGGCTAAAAGTTCATCCTGAACGATGAAACCATTGGCACATCCAAGAAGCTAATTATCCTCTGATTTCATCTAAATTCAGTCTTTCATTGAGTCCACATGGGCTTTTCTTTATTTTTGCACTCCTACCCAGTTAAGTTCATGCATGGCATTTGCTTGTAGCTCTTCAGTCTCATCTTGAACAGTCCCCTCACCTTCCTTTGTACTGATGTCTTGAACCAGACCAGCTATAGAGTATCTTACCACTTCCTGCATTTGCCCAGTTGTTTCCTCATGGTGTAGTTTAACTTGTTCCTCTATCTGCTGTACCTCCTATAAAGTAGGCATTAAATGAGATTCAGATCAAGCATTTTAGGAAAGATGCTTTGCACTTCATACTGAATTACTCAAGAGGGTATAATATCAGGCTGTTACACTATTTTGATGGTAAGTTTGATCACTTGGTTGATCTCTCCTTATAAAGGAGAGGTCTCCTTTAGGTTGGTTTCTCTCCTTTGCACTTAGCAAATGCTCTGCCAGGTGTTATTTTGACATCAAAATGAATATCCCACTCCCTAACAACCTGCGCATTGATAATATTTGCCGGAATCAGTTATTTCATTAGGTGGTCCAAAATGGCGATTTTCTAATTTGTCTTTAGTTTTACATTTATTTGGTGGTATTCTTTAAAGAAGTGCTTTCAGGGGCGCCTATGTGGCTCAGTCGGTTGAGTGTCTGCCTTCGGCTCAGGTCATGATCCTGGGGTCTTGGGATCGAGCCCCACTTCCGGCTTCCTGCTCAGCGGAGAGCCTGCTTCTCCCTCTCCATCTGCCTGCCACTCTGCCTGCTTGTGCTCTCTCTCTCTGTGTCAAATAAATAAATAAAATCTTTAAAAAAAAAATCTCTTAAGTGATTTCATTCATCAAATCGCAAAATTCCTCTAAAAAAAGGCGTGATAAAAGCTTAAATCTTCCCCTTTAATCACTAGTTTTCAGAATAAGGAGTTGTAATGGTCATCTCCAAACACTAGTTTTCTCTCTGTAGGGATGTGTATTTTTACAATCAATTACAGTAAATGCTCTTTTTGCTCAAACTGTTCTAAGTCTGTCCAGAAGAGCTCCAAGGTCCTTTCATATCCTTTTCGTGTACCAGTTAGTTTTGAGCACATTTTCGGTTTCTAACATGAGTAGATGTCCCAGGCTCATCTTGTGCTTTCTTTACTCCAGTTTTGGAATCAGCCATTTCTTGTTCCTGTTAGTGGGGAATGATATTTAAAACCAAACTCTGGACATAAGATGTGCTCATTGCTACTGGACCATCATTGCTTCCAGGCCCTTTCAATGGACAGAACTAGAAAATGTATTTTTAAAAATAATGAGTTTAAACAATATTAACCAAGTTATTATTACCACAGTGTTTTCTTCTTTGATGTGTATCTCTATTTCCCTTATACTATAAATCTTGGTTTCTTGGGGCGCCTGCGTGGCTCAGTCGGTTAAGTGTCTGACTCTTCATTTCAGCCCAGGTCATGATCGCAGGGTTGTGAGATTGAGCCCGTGTTGGACTCTGTGCTGGGCGTGGAGTCTGCTTAAGATTCTCTTTCCCTCTCCCTCTGCCCCTCCTCCCCCTCTAAAAAAATACATAAAAAATAAAAATCTTATTTTCTAATAACGTGTAAATTGACATTTTTTTGCTTTATACTACAATATTCAAAATATAGTTTCAAAATTATAATTAGTACTACTACTAATAATAGGAATACTGAATAAAATATAAGATTTCTTTGCATCTTACCAAGGATGTACAAAATACTTATTCAGGAGTCACTTGAAATAATTTCTCTGTATGCATTATAGGCATACCTCAGAGATACTGGGGTTTGATTCCAGACCACTGCAATGGAGTGAATATCTCAATAAAGTGAGTCAAATGAATTTTCTGGTTTCCAGTGCTTATAAAAGTTATTTTTACACTATATTATAGTCTATTAAGTGTGCAATAGAATTATGCCAAAAAAAAACAATGTACATACCTTAATAATACTTTTTTGCTAAAAAATGCTCACCATCATCTGAGCTTTTAGTGAGTCATAATCACTGATCACAGCTCCCGTAACAAATATAATAATAATGAAAAAGTTTGAAACATTGCAAGAATTACCAAAATGCAACACAGAGATATGAAGTGAACAAATGCTGTTGGATAAATGGTGCCAATAGACTTAAACTCGGGGTAGGGTTGCCACAAACCTTCAATTTGTAAAAAAATAAATTTAAAAAAAAGCTGTATCTATGAAGTGCAATAAAACAAGGTATGTCTGTACTAATTTGAAATACAACTGAGATATTTTGTTTTCAAATTTAGGATTTGCTAATTTTCTTTTTGATTTAGTGGATTTTTAAATAGGCAAAACATAGTTCAAAATTCAAATTTATATTAAAAGGTATATGCAGAAGTCTTGCTTTCATTACCTTCCCTTCCACCTTGTTTTTTTCCACGACTCTTCCATCTTCCCCACCATAGGTAGCCACTTTTACTGGTTTCTATTACCCTTCCAATGTTTCTTTTTGTAAATATATATGCATACTTATGTATATACATATATATATTTATTCCCCTTTTTCTTGAACAAAGAATACACACTACATATACTGTTCTATATCTTATATCTTGCTCTTTTTTTTTACTTAACTGAATCTTGGCGATTACTTCTATCATTACAAATAGAGCTTGCTCATTGCTTGTTTATGGCTGCATCATACTCCATTGTATAGATTTTATTAAACTAGTTAATTCAAGTCGTTCCTATTTTTTTAACTTTTTATTAGGCAAATGTCCAAAAGTTAAAAAATAAGAGTAATATAATGAACCTCCTTGTATCTCTCTAGAATCAATTATTAATAGCACTTTGCTAATCACATTTGATTGATACTCTACCGTTTTTTGTTGTTGGCATATATGAAAACAAATTTCAGACATGCCATTTTACCCAAATAGTTCAAAATGTGTGTGTGTGTGTGTGTGTGTGTGTGTGCGTGTGTTAGGAAGTTCTGGTAAAGATACTGTAGGTTGATGGATAAGGCATCATTATATTTTTTCTTTTTCATATATTTAAGGCCATTTGCACTTCTCTGTGAATTGTGTGTTCATGTCTTTTGCCCATTTTTTTTTCTGAACAGGTTCTATTTTGTCTTTACTTAAGAGCTTTTTATATTTTAGGGAGACCAACTCTCTATGATATAATGTGCCAAATATAGTCTCCTTGTTTGTCATTTGCTTCTGGTGCTTTTTGCCATGCAAGAGAGTTTTATATTTTGGCAGTGGAATTCTATTAATCTTACATTGCTTCTTGTTTTGAGTTATAGTTAGACTTTCTAATTCTAGGCTATAGAAGAATTCACCCATGTTCTTTTAGTACTTACTTATAGGGGTTTTTTGGGGGGTTTTTTTGTTTGTTTTTTGTTTTGTCCCATTTGACTCTGATTGATTTGGAGTTTGTTCTGGTATATAAAAACAAATATGGATCCAAATTTATCTTTTCCCAAATGGTTATCTGGTTGTTTCAGTCATTTATTAGTAAATTCATCTTGTCAGTGATTTGAGACATTATGTTTATGTACTTCTAGATTCTCTTCCTTAGCATTGGT
Source organism: Phoca vitulina (assembly GCF_004348235.1). Classification (NCBI taxonomy): domain Eukaryota; kingdom Metazoa; phylum Chordata; class Mammalia; order Carnivora; family Phocidae; genus Phoca; species Phoca vitulina. Next base: position 75,197,460 of record NW_022589708.1, read on the forward strand.
GTGTCTATTCATGTACCAAAGCCATACAGCTGTATTTATCAAGGCTATATGGTAAAGCTAATCCTGCCTTGTCACTTTTCTTTCTCAGGGTGTTCTTATTATTTTTATTATTTATTTTGAGACAATCTCAACTATTCAGAAAAGTTGCAAGTACAGAAGGAACTTTTTTCCTGAGCCCCTTTGATACTAAGATGCCGACATGTTGTCCTATCTCCTTTAGGCACTTAGAGTATTTTCCCTACAAAGACATTTTTATATAACCACAATGCAGCCATCAAAACCAGAAAGTTAACATAACCACTCTATAATCCTCAGACCCCTGTTCAAATTTTCCAGCTGTCCCCTATCTGAAAAGACAATCCAGCTGTTGAATCCACTTGTTGAATTTGGTTCTCCAGTCTCTTTAGCTTCTTCAATCAGGAACAGTTTCTCAGTGTTTCCTTGAATTTCATGATGAGTTATTTTGTACTATCAGGTGAAATCAGTTTATTCTGCCACTGGTGATCTTCATTATGATCCCTTGATTAAAGCGGTATGTCCCAGAGCACCTGGGTGGCTCAGTCGTTGAGGCTCTGACTCTTGGTTTCGGCTCAGGTCATAATCTCAGGGTTTTGAGATCAAGCCCTACATTCGGCTCCATTCTGGGTGTGAGTCCACTTCAGATTCTCTCTCTCTCCCTCTCCCTTTGCCCTCCCCTGCTTGCTCTCACTCTCTAAATAAATAAATAAATAAATAAATAAAATCTTAAAAAAAATTATCTCCCTCTGCTCCCCCTTTTCTCTCTCTAAAAATAAATAAATAAGTAAATAAATAAATAAATAAATAAAAATTTTAAAGAGTGGTATGTCCCAGGTTTCTTCAGTGTAAAATTACTTTTTCCTCTTTAAAACTAATTATATTAGTATTTTGTGGAAAAGTACTTTGAGCCTATGTAAACAATTCTTTTTATCATCAAATTTTTTATTTATTCATTTATTTATAATAACATGGACTTATCTTTGGTGTTAGCATTGCCATAATTTATTACTTTATTGTGTGTACATTTACTGCAACTTTCTACATTTACTGTATCTTTTTACTATGTAGTCTTTTTAAAAACATTTTTAAACATTTCTTTTAGTAATTACATATTAGGACTTGTATTCAGTGGTTGCCTTTTTAGTGATACTTTATATGATGCATCTAGTTCATTTTTTACCTTACTTAGGTTTCTGATTTTTGATTATCCTCTGTATGTAATAATCCTTGGCTCTCATCTGTTACTTACGTGTCAATCAATGAGGTGATTCTATTCTTGCCTTTCTCTCACTTCTCCAACCTTGTTCGGCTGTGTTTTATTTCCACTTTGTCAGAGCATATAACATTACCAAAATATCCTTCCACTCTTATCCTCAGTTTTGTTGTACTCTAGAATTTTTCACTAAATATCTTAGATGCTCAACACCAGTCTTTTGCCAAAGTTTCCCCAGTGGAGCTTATCCCCTAGAAGAGTCTTCAAAAGGGCTTGCCGGTACAATCTTTCTGTAGTTCTTGTGTTTCAAATTCTTTAAGGGTAGCATGGCTGGGTATAAAATCCTTTGCTCACACTTTCCTGGAGTTTCTTGAAAATGTTGCTTACTTTATTTATTGTTGAGAAGTCTGATGCCAGCCAGATTTCTTTTCTTTATAAGTGACTTGATCCTTCCCCTGGAAGTCCAGTGCATTTTTTTTTTCTTTTTAAAGTCAAGTCATTTTATAAACTTAATGTCTTGTAGTTACCTCCTCTAGGTCAGTTTTTCCAGGTACACTAGGGCCCAGCTCAACATAGAGATTCAGGTCTTCTATTTCAGTAAAGTTTTCTTGAATCATCTTTTAAATATTAGTTTTATTGTTTTATTTTACTTCTTCAGGGGTTCAAATTTCCTAAGTGTTGGATCTTTTTAGTTTTCTGTATCTATCAGTTTCTCTTTTTACCATTTTTGTTCATTTCTGTTTAATTTTTTACATTTTTTATTTCTTTCCACTCTGCTGCTTATTGTGGTTTTAGTTATTCATATTCTCCTTTTGGAAACTTAAAATTTAATCTTTGTTTCTGGAATTGTTTTCTTTTGCTTCAGTTTCTTTTTCAAGTTCGTTAATTCTTGTTTCACATCTTTTTGTCCATTTCCATTCTGAGAGTTTGAATTTGTGATTAGTGGTTATCTTATCAGCACTTTCTAAAACTATATTTTAATGCATGTTTTAGTATTACTGCAGTTTGCCTTTACTTGTAGCCTTTCTCTCTGGGGTTTCATCTACTGAAAAGTTTTAATTCTCATCTTTGTTTTCCTCTTATAACATGGATGCTTGTTTTTTGTTTTCCTAAGTATTTGTGTAGAATTTTCTTGGAACAGTTGTAGCAGGTGATCCAATGAAGAATGGAAGAATTAGCATGTCTTACTAGTTTTCTAAAAACTAGGTTTTACTTACTAGGTTTCTTAGTTCAAGAACTTCCTCTTCTGTTGCTGTAGTGAAGTACAGTTTCTTCAGTAAATGTGCCTTTGTTGTCTGTCCTCTGATCTATTTATATTATGTTGTCTCAGTAGAAGGCTTATCTTTAGTTGTCTTCTTCTTTCCCAGTACCTCCACCTTTCAAAATATTTTCTTTCCCCGAGAGGTAACATCTTCCTAAGATCACCACAACATACGTTCTAAGCCCCTTCTTTTTGACTCTATAGTTTCAGATATGCTGTCAATATTTCTTCACTTAGAGAGGGATTCTCTGTCTATGGAAAAGAACTGTAGTTGGTGTTAACTGTCCCATGACCACCAAAACCTCATTGCACTCTCTCTCATTCATTTTCCATCTGACTCTCCACTTTTGGTGTGGACTGTGGAAACTGGAACCAACGCTGCTGGTCTCAGATCTTTATTTCCCCAGTCACATTTAAATTGAAATCTATAAAATTCTCTTAATCATGCTGCAAGTGAGTGCCAAGAGGGACTTAATTAGTCCTCCCTGTTGATCTTTACAGTTACACGGATGAATATGTGGAAGTTCTAATGGAAGTAATTGGATCTAAGGGTGGCAGGGGTCAAGTGGCTGCACTCAACTGCCAAAGGCAAGGTGGGTATGGTTACTTCAATGGACAGCAGACTCAAAACAGCAATCAGAATAGTCTGACTCATAAAGACATATGGTATTGGCTATTGATAATGGTGTTTCTAGAAGTCAAATAGATAGGAAACCTACTAAATTCTTACTTGATCTATAAACAGGAAAGCTGATGCTCACTGGTCTTGTCATGTTCCCTACCATCCTGAAACAGCTGGCTTGATAGAACAAAGGAATGGCCCTTTGAATATTCAGTTGCAGTGCCAGCCAGGTGGCAATACCTTGCAGGGCTGGGACAAGGCTCTCCAGAAGGCTGTATATGCTCTGAATCAGAGTCCAATAGATGTTGCTTTTTCTCCCATAGCCAGCATTCATGATTCCAGGAATCAAGGGATTGAAATGGGAGTGGCACCATTCACTATTACTCCTAGTTACCCACTAGAAAAGTTTTTGCTTTCTATTCCCATGATATCATGCTCTGCTGCTCTACATAGTCTTTTTTAAAATAATATTTTATTTATTTATTTGAGAGAGAGAGAGAGTACACAAGCAGGGGGAGTTGCAGAGGGAGAGAGAGAAGCAGGTAACCCGCTGAGCAGAGAGCCTGATGCGGGATTCGATCCCAGGACCTGGGATCATGACTAGAGCTGAAGGCAGATGCTTAACCAGCTGAGCCACCCAGGTGCTCCTGGTCTACATAGTCTTAGTTTGAGACGGAGGAGGGCTTCTACCAGGAGACACACCAATGATTTCATTGACCTGGAGGTTAAGACTGCCACCCAGCCACTTTGGGCTCCTCATGCCTCTGAATAAGCAGGCAAAGAAGGGAGTTACTGTGCTGGCAGAGTGATTGATCCTGGCTACCAAGAGCAAATTGGACTATTGTTACACAACGGAGGTAAGGAAGAGTATGTCCTCATGAGCATCTCTTACTTTTACCATGGCCTGTGATTAAGGTCAATAGAAAACTACAACAACCCAATCCAGTCAGAATTACTAATGGCCCAGACCCTTCAGGAATATAGGTTTGGATCACTCCACCAGGTAAATAACCATAACCAGCTGAGGGACTGGCTGAAGGCAAAGGGACTACAGAATGTGTAGTGGGTATACCAGAAATGACCGTGTGATGTTATACATTGAGGACGATAATTGTCATGAGTATTTCCTTCTTATTTTCTTATGAATACATTTGTGTGTGTGTGTATATATATATATGAAGCAAATAGCTTTGTTTTCTTTCCTGTCTTATTCTCTTATTATATAACACATAATGTATTGACTGTATTGTAGTATCTAAGTATTGTTAATTTTATATCATAGTATTTAAGTTACAGAACATCAAGGAAAAGAGGAAACATCACTCAAGGATTTTATTTCCTTTTTTGGGGAAGGGGTTAGTGCTTTTTCAGTTGTATGCAGTAGAGTTGTATCATGTTAGACATAATTATGATCCAGTTATTTCTTTATTTGGAGATTAAGTATGGTTTAAGGAGATTTGTATGGGTGCCAAGTTGACAAGGGGGTGGGCTTGTGGTGGTTAGTTTTATGTGTCAACATGACTGGGTCATGGATACCCAGATATTTGGCTGAACATTATTCTGGGTGTTCTGTGTTGGCGTTTCTGGATGAGATTAGCACTTGAATTGGTCGACTCAGTAAAGCAGGTTGCCCTCCCCAAAATGGGTGGGCATCTTCCCATCCATTAAAGGCCTGAGTAGAATGAAATGTGAAGGAAGAGAGAATTTACCTTCTTCTTCTGCTTGAGTGATTTAGCTAGGACACTGGTCTTCTCCAGCCCTAGGACTGGGGTTTATACCATTGGGTCCCCCTGATTCTCAGGCCTTCAGGCTTGGACTAAATTATATCACTGGCTTTCCTTGGGTCTCCAGTTTGCAGATGGCTGATTGTGGGGCTTCTCAGCCTCCATAATCATGTGAGCCAATTTCTCATAATAAATCTCTTTCTCTGTGTATATCCTATTGGTTCTGTTTCTCTGTAGAACCCAACTAATAGAGGTAGCTACAGTTAGCCTGTGGGAACCCAGAAATCCCCCATTTCTTCTTTTTATGTTATTATTGTGATAAAGTATACAGTTGTTTTTAAATGTACAACTCAGTGGCATTAAGTACATTCACAATGTTGTGAAATTCATCACCCTTGTCCATTTGAAGAACTCTTTAATCATCCCAAACAGAAACTGTACGCATTAATCAATAACTCCCCAGTGCCTCTGGCAGCCATTCTTCTACTTTCTGTCTCTATAAATTTGACTCTTCTAGTTACCTCATGTAAGTATAATCATGCAGTTTATGTCCTGTTGTGTTTGGTATATTTCATTTAGCATATTTTTCATTTTTATCCATTTTGAGTGAATTTTTGTATATGGTAAGATAAGCATTCAACTACATTATTTTGCATGTAGATACCCAGTTTTCCCAGCATTGTTTGTTGAAAAAAAAAAAAAAAACCTGTCCTTTCCCTATTGAAAAGTCTTGGCACTCTTATTGAAAATCTAGTGACCATATATGTGAGGATTTATTTCTTTGTTCCTGGGCTCTATGTTTTATCCCAGTAGTCCACATATTTGCTTTTATGCTAGTACAACACTCTTTTGATTATTGTAGTGTTGAAGTAATTTATGAAATCAGAGAATGTGAGTCCTCTAACTTGGTTCTTTTTTCAAGGTTGTTTGGTTATTAGGATCCTTGAAATTCCATGGGAATTTTTGGATGTGCTTTTCTATTTCTGCAAAAAATATTGTGGGATTTTTGACAGGCATTTTATTGAACCAATAGATTGCTTTTGATAGTATTGACATTAGTAGGTCTTCTGATCCATGAACATGGGATGTCTTTCCATTTATTTGAGTTTTCTTTAATTTCTTTTTTTTCCATGTTGAATATGCTTTACTATTATTTTCTTTTTTTATTAACATATATTGTATTATTTGTTTCAGGGGTACAGGTCTGTGATTCATCAGTCTTACATAATTCACAGTGCTCACCATAGCACATACCCTCCCCAAGTCCATGACCCAGCCACCCCATCCCTCCCACCCCCCTCCACTACAGCAACCCTCAGTTTGTTTCCTGAGATTAAGAGTCTCTTATGGTTTGTCTCCCTCTCTGGTTTCGTCTTGTTTCATTTTTCCCTCCCTTCCCCTATGATCCTCTGTCTTGTTTCTCCAAGTCCTCATATCAGTGAGATCATATGATACTTATCTTTCTCTGATTGACTTATTTCGCTTAGCATAATACCCTCTAGTTCCATCCACGGCATTGCAAATGGCAAGATTTCATTTTTTTGATGGCTGCATAATATTCCATTGTATATATATACCACATCTTCTTTATCCATTCATCTGTTGATGGACATCTAGGCTCTTTAGACAGTTTGGCTATTGTGGACATTGCTACTATAAACATTGGGGTGCACGTGCCCCTTCGAATCACTATGTTTGTATCTTTGGGGTAAATACCCAGTAGTGCAATTGCTGGGTCATAGGGTAGCTCTATTTTCAACTTTTTGAGGAACCTCCATACTGTTTCCCGGAGTGGCTGCACCAGCTTGCATTCCCACCAACAGTGTAGGAGAGTTCCCCTTTCTCCACATCCTCACCAACATCTGTCATTTCCTGACTTGTTAATTTTAGCCATTCTGACTGGTGTGAGGTGGTATCTCATTGAGGTTTTGATTTGGATTTCCCTGATGCCGAGTGATGTTGAGCACTTTTTCATGTGTCTGTTGGTCATTTGGATGTCTTCTTTGCAGAAATGTCTGTTCATGTCTTCTGCCCGTTTCTTGATTAGATTATTTGTTCTTTGGGTGTTGAGTTTAATAAGTTCTTTATAGATTTTAGATACTAGCCCTTTATCTGATATGTCATTTGCAAATATCTTCCCCATTCTGTCGGTTGTCTTTTGGTTTTGTTGACTGTTTCCTTTGCTTTGCAAAAGCTTTTTATCTTGATGAAGTCCCAATAGTTCATTTTTGCCCTTGCTTCCCTTGCCTTTGGCGGTGTTTTTAGGAAGAAGTTGCTGCAGCTGAGGTCAAAGAGGTTGCTGCTTGTGTTCTTCTCAAGGATTTTGATGGATTCCTGTCTCACACTTACGTCTTTCATCCATTTTGAGTCTATTTTTGTGTGTGGTGTAAGGAAATGGTCCAGTTTCATTCTTCTGCATGTGGCTGTCCAATTTTCCCAACACCATTTGTAGAAGAGACTGTCTTTTTTCCACTGGACATTCTTTCTTCCTTTGTCGAAGATTACTTAACCATAGAGTTGAGGGTCCATTTCTGGGCTCTCTATTCTGTTCCATTGATCTATGTGTCTGTTTTTGTGCCAGTACCATCTGTCTTGATGATGACAGCTTTGTAATAGAGCTTGAAGTCTGGAATTGTGATGCCACCAGCTTTGCTTTTCTTTCTCAACATTCCTCTGGCTATGCAGGGTCTTTTCTGGTTCCATACAAATTTTAGGGTTATTTGTTCCATTTCTTTGAAATAAGTTGATGGTATTTTGATAGGGATTGCATTAAATGTGTAGATTGCTCTAGGTAGCATAGACATTTTCACAATATTTGTTCTTCCAATCCATGAGCATGGAACGTTTTTCTATTTCTTTGTGTCTTCCTCAATTTCTTTCATGAGTATTCTATAGTTTTCTGAGTACAGATTCTTTGCCTCTTTGGTTAGATTTATTCCTAGGTATCTTATGGTTTGGGGTGCAATTGTAAATGGGATCGAATCCTTAATTTCTCTTTCTTTTTTCTTGTTGTTGGTACATAGAAATGCCACTGATTTCTGTGCATTGATTTTATATCCTGCCACTTGACTGAATTCCTGTATGAGTTCTAGCAGTTTTGGGGTGTGGACTTTTGGGTTTTCCACATAAAGTATCATATCATCTGCAAAGAGAGTTTTCTTTAATTTCTTTCAGCAACATTTATAGTTTTCAATGTACAAGTCTTTTACCTCCTTGGCTTAAGTTTATTTCTAAGTATTTTGTTCTTTTTGATACTCTTTTGAATGGAATTGTTTTCTTTTCTTTTTTTAAAGATTTTATTTATTAACGGAGAGAGAGAGAGAGAATGAGTGGGGGGAGGGGCAGAGAGAGAAGCAGACTCCCTGCTGAGCAGGGAGCCAGATGTGGGGCTCGATCCCAGAATCCTGGAATCATGACCTGAACTGAAGGCAGACGCTTAACCGACTGAGCCACCCAGGTGCCCCAAATGGAATCGTTTTCTTAATTTCCTTTTTAGACTGTTCATTGCTAGCATATAGAAACCCAACTGATTTTTGTTTTTGCATCTTGCAACTTTGCTACATTCATTTATTAGCTCTAACACTTTTTTTGTGTGTGTAGAATCTTTAGGGTTTTATACATATAAGGTCATGTCATCTGTGAACAGAGATAATTTTACTTCTTTCTTTCCAATTTGGATATCTTTTGTTTCTTTTTCTTGCCTAATTTCTCTGGTTAGAATTTCCAGTACTATGTTGAATATAAATGGTGAAAACAGGCATCCTTGTATTGTATAGGAGAAAAGCTTTCTGTCTTTCACCATTGAGTATGATGTTGGCTATGGGTTTTTCATATATGGCCTTTATCATATTGAGGAAATTTCCTTCTATTCCTAGTTTGTTCAGTGTTTTTTATCATGAAAGGGCATTGAATTTTGTCAAGTGAATTTTCTGCATCAGTTGAGATGATCATGTGGTTTTCTTCCCTTTTTGTTAATGTGGTGTATTACATCGATTGATTTTTGTATGTTGAATCATCTTTTCATTCCAAGAATAAATCCCACCTGGTCATGGTCTATAATCTTTTTAATGTGCTGTTGAACCAGTTTGCTAGTATTTTGTTGAGGATTTTTGCATCAATGTTCATAAGGCATTTTGCTCTCTAGGTTTCTTTTCTTATGGTGTCTTTGGCTTTGGCCCAGCCATTCTATAGTGTTGGCTTGGTATAGGTTGAAAAACTAGAGAAAGAGTAACCCCATGAAAAGCTGACACCTCAGCAAGGAAGAAGAGAGAAAAGCACATTTCTCAGCTGCATTAACTGAACCATCATCCTTCAGCTCATCTTAAATTTTTGTTTTGATATGGTTATCAAAAATATGAAAGTTAAAATAATAAACATGGCTAAAAGGATCATGTAAAATATATGACAAATTCTAGACTCATAACCATCTGAAAGCAAACACAGAATATCGTAAAGTAACCTGAAGTTGGAGACAAGTTGAATAGTGCACATGAGTGTGAAACTGGGTGAGTGAGAAGCTGCTATTTAAGTTACCGGATCATCCAATGTTATTATTAGAGGGTATTCTTGTGGTAAAGTCATGAATGAGAAACAGTTGTGAGGAAAGTCCAGATTAATTCTCTTCTATAGAAGGGTGCCTAGCTCAGTTTGTTAAGCATCTGACTCTTGATTTTGGCTTAGGTCATGATCTCAGGGTTGGGGGATCGAGCTCCAAGATGAGCCTTGCATCGAGCCTTGCGTGGAGCCCCAGGTTGGGCTCTGCACTCAGTGGAGTCTGCTTGAGATTCTCTTCCTCTCCCTCTTCCTCTGCCCTTCCCCCCTGCTCACACTCTCTCAAATAAATAAATAAATAAATCTTTAAAAAAATTTTTAAAATACTCTTCTATTGAAATATAATGCAAGCCATCTGTGTAACTTTAAAATTTTCTAGGATCCACATTTAAAAAAGTAAAAAAAAACAGATGAAATTAATTTTAATGATATATTTTGTTTAACCCAATACATCTAAAATATTATCATTTTAACAAGTAATTGATATAAAAATTATAAATGTGATATTTAACATATTTTTTGTACTAAGTCTTCCAAATCTGGTATATACATTTACAGCACATATCAACTTGGACTCACCACATTTTACAAGCTCAGTAGCCACATGTGCCTACCATATTGGGCAGTAAAAATCTAAACAGTGGGATCTCACTTGTCCAGATCTGTTCATCAGTTTAATTTTCCAGAGCTTGACAGATGAAAGTGTTAGCTTTTCTTCTCTCTGTTCTTAACAGATCCAACTGTATGCTCTTCTACAAGGTGGTTCTGTAGGAAGGTATCAATCCTGAAGTCTTTATCTAATGATGTAATCTTTAGAAAAAGCCGACATTGGACAGATTGTCAAGAAACAAGTCCTTGGCAAGCAATCTTGGCATGTGTGGAGGGGGAAGGGGGTCTGGTGGCTAAGTAGTTGTGGCAGGTGAGGGCCTAGGGAATTTGTTGAGGATTTTAGGCTCACTGGATCCAGCAGGAGGTAGATTTCCTGAGCAGTTGGTAGATAGGGGAACAAGACATCAGGGAGATTGGGAACAAAAGTTGAGTGGGCAGAGAAGTTGGCCTTTCTTCCCTCTTTTTGTGCCCATGTGTGAGTATGAGGGAGGTGTGTGTACATGAGAGTGCAGTCTGCAGGACCATGGGCGTCTGGATGCCACGTACACAACAGCAGCAGCTCGCACAGGTCCCTGTGTTGAGCTGTTTCCCTTTCACCTCACTTATGTTCCACTCCCCAAAACATCCATTCAGTGTGTTTAATGGGTGTCATTCTTGTCCTTAAAATTTGTGTGTGTTTTACATTTACGTAAATGTGTTGAGTGCTTCCTCCTGCCCGTTCTTCCTACTTTGTCTGACTTGTGCTGCCTTCTCACTGTCCTTTCCTTTGATGCTTTTCCCACTTCAGTGCTTTATCCCGTTTCTTTTCTTTCAGGCATTTGGCATTAGCTGAGTGTCTAGTGCATGCCAGGTAGGATGCCGGATACATCACAGACATCGTTTCATTAAAGTCTCTCAGTAACCCTGCAAGGATGCTGACAATTTCCTCATTTTGTGAAGGGACCAACTTGGAGCAGTTAGGTGACATGCCCACTATCAGACAGCTAGCGATCTGGATTCGCACTTTACCTTTCTGATTCCCAAATCCACACTCTTTCTGCTATTCCAAAACCCTTCTTATTCTTTGGGAAAAAAATGTACACATCCCTCTCTTAAATGAAGAAAAACAATACAATTTGGCTATCTCTTGGGATGTAGGGAAACTAGCTATTTGCAGAGTTGGTGATAAGAGCAGCTAACATTTATTCAGTGCTATGGAAGGCGGTATAGAACAGGGGTTAATTGCACAGACTTTGGAGCCTGGCTGATCCCAGCTCTGCCCCCAAGCCCCTAAGTATCTGTAGACTTTGGGCTGGTTGTCAAGCCCTCCCTGGAGGAAGAAGCCAAATTCTATGTGGTAGAGAGAGTACATAGTAAGAAAATAGATGTTTGCCTGTTTTTCATTTATTCATCCATTTGGCAAACATTTGACAGATCTACCATGTACCAGAGATTACTCTAGGATTATTCTAGGAGCTGGGGATATAGAAGAGAACAAAGTATAATAAGTCCCTGCCCTTGAGAAGTTTACCTTTTAGCAGCAGCAAGCAGGAAGGCTGATACTAAAGGAGGGATGTGGACCTCAGCTGGAGGAGGAAACAGTAATAGGCAATAATTGCAATTTACTGCTGTCTGTTGTGTGCTAGAGCCTGCTTCTGACCAAATTCCATTCCCTAAGGATAAGATTTCACTGTTTACCAGCTTTATTGAGGCATAATTTACATACTCTAAAATTCAACCATTTTAAGTGTGCAATGATTTTTAATAAGTTTATAGAGTTGTGCAATCCTCACCTTAATCCAGTTTTAGAACATCTTCATCACTTCATAAAGCTCCTTCTTACTAAGAGCAAGGTGTTTCTGTTTTCTTGATAAATGAAGGGAGGCAGTCTTGTGTGTGGAAGAAGCACTGACCCAAGAGCCAGGAGAAGCAGGCCCATATCCTAGCTCTGCCACTGTGCCCCCAGGCAAGACTCTTCCCCACAGAGTCTCACTTTCCTCACGTGTAATATAAAGGACAATGCTTACTAGTCCTTCTTACAGTTCTAAGATCTTACAATTTTATTTAAGAAAGATCTGAGGGGCACCTGGGTGGCTCAGATGGTTAAGCGTCTGCCTTCGGTTCAGGTCATGATCCTGGGGTCCTGGGATCGAGTCCCGCATCGGGCTCCCTGCTCGGCGGGGAGCCTGCTTCTCCCTCTGCCTCTCTCTCTCTCTCTCTCTGTGACTCTCATGAATAAATAAATAAAACATTAAAAAAAATAAAAAATAGAAAGATCTGAATATCTGTGGCAGTTAGAGAAGGGATTAGAGAAGAGATATAAAATATAACAGGAAAGGGAATTTCTGTAATTTATTTCTAATAAATTTCTGATCAACATCAGAAATGTATGGTTTACACATCACATGACTCTTTTTTATTGAGATATAATTAACATAGAATATTATATTTGTTTCAGGTGTACAACACAATTCACTCCATATCAGAAATATATGGTTTACACAGTTTTCTGATCAATATCAGAAAATTATTAGAAGGCATTCACGTGGGAGTACAGTGGGGATTAAGTGGCTCATCTTTTCTTTCAGCACTTTGTCCAGTGACATTAGAATCAATCAACCAATATTTTTGTATGCCTTAGTTTTCCAAAAATGTTCTAAAGTATCATCTACAGAGTCATTTAGTGTCTTACTTCTTATAATTGGTTAATCAGGAGATCTAATGCAGATATTTTGCATCTTTCTATAGATGGTTCATACCATGGACTATCAGTGCTCTCTTCACTACTGGAAATAGACTCATTAGCATCTTTAAACCTAATCAGATTAGAAAGCCAATTCCCCAAGCCCAAGAACCAATTCAGAACACTCATCCCTAAAATTCTGTTCCTCTAGAGCCACTCTTGGTACCAAAATCTGTGAGTGTTAGGGTTCTCCAGAGACACAGAACCAACGGGACATACAGGCATACCTCACTTTAGTGCACTTTGCTTGATTGTTCGGCAGATACTGTGTTTCTTACGCTGCAGGTTTGCAGCAACCCCTGTGTCAGGCAAGTCTATCGGCACCGACAGCACTCGCTCACTTTGTGTCTGTGGGTCACTTTTTGGTAATTCTTGCATTGTCTCAAGCTTTCTCATTATTATAACTGTTATGGTGATCTGTGATCAGTGATTGTTGATGTTACTGTTGTAATTTGTTTGGGGGTACCACGAAACATGCCCATAGAAAACAGCAAACTTAATCTATAAATGGTAATCTATAAATCTAACTGCTCCACTGGCTGGCCCTTCCTCCATCTCTTTCCCTCTCCTTGGGCCTCCCTGTTGCCTGAGACACAACAATATTGAAATCAGGCCAGTTAGTAACCCTACAGTGGCCTCTAAGTGTTCAAGTTAAAGGAAGAGTTGCACACCTCTCACTTTAGAACAAAAGCTAGAAATGATGAAGCTTAGTGAGGAAGGCAAGCTGAAAGCCGTGGCAGGCTGAAAATGAGGCCGCTTGTGCCAAACAGTAAGCCAAGTTGTGACTGCCAGGAAAAGTCCTTGCAGGAAATTAAAAGTGCTGCTCCAGTGAACACATGAGAGATAAGAAAGTGAAACAGCCTTACTGCTGAGGTGGAGAAAGTTTGAATGGTCTGGAGAGAAGAGCAAACCAGCCCCAGCATTCCCTTAAGCCGAAGCCTAATCCAGAGCAAGGCCCTAGCTAGCTCTCTGTAATTCTGTGAGGGCTGAGAGAGGTGAGGAGGCTGCAGAAGGAAAGTCTGAAGCGGCAGAAGTTGGTTCACGAGGTTGAAGGAAAGAAGTCAGCTCCACAACAGAAAGCACAAGGTGAAGCAGTGAGGGCTGGTGGGGAAGCTGCAGCAAGTTCTCCAGAAGGTCCAGCTATGATAGCAATGAAGGTGGCTACACTCCACAGCAGGTTTCCAGTGTAGACAAGACAGCCTTCTACTGGAAGAAGATGCCATCGAGGACCCTCATGCCTAGACAGGAGAAGTCAATACCTGGCTTCAAAGCTTCAAAAGACAGGCTGTCTGTCTCATTAGGAGCTAACGCAGCTGGTGACTTTGAGTTGAAGCCAAACTCATCGACCATTCCCCAAATCCTAGGGCCCATAAGAATTATGCTCAATCTATTCTGTCTATGCTCTATAAATGGAATAATGAAGCCTGGATGACAGCACATCTGCTTACAACATGGTTTACTGAATATTTTAAGCCCACTGTTGAGATCTATTGCTCAGAAAAAAAAGATTCCTTTCAAAATATTACTGCTCATTGACAATGCACCTGGTCACCCAAGAGCTCTGATGGAGATGTACAGTGAGATAAATGCTGTCTTCATGCCTGCTGACACAGTAGCCATCCTGCATTTCATAATAAAATAATAAAAATAATAAAATAATAAAATAAATTTCATAAGACTATATGGGTGCCATAGAGAGTGATTCCTCTGATGGATGTGGGCAGAGTCAATTGAATCCTTCCTGGAAATGGGATGCCATTACAAACAATTGGAAGAGGTCAACATCTCCACATTCACAGGAGTTTGGGAGAGGTTGGTTCCCACCCTCACGGAGGACTTGGAGGGGTTCAAGACATCAGTGGGGGCAGTCACTGCAGAGGTGGTGGAAACAGCAAGAGAACTGGAATTAGAAGTGGGGCCTAAAGATGGGACCGCATTGCTGCAATCTCATGATCAAACTTGAACGCATGAGGAGTTGCTTCTCATGGATGAGCAAAGAAAGTGGTTTCTTGAGATGGTGGAGACGCCTGTTGAAATGACCACAGAGGATTTAGAATCTTCCATCAACTTAGTAGATAAAAGAACAGCAGAGTTTGAGAGGATTGATTCCCATTTCGAAAGAAGTTCTACTATGGGTGAAGTGTTGTCAAATAGCAATGCAAGCTACAGAGAAATCATTCATGTTAGGAAGAGCCACTCGATGCAGCAAACTCCATTGTTGTCTTATTTTAAGAGAGTGCCACAACCACCCCAGCCTTCAGAATCACCACCCTGATCAGTCAGCAGCCATCAACATCAAGGCAAGACTTTCCCCCAGCAAAAAGATTGCAATTCACTGAAAACTCAGATGATGGTTAACATTTTTTAGCAATATATTTTTTTTAAAGATTTTTTATTTATTTATTTGACAGAGAGAGACACAGCGAGAGAGGGAACACAAGCAGGAGGAGTGGGAGAGGGAGAAGCAGGCTTCCCGCGGAGCAGGGAGCCTGATGCGGGGCTCGATCCCAGGACCCTGGGATCATGACCTGAGCTGAAGGCAGACGCTTAATGACTGAGCCACCCAGGCGCCCCTAGCAATATTTTTAAATTAAGGTATGTACATTGTTTTTTCAGATAATGCTATTGTCCACTTAAAAGACTATAGGATAGTGTAAACATAACTTTTATATGCACTGAGAAACCAAAAAATTCATTTGACTTACATTGTGATATTCACTTTATTACAATGGTCTAGAACTGAACCTGTAATATCTCCGAACTATGCCTGTGTGTGTGTTTATATATATAGATATAAATTTATATGGAATATGGAAATTTATTATGGAATCAGCTCATGCAGTAGAGGAGGCCAAGAAGCCCCACAGTCTGCTGTCTTCTAGTTGTTGAACCAGGAAAGCTGGTGCTGTAATTCGTTTTGAGTCCAAAGATGTGAGAAAGGGGGAGAGGGAGGCTGATGGTGTGACTCAGTGTGAAAGCTCAAGCTGATGGAGAAGACAGATGTCTCAGGTCAAGAAAGGAGAGTAAATTCACTCTTCCTCTGCCTTTTTGTTCTATTTGGGTCCACAATGGACTGGGTGATGCCCACCCACACAGGGGAGGAACATCTGCTTTACTCAGTCCACCAACTGAAATGCTAATTTTTTCTGGAAATACCTTCACAGACACACTCAGAAATAATGTTTTACCAGCTATCTAGGCATCTCTTAGCCCAGTCAGGTTGGCACATAAAATTAACCATCACAAGGGGCAGGTTGTGGCAATCCTCTTAAAGGCCTTCAAATCCAGGTCAAGGATTTAATTCAATTGAGTGTCATGGGGACACTATTGAAACTTTTGGTTATTGCTTTCATATATCAGTGAATGATTGAAGATATGGTATCCTGGAACATGACCCAAACTTAAATCCTATCATTCGTAGCTGTGAATTTGATCAAATTAAGTTCCACAACCTTCTATTTCTTTATCTATAGATAATACCAACCTTACCAAGCTTAAGATAATTGACAGGTATGTGTGAAGTACATAACTGTGTTTGGTGCTAAGTACTTGATGTTTTAAAATTATAAAAGTTATTTTATGAATATTAATTTGGTGGCAATGTATTGAGTCAACTGATGAGAAGCCAGTTCAATGTTCAATGTTTTTCAAAATATGGTTCCTAGATCAACTGTGTCAGAATCAGTTTGAGTATTTTGTTAAAAATGTAGGTTCCTGATCCCAGCCCCAAATCTGATGAATCTGCATATTGGAATGAGCTTTGGAGACCATCATTTTAACATTCCCAGGTGATTCTTATACACATTTAGATTTGAGAACCACTGTGACTGGTTTGCCCTCAGTAAATATTAGATGTTGTTTTATTTTTGCTGATGCTGTAAGTTATTACCATCATAGCATAGAGAAATCCTAGCCCAGCTTGGGGAGGGGCCATCAAAGGCTTCCTTTTGAACTGCTTGCATGAATGAATAGGCTTGGTATGAATATATAGGCTTTGGCCAGGTAAAGAAAAGGGGAATGTTATCTATTTAGAATAAAGGCACAGAAATATGGGAGAACATGGCTTTTGCAGGGAACCCCAAATATTTCAGAATATGATCATAATGAAAAGTGTTACTAGAGAGTAGTAAGAGTTGATATTGGATGTTATGTTGAAGAAGATGGAAAGGCAATTCGAAGTTTTAGTTTTACATGAGAGTGATATAAGGTCATATTTGTGTTTTAGAAGGACTGCTCTGGACTGGAGGGGGTCAAAAGGAGGTTGCTGAGATAACCCAAGAGAGAAGTTATGGAGGCCTGAAATAAGATTTTGATAAAGGATAAGGTGGGACCTGAATAGAGAGAGAGAGCTAGAATAGACTGGGTTTGCTGACAAATACATTGCCGAGGGCCTGAGTATGTACATAAGCACAAGTCAGTGACGACTTCCAGATTTGTCTAGAAGGGTAAGTGGGATGGATGGGACTACTCTTCACCTAGGTGGGGAAAAAAAGAAGAAAATCAGGTATATGGGGAAAAGATGCTCATGGGCTTAGTTATGTTGCACTGGAGATGTTAATGGGACATCTAAGTGAAGATATTTTTTAAATATGGGAATATGAGGCTGGTATTAAGAGGAAAGACCTCAGAAAAGGAAAGTCTGGAAGCCACCAGGATTAAGATATGGGTGTGCATAAAATTTATCAGGACGTCTTAGAATAAGATAAGAGATTGGCGACTGAGACCTTGAAAAAGAGGCAGAAGAAGAGAAGCCCAAGAAAAAAATTGCAAGACACAGAGAGAGCACTGGAAAACCAAAGAGTCAGATAGGCTCCAGGGAGGAAGAGTCTGAGAAAGTTATTTACTGTGTCAAATGCCATAGAGGTCATTTAATTTAAAGAGTGAAATTGTCTATGTCCTTGTCATTTGGCAAGAACAATTTCAATATGAGATCATGGAGGCAGAAATCAGATTTCAGTGGCTTTATGGCTGAATGGGAGGTGAGTTAATAGAGACAGTGACTAGAGACTATACTTACAATTGGAAGAAAAAAATTTCTTATCTATACAACTCTTAAAAAAATCAAAGTATATTAAAGATCACAGATTTTAAAAACCCGAACGAACATATCCTATGGAACATACATGGAAAAAGAAAAAAAAAAGTCTCATAAGGGATTTTGGTCTTGGACTACAAGTCTTCTAATAGCAGAGTGTCTTCCTCCTTTTATCCACAACCCATGAGCATCTTGCCCATGCAATTGTGCAGGAGAGCTTTATGGATTGGATGGGTGGATGGATACAAAGGCCCAGAACTAATTGATTAATTAGTTAGTTAATTAATTTTATAGGCCCAGAATTTTTAAGGTTATTTTTTTCTAATTTCAGATGGAATTAAAAGAAAGGGAACTAAAAGAAACCATGTTAAAATATTGATACATACTAAGAATGATGCTTTTAATTTTCAAATAACCTATGTTTTTGTTTTTGTTTTTTTTGCAGTTTGCCAGGATTGCTCTCTCTCTCTTTCTCTTCTAATAAGCTCTCTCTTCCCTTCCTCATAATTCCATGTGAGTATTTAATCTAAATATTTTAGTATCGGGGCGCGTGGGTGTCTCAGTCATTAAGCGCCTGCCTTTGGCTCAGGTCATGATCCTGGGGTCCTGGAATCGAGCCCCGCTTCGGGCTCTCTGCTCAGTGAGGAGTCTGCTTGTCCTGCTCCCCCTGCCCCTCCCCTGGCTCATGCCTCTCTCTCTGTCAAATAAATAAATAAAATCTTTAAAATATATATATATATTAGTATCTTCTAGAGCTTGGAAGTAAGTTAGGATATTAAAATTTGTTTGTTGCTACTGGACGGTAAGAACATCGGATCCTAGCGGGGATAGAGCTAACGCCGCCCGGAGCCCTGTGCCTTCAGCGGAGATTCCACTTGGAAGGCTCATGTGCTCTGAAGCCAGCCTCCCAGCAGGCAACGCTGGGGCCACTGCTCCAGGAGTCAGGCCAGGTGGCTCTTGGCCAAATGGTTTCTGAAAATGGGCAATATCAATAAATGTTTAATGCTCCTCCTTCCCATGCAGCTGCTACAAAGTGCTTGTGTTTGGCGCTGTTTTCCTTGATGGTTCCCACGGAATGTTTTAATGCAGTTTCTTATTCTGCATCGCCATTGTCTCCATTTGCCCTCTTCCCGTGCTGTCTCCCAAGCCTCTGGTTTGGAGTCCATTTTCAAGTTTCCGGGGACTCTGAACTAGGAACATTGACAGCAGTTCCTCTCCCAGGACTGTAGTTGAAAGTGTCAAATGTAAGGAGAAAAGAGAGCAAGCTGCTCTCTATGCAGACATGGGTAAGCGATAGAGGGATGGAACCCTTCAGCTGTTTATATCTGACTTTGTTCATTTAATCCTTCTCTGACCACGTGATGGCAGGGTTTCAGGTGTATTTTATTTGGGCAAGTTTTTGATTCCTCCATGCACTTACATGATACATGCATTAAATGCTCAGCGAAGTGGCTGTGTTGTTATTCAAGAAATATTTAGTGAATGACCTTTGGGTCAAACACTGTTTAAGGCACTGAAAATACAAAATTAAATAGGGCATAGTAGTTCCTTGACCTCAAGGGCCTCACAAGACAGTGGGGAAGGGAGGTAGACATGTATAACAAGAGGATAGGTGGAATTACAAAGTGTGTACATTATTCCCCCTGTAACATTTCGTTGTAATTATCTGTTATAGGAGCAAAGGAAGGGAGCTTTAGGTCTTTCTTTGTGGGCCAACCTGGGGCTACATGGTAGGCATCAGGAAGGTTCTACAAGAGAAATGGTAGTTGGGTTGGGTTTTAGACGGTAAGTAAGAATTCATCAGGTAGAGAACAACATTTAAGATGGAACGATGAGCAAACACAGAGGAGAGAGAAGAATCAGGACTAGTCCAGGGGGTACCTCTGGTGTGGCTGGAGCCCAGGGCATTGGTGGGAATGGGGAGGCGGGAGGGGAGGTCAGGAAGGCTGTGGTGGCCAGATCATGCAGGCTGTACACTCTGTTCTAATGGGTCTGGGTGCTGTGTTGTAAGCTCACTTACCTGGAGGATTTTAAGCAAGGAGGTTACATAATTTTATTCTAGAAAGACATTTTAAAGAAAGGTGGGTTCAATAGGGCAGGTGTCAGATATCTCCAGTACCTGGCCCCACACCCCTTCACCTTGGCTCCTAGGTGTAGGAGATTTAACATGCTGGTGGTGAGGAATGGGAGCCAGTGGCTAAATGCTTCTTCTGGTCTCTCCTCAGTGAATAATTCCGAGGGGAAATCTGCATGTGTCTGTGAATGGGATCAAGCCCCCGCTACCCACAGAGGTGATCTTAGTCGTTCATCCTTATATGGGCTTTTACTCCCACCACTCTCCCAGCTCCCTCATTCCTGCTGTGTTGAACAGGTTCTAATCAAGCTCTGCATTAGGGGAGGAAGGGGGACACCCAGGCTGGGACAGAAGGTAACCAAAGAGGAAGCTCTTGCAGTAGTTCAGGTGAAGATGATAAAGGATCAAAGCAAAATATTAATTGCCAGAATGTCAAATAGGGGAAGGAGTGGAGAGGGTTGTAGGAGTGAGAATGGAAAGGTCTTGATGGTCAATTCAATGTGTGGGGTGGAGAAGAAGGGGGGATTTCTGATGCCTCTTGGATTGCTGAGGATGGTAGTATCATTAACCAAGTTGAGAAATAAAGCAGGTGTATGTGGGGGAGAATATGGGTTCTACTTTCCATGTGAAGAATTTAAGGCACTGTGGGAAACACAGGCAGAGACGGTTATTAGGAAGTTGGATTCAAGAGTCTGGAGCTCAGGAAGGAAGTCTGTGCCTGGCAGTTTTGTGAATCATGAGCATACAGGAAGAGAGGGCACCTACATTTATTGAGGGTCTAGTATCAGTTAAATGTAGCTCTTTCCCCAGACTTTGAGAGGAAAGCGCAGGGTATGGCTGAGAGTGCCCTGAAAGTACCCCGATTTTCTGCATCCCATTGGTTTAACTTCCTGTCACGTCACTGTTTTGTTTTTGTTTTTGTTTTGTTTTGTTTTACTAAGACAGTATTCATTTGTTAAAAGTTATGTTATCATAGTTTTCTATTTAAATTTTGTCTTCCTAAGAAAGGGACTCATGATAAAGTCCCTTGATCACATTTGAGAGCAGTGAAAGAGAGAGAGGAGGGCAGAGAGGCAGGTTCACAGGTTAGGTGCTTGGGTTTTATTCCAGCTGTGCTGGGAAGTCACTGGAGAATGCAGCCATCCAAGGATGGTGCGTGCTGGGGAACTGAGACCTGCCTGGAATTGGGGGAGTTTATTGGCTTTGCCAGTGTAACGCTTGTCCTTACTCCCCCTTGTCATTCTTCTTGGCTAACTTCTCATCCTTCAGATCTCCTCTGAGGCCAGTGAACCCTTGAACTCATGATCAAACAGGAGTGGTTCACCTGTGACCCCCCAGCAATTCAGATAAATCCGTGTATATCTTCAGCACAGCACTGGGTAGTGAAAATGTTTACATGTCTGCCTCAAGTATATTATAAGCTCCTTGAGGACAGGGGCCAAGGCTTATTTCATCTTTGTATCCTTAATGCCCACATATCTAACATATCACAGGCTCTAAATCATAGTTGGAATGAACCAAGTATGACACCCGAGGGAATATGTAAGGTATGGGTAGGACAAGAGATACTGGAGGAGACTCAGAAGGAGCTGCTAGGGAGGAAGGAGGCAGTCAATAAACTATAACCATTGAAAGTAATTTGTAGTATATGGTAAAAACTGGTAAGAGTTATGAAAAAAAAAAATACGGCTTAGGAGGAGGGTTGCATAAGGTGATAATGGTGGGCCTCCCTGAGGAGGGGGCATGGGAGCAAAGATGGGCAGGGGATGGGGAGTTGGCCATCAGATAGAAAGGCCCCGGGGCAGGAGCTGTGTGGCAGGCCTGAGGAACAAGGGTGAGGGCGGGTGCGAGCAGACACTGGCTTCTGTGTGCCCCCAAAAGTACCCATCCTTTTGATCCATTTGCAGCATAGCTGTCTTAAACTCTCAGGTAGCTCCCTTGAACATATCTGCTCCGTGAAGACAGGGATGTTCGTGTAGGTGACGTAACTCAGGGGCTTAGTATAGTGTGGACACTCTGGGATTTGTCCAATGAAAGAGTGAATACAAGAAGCCAAGAGGGGTCAAAGTTTGGAAAGGAGAATGATCCGCAATGTGAAATGCAACAGAGTGGCAAAAGAAAATACGCCCTGAAAAGAACCTTTGACTTTGGTAACCTCTCCATGATGATAGGTTACTATAAAGAAAAAAAACTTCTTAATATAAGGCAAATTTTCTGTGTGATTCTAAAATTAAACCTTCTTCATTCTCCTCTGGCCACTTTATTTACTTGTGAAAGGCTATCTCTTCAGGCTTCTGTCTCTTGATTTAATATGGGCCCTGTTAAAATTAAAGCTATAAAGAATTTTTTCTTATTTATTTGAATTATCTATTTTTGTCATCTTCTATTTATTTATGGTCTCAAGTTCTGACCTAAGGAATGTTCCGTTGTTCTCCACAAGGGTTTTACTAGTGTGTTTGGAAAATAGTTGGGAATAAGCTATTTAAAGAATTATTATTTTTTTTTAAAGAATTATTTTTAATAATCCTATCCCAGGGCTCAAATGCAGCATTGCAAACACCCCCACTCAATGGTGTGGCTTTGCATCTAAAATCAAATACAATAGTTCCCTCTTGGAATACTGAGTTCTTGTGTCTATTTTTTCATAGTGTACAACTCACAGTTCACATTGACACGAAAATGAAAGAGGGTCAAAAGTCTTTTCATAAATAGTAATGTGGTGAAACCCCTTAATCTAGGATTCTAGTCTCTGGCATTCACTTTTTAGATTCAACCGTAACCAGGTATCTGTCATAGAGATTTGACATTGTAGGGAATGCGCAAGAGGAAAATGTCTCACTCTTTTAAGAGTGACAGTCAGTCATCAGAAAGCCAAAGGATAAGGTTAGAGGTGATGTCCAGGGCATACAGGCTACAAGGAAGCTTTTAAGTTCTGGGATTCACTTTCGGTGGTAAAGTACAGTTGTTTTGACAGGGAGAGCTTGCTTTTAGCCATCTCAAATATTTATGTACTTGACTTCTATTCAACTCACCCATAGAATAGGAGTACATTCAAAGATAAGCATTTAAACCACAGAGAAAGGTTGAGGCCCCTGATGGGGAACACTAAAAATGTGTTCTCAGGAAGAAGAGACATGTTTTATTCAGTAAAAACATGTTTTATTCAGTAAAAGCAAAAGCACGTATGTAAAATAGCCTTCACTAGTTTTTGCAACTATAAGGATAGATGGGAGAAGAAAAATATTGGAGGTCCACATCAGTGAAATTCAAATAATTTCCAAATATATTAAGTCCAATTTCTTCATGGAAGATGAAGCCATATCTAGGAGGGTGGTTCTGCTTTGCTTAGGAATGTCAGGAGTATGGTCCCTGCTCAGTCCGTCTGGCTGAGCAATCCTTTTTTCCCCTCTGCAGACCCTGGGCATCTGGTAGACCATTCCAGTTACCTGGGGTTCTCTCTCAGTACCAGCTTTAGAGTGTGATGCATTTTATCCAGCTTTCATTCTTACATCCTCTGAAACACAAAACACACACGCGCCATGAGGATTGGCTGCTACAAAAATTTTGAAATGTCAAGGGAGTTTTGAATGCTCAAGAACTCTCAAAACGATGCCAACCACAATAGCTGATGGTCTCCCTTTCAGTGTGGGCCCACTTGTCACCTTTCCTCAAACCTCCAACATTTCCTTGTGCCTCCTTCCTCCCAGGTGATGGCCTGCCTTCACTCACTGAGGTGCCATCAGAAAGAGTGGCCTTAGCTTCCAACTACGCCCAATCTCCCTGTTGCCACCTCCAGTGGCCAGCTTTCATTGCTCCCCTTACCTAGTTTTCTAGGAATATTGAATATGTGTAATCATCCTTCTTTTGTGAAACTCTGTCTGCTGTCAGCTTCTGTAAGTTCCTCTGTCACTATGTGGTTGTGGCCCTCACTGCCTCATTTCAGCGGGGCTCTCACAGCCATCAGTTCTTCCTGGTACTGGCTTCTAATTTAGAGTCTAGTGTCTGTGTCCTAATGCAAGAGGAAGTGGGAAAGTATCTGGGATTTCCATTTAAAATAGGATAGACAGGGCGCCTGGGTGGCTCAGTTGGTTAAGCGACTGCCTTCGGCTCAGGTCATGGTCCCGGAGTCCTGGGATCGAGTCCCACATCGGGCTCCCGGCTCAGCAGGGAGCCTGCTTCTCCCTCTGACCCTCTCCCCTCTCATGCTGTTTCTCTCTCTCTCAAATAAATAAATAAATAAAATCTTTAAAAAATAAAAAAATAAAAAAAAATAAAAAATAAAATAAAATAGGATAGACAGGTTGTGTTTCATATGGTAAGGAGTTCCTCAAACATGACAGGGTTCAAAAAGAATAACAATTGTCCATGTGGAACCTTGACCTAGTGAAATTTGGGCCATTGATGTGAGGCCATTAACACCCCAACTGACAGTGTCTGATGAAACTAAGATTTTGTGGGGTGCCTGGGTGGCTCAGTTGTTAAGTGTCTGCCTTTGGCTCAGGTCATGATCCCAGGGTCCTGGGATCAAGCCCCGCATCGGGCTCCCTGCTCAGCAGGAAGCCTGCTTCCCCTCTCACACTCCCCTTGCTTGTGTTCCTTCTCTCGCTGTCTCTCTCTCTGTCAAATAAATAAATAAATAAAATCTTTAAAAAAAAAAAAAGAAAGAAACTAAGATTTTGCTTCCTATCAGATTCATGGGATATACTGAAATCTTTAAATGTCTTCGATTTTAAAGAAAGCAACAAACAAATGAGCTAAGAATCAGAAAAGAGCAAAGGGACAAGAAGTAAAAGAAAAATAGAAAAAAATCGCAGAGGTCAAAACACCATTAATGAATTATTGACAAGAGAACGTCAGGAAACCCAAGAGTTGTTTCTTAGACAAAAGCAATCAAATAGGCAAACTTCCAGAATATCTACTCAAGGGGAAAAAGACAACTCACACACTGAGAAAAGGGCAACACTTTCACCTCTTGCCTGGGCAGCCACCGTACCCCCTAACTAGTCTCTCAGCTGCCAATCTTGTTTCCTGCCCTAACACTGAATAACAGCCAAACAAATCTTCTGAAGATATACATTGGATCATGCCCAACCATGCATAAAGCCCTCTAGTATCTTCCCATTGTACGATGGCCAAGTGATTTCACCTGTGCCTGCCTTTTTGGCCTTCTTTATCATTACCTGCCTGCCTTTTCTTCCTGTCCTCCTTTTGCTCTCTACCCTGCCATGCTTATTCTGACTTTGGAAACTTGGCAATGTGGGTTCTTGGCCTTTGGAAGCCTGCTTCCCATGAAATCTCAGCTCCTCTGGCCACTGTGTTCCAAGCAGGCATGCTCGCCCATGTCCATCACATGGTCTTGTCTTATCATCTTTTTGTCACTACAATCAGTCTGTTTACTTCATCTGTGGTTTCCCCCACTAGGATGTAAGCTCTTATTGGAAAGGACTTCTCAAGGCACATTCACGACTGTGTCACCAGCAGCTAAGTCAGCACCAGGCACAGTGATTAAATACCTAAAATGTGACATCTCCGTGGCAGACATTTTATTATTAATTGAATCTATAAAGTCAGGTTCAATCATTATTTGTTGAATGAAGAAAGAAATGAATAAGTATAGAGGAGTTTTGAAAGATTATTTAAAAGCAGTAAATGCTAATAAATAAAAAAATCTTTAACTGGACAAAAATGGAAACTTGAATAGATCAATAATAAAAAATAAATTTAAAAATTTTGTTAAAAATGTATTTCCCCCAAATTCCGGAATAAAAAACTGTAGACCAGACTCAGCTTTTTTATTTTTTTTTTAATTTATTTCTTTGAGAGAGAGAGAGAGAGTGCGCATGAGTAGGGGGAGGGACAGAGGGAAAGAATCTTCAGGCAGACTCCCTGCCCAGCGAAGAACCCCATGTGGGGCTCTATCTCATGATCCATGAGATCATGACCTGAGTGGAAACCAAGAGTCGGATACTCAACCGACTGAGCCACCCAGGTGCCCCCAGAATCACCTTTAATTTAAGATAGATGTGAAATCCTACATAAAATACTAATAAATTAAATTTGACAGTGCATTTAAAGAACAATTGATTATGATCATGTAGGATTTATTACAGAAATACAAGAATAACTACATTAAAATATATTAATAAACCAAATCAATAACTTAAAAAGGAAAAAGTTTATCTTGTTAGATGCTGAAGAGATATTTGTGCAATTCAAGGCTCTTCTTGTCCTATTGAGATAAGAAAAATCTCTAAAACACTAGGGATATCAAGGTGCACGTTTGGGATAGAATATATAACTCTATTGAACAACAGCTAACTTAAATATGAAATCCTAGAAGTATTTTTATTAAAACTGTAAAATAAAAAGTATTTCTATTAAAATTTTCTATTAAATTTCTATTAAAATGTGGGAACCTCAAGGATGTCTGCTGTTACTATTATTCACCATTACCTGGAAGTTCTGGACAATACAATTAAATATCAAATATAAATAAGATATATAATTATTTAAAAGGAGGAAAAAATTGCAATCAATATTGTCTACTTAAGAAAGTGCCACACAGATAATTAAAGACCCATTTCATTTGATAAAAAATCAGCAAAGTGGCTGAATCAAGATAAATATCTAAAAATTGATAGTTTGCTTCTATACTGGCAAATTGTTGCATTCTTTACCTGGTCTGAAACAAATAGTTTGTCATAATTCCAAAGTGGAACCAGAGTTGCCTTCGCAAGAAAACATTATTATTCCCCACTGATTGTGGTTTTGTTTTTCTTCCTCACTCTAAGAAGTCTACCACATACCACTACCCTAACAGAGAAGTTTGGAGGCTAAGGAAGCAGCTCTAAATCTTAAAGGTAAGAGCCACTTAGATAAAGGAGAGGTGTGTGTGTTTGGGTGGGGGGAGGGCAGGAACATACAACACAGTGTCCTTGTGCTATGTGAAGGGTGGCTTGCAAAAAGAATTACCCAAGGAGTCAATATCAATTGGTGCAAGTTGAATAATTTAAGACCTTTAAGTGTTCCTTTTTGGAAAAAGAAATCAAGAGTTAATTGTTCTCTGGAAATGATGAACCCTATGAGGCAGTGAAATTGAGTGGAAGAAAAAGGGTGGCACCCTCTTCTCAAGCAAAGGCATCAGGAGACTATGAGTTTAGCAGTCCTTATCTTTTACCGTAGCAGACATTGCAAATCAGAGGCTTCAGCTTCCAAGAAAAGAGCAGCACACACACTGGGTGCAAAATTCTGTTGCTCCCACAATACGCTCTCTGTCTCTACTAGTTAAAAAGAGAGTTTCTGTCAGGAGGGTCATCTTCTGGCCGGGTGGCCCCAAACACCAGCTAGCCTGTGGGCCGCTGCTGGCTTCAGGCCATGGTAAGGTTTTCCCAGTCTTTGGCAAGATGATTGAAGGACAGCGTGGTGTGTACATATGTGTTTGGATCAGGTTGCAAACTGTCTTTTCCTGGGATGGATGATCTTTATTTCTGAGAACATGTCATCTCTACATTTGTAGCTGTTACAATCTCTTTTGTTTTTGTTTGCTCATTGCTTAATGACCTTACTTGGAGTCATGGAATGCTACTGTTCTATCTGCCTAACTCTACTTTCCCTTCTGTTCTTTCTAGTACATCTTACTGTATTATATTTATTTTTTGTTTGCTTGTGTATTCATTCCTTTATTCAACATATATTAACCGACCATGAGATTTAGTGGATCTTAGGTCAAAACTGTAAAAAACAACCTTGCCCCTATTGAAACACACTTTGAGCTTCATCATTTCCTTGAATTTCAATGTGGGTAAGTTTTAGATTCTCTCCTGAGAGGCCGGAGTGGAAAGAGAGACAGTGAGAGAGTTTAGAATTCTAAGGAGAGTGGAAAGGATATAGAAAGATGCACAGGAAGTCACCAAATTAAACTGGGTCAGTGTCCCAACTTTCCAGGCATCTGAGTGGATGGGTGTTGACTTAGGTAAATTCACTAGCATCAACCGGAAGAAGTTGTTCTTAAATCACACAAACGTTAAACATGAGTGAAGGAGGCTTTAACACATGAAAAGCTGCAGGATCTCACCACCAGAGAAAATTTGGGTATCATTCTGTAGATGTTTTAACTTGGGGTGAGTTTATAAAATGTATAAAAGCCAGATAAATTGGAAGGAGTCATTCCCAACCAGTACCCATCCCTGCCTCTCTCCAACACTAAGCTGTAGGCGTCTTAAGGGTAGGGGCTGAGTCTTGGTCATCATTATTGCTGGTGTTCAGCACAGTGTGCACATTGCTAGTACTGAATCAGTACTTACTAACTGATAAAATGAAAAGGTGCTGCATGATGGCCCGGAGTACCAAGATCCTATTCTCGAATTAAGCCTTGATTCTGTCTTGCGGTGGGATCCCATGAAAATAGCTGCTTGTAGCGTAAACCTTTCAGGAACTCAAGACTTTGGGAAATTGTTTCTTTTGACCCCAACTTTCTAACGTGTCATTAAAATTTATGAGGGAGAAGACAGAGCCGATAAACTTACCCCCAATTCCAGGCAGGTCTCTTAAGTTTGTTAGCACACACTGTCCTTGAATGGCTGCACCTTCCAGTGACTTCCCAGTGCACTTGGAATAAAATCTAAGCCCCTCGCTGCATATGTAGCCTTTTCCCTGCCAGTGTCCTTCTTGTGTGTTGTGCTAGAATGTGATAAAAAAAACCTTTGTCCTCACCATGAATCCTTTCTTAGGAACAAAAAATCAAATACACTGTCAAACCCATGATATTACCACTGTTAGTGTATGAATGCTTGCTCATTGAAAAAGACAGCAATGGGAAATGAAACAGTGGGATGGCGGAAAGAAGGGGCATTTTCACAGCGCCCTTGGCCTGGCCTCTCCTCTCCTCAGAAGGCCTGGGAAAAGAGCTATGTTTAAGACTGAGCCGGCCCTGAAGAGCAGGGCCTTCATTGTGCTGAGCTGGCTTCCCCACTGAGCTGCCACTCAAATGGCAGCGTGACTAGAAGTCAGCAACCCCGTTGCCATGGCCAAATGGGCGTCCGGGGACCATCTCCACTGGGAAGCCACTGTGGGAAAATGCCGCCGGTCCCACAAGCATCCCCAGTATCATCTTCACCAGCACTTTTGGAGTTAAAGCTCTAAGGCTAAATCCCCTTTTCTGCTCCCATAACCTAGGATTAGTTGTGGCCTGTGGTGAGTTGCATCAGGTAGCCTGAAGGCAGGAGAGAGGAGGAGGGACTGATTGGCCATCCTCTCCTGAACCCTAGTCATCTTCCTGCAGGAGAACATTCTGATTCACATTCCTTTGGTGTCGTTGCAAATGCAATTCACAGTTCTGAGATGTATTCAATTGGGATTACCCAGAAGAGAAAGAAGCAAAATCTGCAACTCCAAATTTAAATTGAATCATAGTCTAGTTAATCTTTTATAATTAAGTACCCCGTGTACTGTCACTGATCATTTCAAAATCCTAAGTCCCGAATCTGAGGTAATTAACATCTGGTAATGTCTCATCCTCTTTTGATTCCATTTGTGTCATCTTCACTACTCTTGGAGGTGCAGGATCCAATGTTGTGAGGTTTAGACTTTTTCAATTTTCCATCCCTTAGTCTTATATAAATGACTTAATACTGCTGTAGCTTAGGCTCATCTGATTGTTTAGAAAACGTTTGATTTCAGAAGAGTTTTAGGTTGATGGAGGAGGTGCAGAGAAGGCCCAGAGACTTCCATCCCCGTATCCAGCATCCCCTGTTGTTAACTTCTTACAATACTATGGCGGATCTGTGGCAGCTGAGGGACCCACATTAGTGTGTTACTACTTAACCGTATACTTTCCTCAGATTTCACTAGTTTTTTCCTAATGCTCTTTTTCTGTTCCAGGATCCTATCTAGATGACTATGTTCCATTTCAGTGTCATGTCCTTGTAACCTCCTTTGGTCTGTGACAATTTCTTAGTCTTTCCTTGCTTTTCATGACCTTGATGGTTTTGAAGAGGACTGGTCAGGTATTTTGTAGAATGTCCCTCTGTTGGGATGTACAAAATCTGACTACCGTGAGACTACCCTGAGCACAGGGAGGGGGCCCTCGAGGAGGAGATGCCAGGTAGAGAGGGAGAGGCCTGGAAGCCCAGGTACTAGACAGGGGTGTGAAGAAGTGGTCTTGGAAGTGGCTCCTTCAGCTCCGTCTCCCCACCTGATGCTCCGTTGATCAGAGACAGATTGCCCAGCTATGCCTTTCCTGCACTGTGAGCAAAATCAAATGGTGATTTCCAGAGAGTAAGCTTGGGGGTAGTCTTGAAACTGTTATAGAGAAATTATTCGGACATGTGAAAATGACATAAAGTGTTTATTCAAAACAACTGCAAATGGAGTGGACTATTGCAGTAGGGGAGAGAGATTGAATGCAACTGGGAAGACAATAGGAACAAGTGGGGATTTATGACCAACTGGCAGGATGAGACAGCGGATGGAAAATTACTAGAGTCGTCAGTCAGACTGGACTCCATAGACGGAGGACAGGGGCCAAGGACGAAGCCCAGCCGAAAAGAGGGCTGTGGAGCCTGATGGAAGTATGGTCGAGGAGGGCGTCCTTGTCTTGCGCAGTAAAGGAGACCAGAGGGCCGGAGTGAGGATGGCTGGAAAGCATGGCAGGGGTGGTCTGAGCTCCCCCTGAACCCTCGTGGCTCCAGACTCAGGAGTGACTGGAGGAACTGGACTCCTTCCCTCTGGCCCCAGGAGGACACTTGGCTTAAAAGACAATCATAACTTCAGCACATTTCCATCTTTTAAAGAGGGACCAGGGAGAGGAAAGCTGGCGTAATCACCAGGAGAGCCGGTGCCGTGGCCGAGGTTGCACTGTGTGTGGACGTGTGAGGTGTGGGGAGAATGAGCCCTGTGCTGGGGGCTGGGCAGGGGGAGCGAGCCTTCATGCTCCCGCTGGGTGGGGGACTGAGGCAGGCTTCAGGGGAGAGTTCATATCTGGCATCTTCACTTTATCTTATCTTTTCAACAGTGAGTTGCTTGCCCACCTTTCTCTGTGAGTGAAAGGGGCCCAAACTGTGACCCAGAACAGCAACCCCAACACCTTTTGCTTGTCCTCATTTGCACCACTATCCTCGACAAACCATCTGCCGTAGGATATATTGCCTATAATGACGTCAGTCTTCCCACTGCCACGGCTGGGAAACAGATGCTTTTTCTGTGAATGGATCTTGGTAATTATTGCTGGTCTCCAGTGTGATCCCTTCTGGTATGGCATGAGGCCATGGCCCATGAGAGTGTGCTGGAGACTCACCTATGTCCTCATGGCTGATGAGAGCCCACTGACAGGTGCAAACCTACTTAGTACCAGGGGCTGTAACAAGGACCCCTGTAGAGGGTGTCGGCACATCCCCACCCCCACCCCCAATCCAGACAGGTCCTTTGATCCTCAGCAAATCTGGAATTGGCCCCATTAGCCCCTCTTGTAGTCACGAGCAGAGGGTCCCTGGAAGGTGCCAGGGGAGACCAGATTCCCTAGCACCACCACACACTGTTATTAGCTACCCCCACCTCTCATTCACCATCTTGGAGAAGTGCAGGGAGAGGGGGAAATATCTGAGAGACTGAGCATTTTACTTAAGAGGCTGAACATATAGCAGAGGTGATGCTTAAGTGATTACATCAGACTGAATTTACTGAGTCCGGGGAAATGTAAACCCCTACCTTCCCTCCCTGCAGTGCAGGGGGCTCCTGAGGAAGAGCAGCTCAGGAATGGAGAAAGCTAGAGGCCAATTCTCTCTGCTTCATTTTGGAGGAGGGGTAAAGGCGAGCCCTGCTACACAGGCTGTGTGTTCCCCGATGGGCTTCATCCTCTGCCACAGCTATGGGGGCGGGAACCCCAAAACCACGTTCTAACTTCCACATGCCCAGTACTTCCTTAAGTATCGGCAGCATAGATGGACTTCTGTGCTTCTGAGTTATAAATTTCATCTTTAATCATCACTCCCATGAAAGGGACTCACCAATGGTTTCGAGATAATCACCGAATAATGTGATGAATGGAGCACAGAGCTATAGACCTGCTTTATGTGACATGAGCACCGTGGCTTGCCTAATGAGTTAGATGATATATTTATGACCCTCATGTTTCACTTTCAACCCAAAGCCTAGAATATTTCATAAATATTATTTTATATCAAAGCTTGTGGAATCACTATTCCAGAAGTATTTTATTGGTCATATATTTTCTCTCTGAAATTGCTCTTGTGAGATCCGAGTTATGCGTGAAGCCTCATGCTACACATGCAACAGGCAAGACTGGAGGAGTGGGACTCCTTCCCTCTGGCCCCAGGAACCCTTGTACTGAGAACCGCGCCCGGAAAGGAAACAATGGATTCCACTCTGCTTCATCAGCACCAGTATTGTGTGCGGAAGAGATGAAGTTTGAAAAAGACCTTTGGGTGGGTCCAGTTCTTCCTCCTGCCCTGGGGGCACACAGCAAAGCAATTTACAGTGCCACGAAAGGGAGAACAACAGAACTGAGCTCCCCACCCCCCAGTGGGGAATAATGGCGTAAGATGTTCGGTAGAGTATTAGGGTTACAGAGCTCCCCCAGGGAGGGAGTGTGCTGACTCCCATGTTGCAAGTGAGGAAAGAGAGCCTGAGAGGTCCCGAGATTTAGATCAAGGTCCTGTCCTGGGGCTGCTACGTGCTCATATTCACCATAATCCTATAGATTAGGTATAGCAGGAAGGGTTATTCTCATTTGAGTCAAAGCAGGGAAAGCTCGGAAAGACCAGTCTCCCAGTTTAAAGCTGGTGCTGAACCTTGATCCCGGCTGCGCTATGTGGGTCCATTTTCCAAGAGAGCGAAGTACCACCTGATCGTGGCAAGGTTGGCTGATGGGCTGCTGGTTCTGGTATTTCACGTCCCACTCTGTCAATGGGGTTGTTTTCTCTTCTCTTTCCAGATCACAGCAGGGATGGAGGACAGGCCTTGGTGGACTAATCAGTCTGTGTGAGCATCCCAGTGTCACCCTGTCCATCTGACGTGGTCAGGCTGACTTCATGAAAGTTGATTTTTTCCCCCTCTCCCAAACTTCAGTTTCCTCCTTGGTACACTGGGGGTGTAATAAATAAATGCACTTGTGCATGCCCACACACACATCCATCCTGAGTGTGCTATGAGGTTGTGATAAGATGGTTTGTTGAAAATTAACACCAGTTAACTCCCACCGAGAGCTCTCTCCTGCGGGCTCAACATTTGACATGAGTTCTGTCACTGATCCTTACAACCCCCTGAGAGGGGTAGTATTATAATCCTCACTTTATGAAGGAGACAGCTGGGGTGCAGGGGGGTGAGGTCCCTTCCTGAGGTCACCTGTCAGTTAGCGGAATGGAGGACAGGTGGTCAGCCCAGCCTCTCGGGGTGCCTGGCACATGGTGAGGCCCAGTAGGGACAGTAGCTCCTGGTTTTATAGCCCTCGTCTGCTACACAAAACCAGGAGATTCGGAACATGCCCCTGCCAGCCCCATGGGGGCAGGGGTGGCCTCTGAACGTAAACCTAGGAGAAAACAGTTTCCAACAGACCCCATGTTTATTCCCTCTCTTTCTTTTGAAGATTTTATTTATTTATTTGACAGAGAGAAAGAGCATGAGCAGGGGCAGAGGCAGGCAGAGGGAGAGGGAGAAGCAGGCTCCCACTGAGCAGGGACCCGGATGTGGGGCTCCATCCCAGGACCCCAGGATCATGACCTGCACCGAAGGCAGACACTTAATCAACTGAGCCACCCAGGCCCCCTACCCATGTTTATTCTCTTGCAGAGAATCTACATCATTATGCTCAGTTTGTGGAAATTATTTATTTTATAGAAATGGCTTATTTAAGAGACTTAACAACACAGCTGTCCACACCAGGGCATTTTTCTGGTGGAGAGCCTTAGAGAACATTCATCTTTAATGACACAGACTAATATTAAAATGTAATTAAGATGGTAAGACCAATAGTTTTATGAGAAAAATTTCCTAAAATGACTATTTCTTTGTAGAGCACAGGATGTAATGACATGAGTCACATGCTGAAGCCATCAGTTTGTTCCTGGCCCCTCCCTATTATGCCTGTAAGTCAGTGGGTAGGAGAGAGGGAGCTTCTCACCTCCTCCTCTCTCCTCCCTCCCGCCCAGTATTCGCTGTGAGCCTGCTCTGGACCAGCTAGTGTGCTGGTTACTGGGCGTGAAGATGAACAGGAAAGATGAGGTTGTGCCTCACAAAGCTTACAGTCTACAAGGAGAGGACCATCATACCACTGAGCACGTGTTTCCAATGGAGGGACACGCTGTGAAGGTACAGGGTACAAGCGACCTTCTTAGAGGAGGTTCTCGGGGTTGGCGAGCTGTGAGCTGAGCCTCAAACTCACCTGAAGCAGGAAGTGGGAAAGGGTGCGAGGAGCTGGTATATGGGGAGACTGAGGCAGGAGTGGGTGGGCACTCAGGGCCAGGTGGCTGGAGCCTCGTGGACAAGGGGACAGTGGCAGGAAGTGGGGTAGGACAGAGAGCCAAGGGCCATGTCATCAGGGCTATAGGATGAGGTTAAAGATTTCAGACTTGATGGTCCTAAGAAACCTGGGAAATGACTGGAAGGCTGTAAGCAGGAGAGGGGCTTTATTCTCAGAATCTCACCATTTAGAAGAGAAAGAGCCCCTAGTGTGGCTGTGTGGAGCTTCTGTCACCCTTCCTGGCTTTGGAAGCCCAGCCTGTCCTGCAGGACCGCCCTGCCCCCTGTACAGGTCATCTCACTTAGAGGGGCCTGGCTGCAGCTAACTGGGCTGGGACAATCATCTGTGAGGAATGGTGAGTTGTCCGTTCAACAAAACTTACTGAATCCCTCCTATGGGTAGTGACATAATGACAGTTCCAACTGGGTGAGATGTAAGAGCTCTTTTTTAAGCAACAATTGTTTTGTGGGTTGTTGGGTATTTTTTCCCCATTTGTCATTCCGATAATTGGACACCCTCCCTCTCCCATTTGGGATCTGTGTGTGTTGGGGGGGGGGGACAAAGGAGAGTTTCCGGGGAAAACCAAGGGTGACTTTTGTCCCTGCTTCTGCCTGACAGAGAGAAGTGTCCAGGGTGTCAACGTACAAAATATAAGGGAAAACAGAGCTAGACCAATTTCCCCTCATGAATCATCCCTCTCCACGTGCATAATACATTCTGGAAGGAAATGAAACAAGGCTGAGGCCAGGTTAACTCAGAGTGATGAGGAGAATTTTGTCCTTGTGGAGAGTCAAAAAACTTCATGGAGTCTTCTTAAACTTCTTTATCTAAATGCCTTATTTTTGTGCTCTCTTTTGTTTTATTCAGGTTATTAGGATAATTTCTTTTAAGGCTTGTGAGTCTGAAGTCAAGGCTTTGTTTCCTGCCAGCAATTTTCCATCCTGGATCCGTGTTTCTTCATGAGTGAGTTCAAGCTGGGTAAAATTCTTCTCACTTGTACTAAGAAGGAGCTATGGAGGGAGGTGTGGAATAAAATGTTTCACAGATGATTGCAGTCGCTACTGTCTTTGGGTGGTTCCCGTGCAGTGTGTAACAGCCCAGGCAGTGGCGATCTAAAAAAGAGTACATATGAGCACATAATAATTCTTGGAGTATAATGTCCAAAAAGTAGGGCAAGAAGTAGGAAAAGTCAGTCCTCCTTTTGAAAGCATGCTAAGAGCATATTTCTTAACCAACTGAGCCACCCAGGCGCCCCCAAGAGCATATTTCTCATGTCAGGTGTGAAGGATTCTGATAGAACACATGAATCCACTGGACTCCGAATGATGCCACTTCTTAAAAAAATATTTTAAGTTATGTGCACTTGAACCCAGCACCCAGTCTTTGAATTGGGCCTTGAATCCGCTAGCCAATTAGCGGCAGCCAACTCTTCTTGATTATTCAAAATATAACCAGCAAATGCTCTGGCACAATCACTCATTCTAAAAAATCCTCGCACCTTCCTAGAAGTCACATATCCTTCACTTGGAATGCATCTGAAGCCCTGGCACACAAAAGCTCTCACATCTACGTGGCTCTTTTGGATAAATCATGTATGACAGTGTTATAGTCACACTTGGCCTTATGCACATACCTTTATTATTTTTCAATTTTAGAAGCCAAACACACAGCCGCCACTGTCCAGAATGTAGGCCTTGTCCCGGCTGCCCGGGCCTTCGACACCCCTGCCAGGAGCACGCAGAGTTTGGTTTGGGGTTGGCCTCCATGCATCGGAAGCCCTGGGCCTGACGGGTGCTGGCAGGAGAGTTCTGGGTTGTCCTGAGGCCGGGCTGCCTATCTGGAGAAGACCAGTGGCATTGAAGATGGGTGCTGTCATCCGCCCAGGGACGACCCACTGTGCACCCCCAGGTGATCCCTTCATTTCTCTCCCATCCCCACCAGGAGGCACATGGCCTTGTGGTCCTTTCTCCTTCCCTAAGGCCAGCGAACATCTTTGTGATCTTTCTTCCTCTATAGTTCACTCGTTTTTGGTTTCAGTTTTTCTATACTATTTTCTAAGATGTAAAATACTCCAGGTAGAACAGTGACACATTCCTGCCATGTTGCTGCTCCCGAAACCTCACACCCTGGCACCTAGTGCCGATTAAATATGTGTTGGATGAGCCATGAACGAACAAATGAATGTCTATTTGGGCCGCACAGGCACACACCATCCAAACCAGAGCCCTCACAATAACAGCATTCATGTACACAGAACTGAAACTTATCTCACCGTCAGAAAAATGTTCTTATTGATGTGGGGTCAAAATCGAGAGGCAGATAAATTGAAGAAGGTTAAAGAACAGTTAAGTACCGAACAATGATAGTAATGAGCTATTAAAAGGTACTCATCTGGTTACTTTGTGTAAGGAGGGCTTATGAAAGGGAGAGGTGAGGAAATAAAGAAAGCAGGTACGTGTCACATGGCAGGGGACTCAGGAGGACAGGGTGGGAGGCAGGCTGCGTCATTCTGCAAGAAAAGCAGCTCTTAGAACAGGACAGCCCGGCCCCCCCGGGGCAGCGAGAACAGGCTGAGCTTCATTCCCCTGTCTCGGCACCCAGGTGATCAGTTCTCGGTTTCTGATACTAGCAAGCTCATCTTGATTGTGGAACAACTTCTTCCAACGATTCTGTTGGCCACTGTTCCCTCCTTGCATTGTTTTTGCAGGCTCCTGACCTGCTGGTGGTCTCTGCTGCCTGCCTTCTGTCCTGCACTTTGCTTCCTCTATCTTCTGTTAACTCCATCCCTGTATTTCCCATTCAAACTCCCCAAGAGGAGAACTGGATTAATCACTGACAGTGGTGGAAATTAAATGAACCCCAAACCCAGAGCATGGATATTCAAACTAATTAAAACAAGCCACAGGCTGACCTGCGGAAGTGTTCATCAGAAACCAGAAAGCAGGAGGAAGCAGAACTAAAAGTAAAGTCCCCAGCTCTCCCAGCACACCACCCGCCCTGGCTCTCTACCTCCTTCCTCCTTCTAGCTTCCATCTCGATAGACGGCTACAGGCTCTGCCGTGTGCCCTGTGCTGTCAGAACTCCGACACCCCTCACTTTGCTTCTGGCTGATTTTCACAGTCTGGCCCAGCCCTCCTGCTTCCCACTCTCTCCTGGGCCTTCGTAGCTTTGTTGGTCCTCAGCAGCGGCCGCCTCCAGCCAGGGAAGTTGGAGGGAGAGGGAGGCCAGGCTGACAAGCACTGCCCAAGGGAGGGGCCTGGGCACACCAATGATGGATCTCCAGGTGATGGCCTGCAGCCTGGGGGCGTGGGTCTTGGTGTGGCATCCTGCAGTGGCTCCCGCTCTCTGATTCAGCCTATTCAAGGACTTCAGAGGGGCATTTAATGTAGGAACAAGCCTATTTAAACTGCAGAACTCACGTATGTGTGTGACTGTTCTGTTTCTAAAAATGACTGATGAATGCTGTCTTATGATTTGCCCCTAGGCAGAGTCATGAAGTGGAAGAAGGTGGCATTTGTCTTTGGTGCTTGTGTTGACTATGTGCTGGTCTACCAACATCCAGTCATTTCTTTCCCCTGTTAATGAAGTCTCAACTTTGTTCTAGGATTGGCTGACTGAAGGAAGATGGATCCAACTCCAGAGGATGAATCACGACTAGTCTAAGACTAGCCCTATTCCCTTTGTTAGTGATTGGGTCCGGGCAGGAGAGGAGTGGGGGCATGTGACCTTGCTCTGGCCAGTGAGATGTAAAGGAAAGTCTGTTGGAGAATTTTGGGAAATATTTCCATTCTGAAGAGAACAGAGGTACATGAAGTGAATTTATCCTTTCCTTCCTGTCTTTGTATGTTATGGTAGATGATGTGATGTTTGGAACTATGGCAGCCATCTTGTGACCAAGAGGATCACAAAAAAGAAATCAAGAGAATGCAGAGAAGTTGACCTAGATCCCTGATATCATCAAACCACCAGATCAAGATGGAACTTTCTACTTCTATACTTACTATACATAATCGTAAACCCTTACTGCTCAAGCCACACTTAGTCAGATATTCTGTTACTTGCTGCCAAAAGGTCCTTGACTGGTGTATCAGTCACCAACATGCCTTTGGACCTTCTGGGAGAGGCCCACAGTGGTGGATTTAGTCTGGAGAACCTTGTTGCATACATGGCAGAGAGGACGGATGATCGGAAAAGATGGAACAGGTTCCTTTTTGATAATCATTAGCTAAGAAATAGCAGTAGCCCTCACCCCCAAGAAATGTCAGTATCCGCTGTTGTCCCCAACCATCCCAGATTATCACCTCAGTCAAATGTACCTACTTGTCTCTCTTGGGAGAATTTGGAAAGGAAACAAATGAAGAGACCCCAAAGTTAAGGAACATCCTCTATCTTGTTGCTGGGGCATTGAGCTAGAATGAGAGGTGGTCTACACAGAAGAAAGAACCAGACTGGAGCCATCTTAAAAAGAACTTCATCTGAGAAAGCCACAGGCAATGACATTGGGGCAGCAACAGAGAGTCTATATATGTGTGCATGGGGATTGCACTGCTGGAAATCCAGAAACTGTGGGGCTGGGGGAGATAACAAATGGTCAGCCTATGGGGGCATTGCTCCCATTAAGGGGCCTGTGGGTGAGAGAGCCCCAACAAAGACGAGTGTCTAAAAATTTAACATAATATTCACCCCCGCACCCCCGAAAAGTCAGCTTTGAATACCTGCTAGTCCCAGAGAGCCTTTGATCCCAAAGGCTCCTGTAAGGTGAGATGGTTTTTGCAGGGCAGGACGGCAGGCTGGAGACCCAGGAAAAGGTGGAAGTTGCAGCTTCAATCGGAAGGCAGACAGAATGCAGAATTCCCTCTTCCTCAGGGAGCATCATCAGTCCTTTAACTCCTTCAACTGATTAGATGAGGCCCACCATGTCATGGAGGATAATCTACTTTACCCAAAGCCTACTGATTTAAATGTTAATCTCATCTAAAATATGTCTTCACAGAAACCTCCAGACAGATGTTGGGCTGAATATTGGAGTACCGTGGCCAGGTGGGTGGACACATAAAATTAACCATCACAAGGCCTTACCTAGAATGAGAGAAGGTGGGGATCATCTCCACAGCAAGGGTTGACTGGACTGCCAGCTGGAAGACCTGTAACAAATGCCAAGTCAGTGGCTCTCCAGCCTGAAGACATGTTGAGCTGGAGACGAAACGACAGATGGAACTGTCAGGCACCTGAAGAAGCAGGTGGAGGCCGCCTTCCCGGCCTGGGGGAGAAGGTGGGGAGCTCACTAGAACTGCAGTGCCGGGATCTGCAAGGCCTATGTTTAGTGAACTTCCCTCAGGGTTCCTCGCAGCTGCCACTACCTTGACCACTAGTGCAGCCCAGTGGGGTGTCTGACGAGGACATACACAGCTCTGGAGCGGCTGTCACTTGTTTGTCCTTCCCCCTGGGCAGCAAGTTTGAGGACAGGGCCACAGCCTCTTTGACGCTGCGCTCACCGAGAAGTGGAGGCAACTCCCCCTGCCCGTGAGCGGGAGCTGGCCTTGAAGCCCACTTGGCTGACGGAATGCCGCTGAAGTGTCGCTGCGTCCCTTCTGGGGGAGCCCGAGAGCCTGCCTTTTGCGCTCTTGGATCCCAGCCACCATGCTGTGAGGAAGCCCAAGCTGGCCTGCTGGAGAGGGGCCTCGCGGGTGGCCGTGGAGCACGCAGCAGCACGTGCGCGGAGAGAGGGCTTGCGGGGGGCTAGCGAACCGAGGCACTCCAGCAGACACGGGGCGCCAGCGCTGTGCTGTGCGGGGACCTCCCCGGGCCCCCCGGGCCAGCCCACGCCCCACCCGGACACCGAAGTGTGAACCGTCCGCAGCGAGAAGAACCGCCAGGCACACCACGCAATCACGAGACATCAAGGGTTGTTTTAAGCCCCTGTGCTTTGGGGTGATTTGTTATGCAGCAATAGATCATCGACACACTCAGAACAGAAAATGGCCAGGGGCCAGATTAAAGAAATTTATTCAGGAAAACATTCTGCCCCTCGTAAAAAAGGAGAATAAAGATCTCATGTGAGAAAATGATTCACTCGCAACCTACTTGGATGTATGCAAAGACTAGTCTGATCATTGGAGCAACTGGGCTGGTGGCCCTCACGTTCTGGGGTGCCAGAGAGAATCGCAGTCCTGCCATCACCGGCTGCGAGACCTTGGGCCATGAATTTTCTGATTTGTGGCTTGGAACCCCCCCCCCCCCGCCCCCGAAGTTGTAGCTTTCAGAGCTGCTAGGGGAAGGCGGTTTGTCATGCAGGAGAATGGGCTCTGACAGGAGCTCCCGCTCCCGCTCCCGCCCCCGCCCCCCTCCGGCGCCCAGCTCCGCAGGGGTAGCAGGGAGCTCTGATAAGATAGTGAAGAAACACAAAGACGTAACTGATCGAATTTCATGCTCCTAGTAGGAGGACTTGGGGAATCAGGAGCCCAAGTATAAAGCACTGAGGAAGAAGGTAAACCGAGCTCTGGTTAGGGTGGAGCCCAGACAAGGGTGTGCTTTCCCAGGGGAGCCCGGGCTTCCCGACTGGCTACTCCCCTGACATCCGTAAGAAGTTAAATCCGCAGAGACGAAGGCAGGTGGGAAGCAAGTGAAGTTATTAGCTGCCCACAATGGAAAGCTACACCTGTCTCTGTAAACCAAAATAAAAAAATGCCCAGAAGCTTGCTGACACCATAGCCAAAGGAAGTACTTTGCAAAAGACCTTTTCAGCAAAGATGGGAAAACCAGCAGGCACTCTGGCTCTGGGTGAGAAGGGATATACTTCCTTCAGGACCGAGAGCACAACACATAGAATGTGTGTGCTGCTGAATTTCCTTAGCTGCCCTCTCTATGGAGACGCAAGGACCAGCTGACGGTAGTGGCTTGGGGAAAGGTCCTTTGTGTTAGAGCAAATGCTGTGGAGGTGGGGGTACTTATGACAGAGGAGATTACATTTGGAACAGTGAAAATCAATGTTATGATGCTACAATTTTAGCATATTATGTTTCCAAATGTTTTAGTTTTTAAATGTTGAAGATGTTATGATTTTAAGATTCAATTTTCATCTCATTTATGTATGGTAATATTTACTGTCAGAAATAAGTAATTTTCATATAATCAAATCTTAATAGCTTCATTTCCTCACTATATATTTTGAATAGACTTTATTTTTTTTAGAGTAGTTTTGGGTTCACAGCAAAAAAGTGAAAAATATGGAGATTTCCCACATACCTCCTGTCCCCACATGCCCATAGCCTCCCCACTATCAAAATCTTGCACCAGAATGGTGCCTTTGTTATAATCAATGAACTTGCAATGACCCATAGTTACTATCCAAAGACTACAGTTTACATTAGGGTTCACTGTTGGTGTTATGCATTCTGTCGGTTTTGACAAATGCATAATGACATGTATCCTCCATTATAGTATCATACAGAGTAGTTTCACTGCCCTAAAAATCCTTTGTGCTCTCCCTATACATCCGTTCCTCCCTACTGATCCCTGACAACCACTGAACTGTTTACTGTTTCCATAGTTTTGCCTTTTCCAGAATCTCATATAGTTGAAATCATACAGTATGTAGCCTTTTCAGATTGGCTTCTTTCACTTAGTAATATGCATTTATATTTCCTCCATGTCTTTTCATGGCTTAATAACTCATTTATTTTTGTTGCTAAATAATATCCCATTGTCTGGATGTAGCACAGTTTATTTATTCACCCATTAAAGGACATCTTGGTTGTTTCCAAGTTTTGGCAGTTATGAATAAAGCTGCTATAAACATACGTGGGCAGGTTTTTGTGTGGATATAATTTTTCAGTTCATTTGTGTAAATACCATGGAGAGCGATTGCTGGATCATATGGTTAGAGTATGTTTGGTCTTATAAGAAACTTCCAAACTGTCCTCCAAAGTGGTAGTACCATTCTGCACTCCCATCAGCAATGAATGAGGGCTCCTGTTGCTCCATATTCTTGCCAGCGTTTAGTGTTGTCCATGTTGGATTTTGGCCATTCTAATAGGTGTGTAGGGGGATCTCACTGTTGTTTTAATTTGCAATTCCCTCACGACATACCATGTGAAGCATCTTTTCATATGTTTATCTGCCATTTGTATGTCTTCTTTGGTCAGGTGTCTGTTCACTTTTGCCCATTTTTTAAAATGAGTTGTTCATTTCCTTACATGTTGAGTTTTACGAATTCTTTGTATTTTTTTTTATCAGATGTGTCTTTTATCAGATGTGTCTTTTATCAGATGTGTCTTTTATCAGATGTGTCTTTTGCAAATATTTTCTCCTAGTTTGTGGCTTGTCTCCTCATTTGCCTGACATTGCCTTTTGCAGAGCAGAGGCTTTTTAGTGAAGCCCAGTTTATCAATTATTTCTTTCATGGATTGTGTTTTTGGTGTAAGATGTAAAAAATCATTGCCATACCCCAAATTAGTTAAACTTTCTCCTGTGTTGTCTCTAAGAGTTTTATAGTTTTGCATTTTACATTTTTAAAAATCAGTTGACTATATTTATGTGGGTCCATTTCTAGGCTCTATTCTATCGATCTATTTGTCTTTTTTCTCTTTTTCCTTCCCTCCCTTCTTTCTATTTTTCTTTTTCTTTCTTTCTTTCTTTCTTTCTTTCTTTCTTTCTTTCTTTCTTTCTTTCTTTCTTCTTTCTTTCTTTCTCTTTCTTTCTTTCTTTCTCTTTCTTTCTTTCTCTCTCTCTCTTTCTTTCTCTTTTTCTCTCTTTCTTTCTGCCAATACCACAATGATCTTCTGATTACTGTAGCTTTATAGTAAGTCCCAAAGTCAGGGATGGTCAGCCCTCTGACTTTGTTCTTCTCCTTTATATTGTATTGGCTCTTCTGGGTCTTTTGCCTCTCGATATAAACCCTTGAATCAGCTTGCTGACATCCTCAAAAGGACTTACTAGGATTCTGATTGGGATTGCACTGAATCTATAGATCAAGTTGAGAAGAAATGACATCTTTTTTTTTTTTTTTTTTTAAATATTTTATTTATTTATTTGACAGAGAGAGACACAGCGAGAGAGGGAACACAAGCAGGGGGAGTGGGAGAGGGAGAAGCAGGCTTCCCGCTGAGCAGGGAGCCCGATGTGGGGCTCGATCCCAGGACCCTGAGATCACGACCCGAGCCGAAGGCAGACGCTTAACGACTGAGCCACCCAGGCGCCCCAAGAAATGACATCTTGACAGTATCATATCTTCCTGTCCAT
Organism: Phoca vitulina; assembly: GCF_004348235.1. Classification (NCBI taxonomy): domain Eukaryota; kingdom Metazoa; phylum Chordata; class Mammalia; order Carnivora; family Phocidae; genus Phoca; species Phoca vitulina. Next base: position 75,241,002 of record NW_022589708.1, read on the forward strand.
GCACATGGAATATCTCTCCATTAATTTAGATCTTTGATTCTTTCATCAGAGTTTTGTATTTTTCCTCATAAAGATCTTGTACATATTTTATTAGATATATACCTCATTTTTAGGTGTAGATTTAGACCTCATTTGGGGGTTGCTAATGTAAGTGGCATTGTCTTTTCATTTCATTTTTTTAAGTAAGCTCTAGGCCCAACATGAGGCTTGAACTCATGACCCCGAGATCAGCGGTCATAATGCTGTACTGACTGAGCCAGCCAGGCACCCCTTATTTCAAATCCCACTTGTCTATTGCTGATATATAGAACAGTGTTGACTTTTATATATTAACCTTGTTTGCTGCAGCCTTGCTCTAACTGCTTATTAGTTCCAAGAGGTTTTGTTTGATTCCTTCAGTTTTTTACACAGATGATCATGTCATCTGTGAATGAGATAGTTTTATTTCTTTCTTCCTGGTTGGCATACTTTTTATTTCTCTTTCTTATCTTACAGTATTAAGTAGGACTTCCAGTACAATGTTGGAAAGAAGTAGTGAGAAGGGACATACTTGCCTTGTTCCTAATCTTAGCAAGAAAGCTTTTAGTTTCTCACCATTAGGTGTGGTGTTAGCCGTAGGCATTTTGTGGATGTTCTTTATCAAGTTCAGGAAGTTCTCCTTTATTCCTAGTTCTTTGAGAGTTTTTATCATGAATAGGTATTGGTACATTTTTAATTAAAATCACTTATGGTTTTTTCCTAGTACTTTTATGGTTTTTTTAAAATTTATTTTAAAAATTATTTATTTATTTCTGTATGTATTTATTCTGTATGTAATCTTTGCACCCAATGTGGGGCTCAAACTCATGACCCTGAGATCGAGAGTCACATGCTCTACTGTTTGACCCAGCCAGGCACCCCACTTTTATGGTTTTAACTTAAAAATTTTGGCTCTTTTCTTTTTCTTTTTTTTGCTTTGGTATACGTTGCCTTAATGGTATTTTGTTTTGTTTTGTTTTAAGATTTTATTTTTAAGTAATCTCTACACCCAGTGTGGGGCTTGAACTCACAACCCTGAGATCAAGAGTCACGTGTTCCACTGACTGAGTGGCCAGGTGCCCCAGTCTTTTATTAATTAGAATCTGAAAGAATTTTCAGAGGAAGGAGATACAGAGGAGGAGACAAAGGAGGAGGGAGGGGAGGACCAAGGGTGGGAAGAGAAGAGGAAGAGAATTTGAGAGGAAGGATGAATCTAGGGAAATGGCAATTGGTCAGAAGGGAAGTGTGGAACAAATGGAAGAGCACCAGGTTGGCATTTTATTTCAGCAGAATGTGGCACAAAGATTTGGGTTCCAAGGTTGGAGGTGTTTGACACCCGTGGGTGGTGGGAAGGGCGCTGGCTTCCACTGCTGGAGCCAGAGCTGGGGAAGAATCTCCTGCTGACGCTCTGATACACATAGACACATTTCAGGGAGATTCGTCATGGCCATTCTCCTTCCTATGTCCTTCCCCAGATGCCCGCCCTGAGGCGGAGCCATACCAGACCCGCATGACAGGGGTTGTGTGGGCCTGACGGACGGCAGGCTGGGCACTGCTGGGCCAGGGTCCTGGAAGAAGACAGATTCAGATTGTCAGTCACAGGGAAGACCCATCAAGAGTTTCCTTTTCCCCTCCAGCCTGGCCCTGCTTTGTCTTCTAGAGCTACCTCCAGAACCCCTCTTTCTACAGGAGAGAGGGTCCAACAATTGGAAGGGGCTTTCCATCTCACCCACTCCAAACCCTCTGAGCCTTCATGGCCACCTCAAGCACGCCCACCTTCCCTGGTCCTCCCCCAACCCAGGGCCAAATTGCTCCTTTCTTGGCTCTTTCTTTTAAAATGGCACACCCCCCCCCACCCCGTTGCCCAGCATCCCCCTTCTCTTCCTTGGTTTCTTGATTTTTTCACGTGGTACATTTCAGATCCTGACAGGTTCTATGTCTTCTTTATTTATTTGCTTTTTGCCAGTTTCCTCAACCAGAATGGAAGCTCCACACAGGTATGCAGGCCTTTTGTCTCTTTGTTTGCTATTCCATCCCCAGGACCTACCACAGTGCCTTGTTCTTTATAGCTTTCAGTAAGTACCTGTTGACTAAATAAATGCATAAATGTGAGGTACTTCTCTTTGTCAATTAATTCAGTCAGGCTTGTGTACATTTTTAAAATTATATTTGTTTCCTTTACCACAATTTAAAGATGGAGATCCTGCCTCATTTGAACAATGTTCATTCATTTGATAAATATTTATTGAGTGGCTCCTATATGCCCTCTGAGCACTGTGGGAAGCATAAGAGATACAGACTTGGCCCCTATTCTCATGAAATTTGCAGCCCAGCCATGAACACATATGACTAGGGAATAAAAATTAAATGGGATGATTATTTTACTAGGAGATTCACCCTTCCACAGGATTAATGTAGCGCCTGACACTAAATTTTTATTGAACCAAATACTCCTTCAATGCAAGAGATGATACTGATGTCATATTCCTACTGAGAGATTATAGGGAAATTAATTTCATGCTTGTTTTCAACTGCTCCCATTTCAACCTCAGAATTAAAGTAGAAGTAAGAAACATTAGTCTAGTGACACACTTAAACCAAGCTAATATGAATCTTAAATCGGTTTACGCATTAATATGATTTGGGCATCTGGTGTCTCCCAGAGGACCCGGTTATGTGTCCACTGCCTGACCACAAGTACATGTCCTTGGCTCAGCAAATGACTCGACAGCCGTGAAGTATTGTCTCTCTCTGAAATCGGACTAAGTTCAGCAACCCAAATTCAACTGCCTTCTCCTCTTCTCTCCCTAGAATCTTCTCTACTGAGGATTTTCCAACCTTGAGTGAAAAGCTCCCCATCTGGACTAGTGTGATGGTTGCGTGCTCAGCTGATGCCATATTCCTTTATTGTGTGGCCCCACCCAGACTCTGGCAGCACATCTGTGGTTGACAATAAGTCTGAGTTCACATTTTGGCTCCACCATAGGCATTGTCATAGGAACTGAATGCAGGCCCAAAGGATTGTAAACAAGGAGCTATTCAGCAACAAATATCAAAAAGAAAAGAAAAAAAAAAAGCTGTTTGTTTTTCTCTGTTCTTTCTAGTTCCTTAAGATTCCTTCACGGGTCTTCATGAAAACCCTCTACCATATTGGTTTCCTCCTAAATGCTCAAAGGCTTCTCTGGAGAGAGACAGCAGCTACATTAATCTTGGGGAAGGATGAATTTCCTAGTAAAATAATCATCCCATTTAATTTTTATTCCCTAGTTATCTGTGTTCACGGCTGGGCTGCAAATTGGGAGAAAATGTATTCCCTCCAGCACGTCGCCCTGTTGAACTTGGTCCAGCTGCCCCAACGTGAGATAGTGGAGTGTGGAGAGATAGGCCAAGACTCTAAGAACAATGCCGCTGTGGTCACCAGCAGGAGAATGGGGGTTGGGGGTGGGGTCACTGGAGTGGCCAAGCAGAGCACTGGTCCCTCCTGCCTGCTGATGAAGGGGTCAAGTGTCATTGGGGAGAATTATGGGCTGGTAGAGGGGCGTCTAGAGAGAGAGAAGAAGCAAATGGTGCTCCTGGGGCAATCCTGCTCTTCTCAGAGCACTCCCGTTCATGCAAGCACCTCTGCTCCATGTTTTCTTCTTCCTCCCATCCAGGGGGCTTCTGGAAGGTCTCCCTCTGAGCTTCTCTTTCCCTGAGTCTGACCATATTCACTTTGGAGTCCTTAGGGACTCACAATGTTCAAGATGTGGGTCTTGAGCATACTGCTTATCAAGGTGGATCATTCAGCCTCTGTGGCCCTGGGGTACACACAGAAAGGTGACAAAAGCCAGTTTGTTCACATAGGGTCCACAAACAGGGGTGCATGTATTTTCTTCTCAAAATATACATGATACTGCTTACTTTTCCATTAGTGGAGTGACCCACTCATCCTAGTCTGGCAAGGATTTTCCTGATTTTAAAATTGAAAATCACACATCTTTCCATCTCAGGCAAATCAGGATGGTTGGTTGCTGTCCCTGCAAGGGAAATTTGGAAGATTTCCATATGTTCTCTTAGGTGGGTCTGCGTTCCCATGACCTCTGTATCCCCTGAATGGAGCCTCCAGCCTCACACATGGCAGATAGGGGCTCAACGATGATTTGGGAGGAATCCCCCTCTGATAGTGCGGATGCGGTGTGCTGACCATCATGCTGTCTCAACAGTGCTCTCAAATGGAAACCTTGCATGTAGGACATAGCTGAGCGAGAGGTAAGTCAGAGCCCATAGGACAGAGATCTTGCCTACCTGAAAGACTGAGAGGTGCCTGGAGCTCTGGAGCCCCCTGGCTCAGATCCTCCCCCACTGGCTGGCAGGACACCCTGGGCAAGAGCAGAGACAGGCAGAGCCTTGATTTCCTCATGTCCAACAGCGGGAGTCCCTACCCCTTGTGATTGCAAGAATTAAGTGATAATATAAACAAAGAGCCCGGCATAGGGCCTGATGTACTAAACAACCACCCAACGTTACCCCTTATCATTATTCATGGTAGTAGTAACCAACCAGGCTATTTGTAAATGGGGCCTGTGTTTTCTAATACGTTTAGAACTCAAATTACGTGAAGGCAACTCTCTCTAGTCCCTCCCTCCTTGGGAGCTTTTTACTATGGCTCGTTTATATAAACTTTGCTTTGCTGCCCATCCAAAAAAAAAAAAAAAAGTGCTCTCTCTTTCTCACTCTCAAATAAATCAAAATCTGTTTTGGAACCAGCAGGGGGAGGGGAAGGGGCAGAGGGAAAGGGAGAAACAGACTCCCCACTGAGCAGGGAGCCCAACATGGGGCTCGATCCCAGGACCCTGAGATCATGACCTGAGCCGAAGGCAGAAGCTTAACCGACTGAGCCACTCAGGCGCCCCTAAATAAATAAAATCTTAAAAAAAAAAAAAATCAAATTACGTGGGTGAAACACAAAGCCCTCTGAAGACAGGAATAGATGATATGTGAAAACAGCCTGTATTTGGATTAATATTTAAAACATTCAGTTAATAAATAAACTCCAAAGGGGAAGAATGACTTTATCTCAATTATTTGAAAAGGTGGTGGAAATATTTCATAAAGAACAATCTTGATTGGCAGAAGATTGATGGATTAAACGGAATGGTCCCTTCAGTCTCTGGGTTTTAGAGACTTTCCCACCGTTATAAAGCTGTATGCGTCTCCGGGAAATAATTTGATATAGTTTCATGGTGAAGGAGTGAATTTTCCGGGTTTATAGAGTACGAGGCCAGAGGAGAGAAATGGCTCGGTCTGCAGTTCGCCATGGTAACGTTTATTATTCATAAAACAAGACAAATTTGAGCCTCATTTAGGATCTCTCAGGACTAAGGGGCAATTTGGACACAACCTATTTATAGCAGTGAGTAAAAGATTGTGAAATGGGAGCGCGACTGATTTATTTTAAAGGCACTGCAGATTTGTCTCATCCGAAACATTCAGTTTGGCTAAGGAACATCAGTTCCTTTCCTAAAGCTTTGACAAAAATCATAGAAAGATGTTGCCTGGCTCATCTATCACAAAATAGGGCACATATGCCCCCACAAAGTCACAATTACCTATTTATTCTGGGATTAGACATAGGGCTAGACCAAGAACAGATTAAAATGATCTGACTTCATTAGCTTAATTAGGGAGTCCCAAATTAGATTTTTGCGGCTAAATTCTTCAGTCACTCAGGGCGAGCAGCTGTTGCCAGGCGCCGGCCTCAAAGGTAGAGCTCCCAGCGTGGTCTGGCGAGCCCCTGGCCCTCCCAAAGCTGACCTCAATGAGGACTGCGGGAAGCCCATGGGGCCACATCCTTGCGGCCCTGCGTTGCTTTGACCTGAAGAGCCATTTCAAACATTGTTTCCAGCAGAGGCCCCACTGACCTTTTCCATTATTACTGAGACATGTGTTTAGTTCTGCAGCAGGACTGGCTGCATAATCTGTGGGGCCCAGTGCAAAATAAAAATGCAGGGCTCCCTGTTCAAAAAGTGTTTGCCATTTCAAGACGCAGCAGGAGGACATGAGCCCAGCGCGGGCCCTGTGCTGCGGGCCATGCCCAGAAGCTGGCCCTGCCTTGCAGTCTGAACCATTCACAAACTCACCATCTAGGATGTGGTCCCTTCTCTCACGTTCTCACATACCCTCTACAGATAGCTCCCTCCTTACAGTGGTTCAATTTACGATTTTTGACTTTACGATGCAGTGAAAGCAGTATGCGTTTAGTAGAAACCGGACTTTGGATTTTGAATTTCAGTCTTTCCCTGGGCTGGTGATCTGCAGTGAGATCCTTCTCCCGATGCTGGCAGCAGCTGCAATCCCTTGTCCAGGCATGCCGTCACTAGAGTAAACAACCAATACGCAGACAACCATTCTGAAACCAGACGACCATGCTATTTGTCACTTTCAGCACAGAACTCAATACATTACAGGAGATATTCATACTTTGTTATAAAATAGGCTTTGTGTTAGATGATTTTGCCCAACTGGAGGCTAGTGTAAAGGTTCTGAGCACCTTTATGGTAGACTAGGCAAAGCTACGATGTTCGATAGTTTAGGTGTATTAAATGCATTTTCAATTTATGATATTTTCAATTTATGATGGGTTTATTGGGACTTAATCCCATCATAAGTGAATAAAGATCTGAACTCAGGAAGTGATGGCTGAGGTCCATAGTAAGTGCATTTTGTACATAATGCATACACGATTGGATTATTTACCAGGTGGGCACGATTTTTTTTATCTTGATATACATAAATACGGCATGATACAATCCCTAGAAGTAGTATTCACGAAAGGAAATGCACTATCACAAACCAAAAAATACCAAAAGGTACACCAGCCTAGGGGTTGATTATCATTGAATGACTTCAAGATAGCCTGGAAAACATAAATACCATTTATAGAGTTCTGGAAGCCTAAAAATTCAGAGCTATCATCTGATTAAACAACAACAACAACAAACCTTGAGGCTTAGCAAGCTCATGGACCAAATTCTGCGACAGAAATTTTGTCAAAGATCTTTCTCAGCAACAGTAAATTCTATTCCTTGGGCATCATAGTGTCCAATGCAGTAGAGACAGAATCCCCAGACAAGCAAGCCAGAGAGTCGTTTGGAATGTTATCAAGCGAGCTATGTGCCAGGAGTGGCATCCAGTGCCAAGCAAGTTAAAGATCAGTCGAGCAAAGTGTCAAGCAACTATCTTGATAACCTGTCTCCTTATAGCTCCTTACCCACAGCCTTTCTCTGTCCCTCCTTTCTGCTTCTACATTATCCTTTCTTGGCCATTTCATGCACCCCCGTGCTTTGAGTCTTATCTCCAAGAAGAAGACTCAGGCTGGGATCCCAGCCCTGGTGTCCCTGGGTGTTAGCTGTGCACCTGCATGTACCTGAGAGGTACCTCCACCCTTGGGTGCCAGGTGCACCTGAAATTCAGTTAGAAACCAAGAGCAGCTCCCCACTCTCCTAGTCATGAAACCTCAGCACGCTTTAGTTCCCTTTCCTCTTTCCTCTCTTTTTCGCATTCAACCAGAAAATGACAATCATGGCTCCACACCCAGAGGGTTTCTCGAATCTAGTTTCTTTTCCCATCTAGAGACAGACCTGTGACCGACCTCCAAGTCCCGGCTTTGCCTCCTTCAGCCACCTGCAATAGACAGCAGTAAACTGTCTTCAGCTCCAACACCCTCCTGCTCAAAAACCCTCAGCCCACAGAGTAAATTCTTGCACTTGGCACTTATAGCTTCCTGAAACTGATCTTAATCTACCTTCAGATTTTCTCTTCCAGCAAGGACTCCTTTGTGTGGATCTTACCCTCCAGCCCAAACCACCACTCGTGACTTTTGAATACACTTGATGCTTTCCTGTCCCCATGGTATTCCTATCCCATTCGCCAGCACTTTTCCTAGAAAGACTTCCTCCCCTTGTATGCTCACCAAGACTCTCATCCTTCACAGTTCAACACATCTGGGCCTGCTCCATGGAAGCACTCCTAGATTGCCCCAGGCAGTGATCGTTTTCCCCGTTGGAAAGTTTTAATTCCTCTGTGTTGTACTTCTCAAGGCACTTGTCACATCTGGTCAGATGCAGAATCTTCCGTTTTAGCTTTTACAAGCAGCTTTGAGGATAGGCCTTTTGTCTTATTTACTGAGCTCAGTAAATTACTGACTCAATAGTAGTGATTAAATGTAGCAGTGGTCATCATAGATGTCACATCCAGTTTTGCAATGGTTACTGTTTAACTTAGGAGGGCTGAGAACTCAGTCTGTTAGCACACGATGCCTCCTCCCACTCCTCTCAGTTGCCCCCACCTTAGTCCAAACCACCAGCAGCCCTCCTTGGATTGCTGAACAGCCCCTAACTGGCCTCCCCATGTCCTCCTTGTCCTCCAAATCTAACCTCCACATGTTGGCCAGGAGGTATTCTGAAAATGTCAGTTCTTATCACCCCCTTATTTAGAACCTTCCAGACTTTCTACAGAGGAAGGGCTTAGATCATACTCTGGTTGGAAAGGAAGACTAGGAGAATTGTCTTGATGCCGTATTTGTGCCCCAAGAACAGGGTATAAAAAGTTGAGGCTTCCCCAAACCACCTGGCTGCTGGGACCTGGTTCCCTGCTGGAGTGTGCCAAGTGAGAAGAACGAGAAAGGAGGCAGAGCCCGGGTCCTGCCTTGGTTTGGAATCTACCAGAGGGTTCTCCCTCTTGCTCCCCTCTCCTTCCTTCTTTCGTGACGGTTCCCTTCCTGACTCTCAGTTGCGCTGGCTCTTCCTTCCTGGGGGCTGCACGTGGAGCCGTGGTCCCTTTCTTTTCCAGTACCTCCCTCCATCTGTACAAGAACAGAGAAGTCTTGCCTGGCTTCTCAGGCAGGCGTTGCTCCTGTCTGCGAGGGGGGAGTGGGGAGAAACAGAAGCAAGCTCAGGAGATCTAATGTATGAAGTGAGAGGAGCCGTACTCTGGAAACACAACGTTTCACACATGAATGAGGGCAATCCCCCTCAGTGGGAGTGACAGAGCACCGTCATGCTCACAGGTGCAAGAAGAAACTCTTCTCAGCTTATGCAGAGAACCAACCTCTTGTAAAGATTTAAAGACATGAAAGAACAGTGTCTGCTCGCACCACCTACAAGCAATTTCGTGCACATCATTAACGGGGAAAACGTTTTCTTCCAGTGCTTCGTGTTGCTGGAGGGAGGAAGAGAAGAGAGAAAGGAATCGGGGCGCCGCCCACCGATAAGCTCTGTGTCTATCCTCGGACGAGCTGTGAATAGCTGTTGTGCTCCCCACACATCCACGACAGTTAGGTTGTGTGTGGCTGCGAGGTATTTCCGTGAAAATTCCGAGAAATGGCTTCAGACGGAAATACCCGTGGCCCTTCCCTGTGCTCACGGATCCTCACGTTTCCCCAGGAAACCGGCCCGTGAGCTGCACAGAGGCTCCTGGTTTACATCTGGGGGGATGGTGGTAGGTTAGTCGGAAGCTAAATGTTGAGCAGAGGTAAAAAAAAAAAAAAAAAAAAAAACAACAACAACAAAGGGAGTTTGTCCAGGTTAACTCCCTTAGTCTTGCTAGGCTTACAAAAGAAGGTAAGGGCGTACATTACACAGCGCCCCTGGCGGTCAAGCCCGAGGGGAGGTAAGCTGCCGCCTGAGCGCCGGGAGGAGACCAGCAGGTGCATCCTGCGCGTCGCAGGCACAGGTGTCCAACCGGCGGAAGCCCTGTCCTGCCGGAAATCCTGCGCAGGCGCCAGGTGTCACGGAGGCAGTCTGCCAACAGGACGAGAAGTCAGATCACTAGTCAAGCTTTCACTTGCAGGCTGGAGCTCATCCACGCAAAGCAAGGGGGGCCGGGCACCATTTAGGAGCGCACCCGCCGCATAGGGCAGGGGTGGTAGCCCGCCTTTCCTGTGCCACGCTGGCTTTTCTTCACTTCTTGACTTTCCAAATTATATTACTCTCCCAAGAACTTGGACTCCAAATACTTTCATTATCTTTAAAGACTTGGAAAATGTAGCAATGTATATAAAGAAGAACGAAAATCTCAGACCCCCATGACCAGAGATGGCCACTGTTTCTGTTTGATTAAACTTGCTCCTTGATGCATATTGTTTTACATAGTTGAGATGATACTGGGTAGAATTTTAAGATTGTATCTTGCTTTTTTCCTGCTTAGCTTGTGTTATCATAAGCATTTTCTCATGTCATAAAAAATTCTTCCTACAGTAATGTGAGGGGGAAATGTATATTATTAGCAACTGACACAAGAATTCCTTTTAGGGAAAAATTCGCCTTTATTGAGAAGAAAGCTCTGGGGAGGAGTGGGGGGCATACTTTGTCAGTTACTCCAGGGAGCAAGTGTGTGAGAGTGAGGGGGAGCCGGCTTGCGCAATCTGAGCCCCCTTGATGGCTCCTCACGACAGTAAATCATCCAAATCACAAAATGCTTGTGGGGAGAGTGGAAGCTGAATTAGGCAGCCCCGGACAGAGCATTGGCAGGAAAAAGGCACTTGGAAGGAAGCTCTTGGTAATCTACACAATTAGTGGGAAAGAATTGCCTTGTCGTAAATTGTGGAGCGGAGAACCAGGCCATGTTCATCAGATATCTGCAAGACAAGGGGAGGACCTCTCGGTCCCAGAGCTGATATCAGGTTGACGCTCACAGTCTTTTGATGGTTGTCTAGTGTTCCATTAAATGGCACTATCATTTAAGTAACATTTTGAATAACTTTGTATTTAGGTTAATTCCTTGGACATGGAAAGCACTAGGTCAGATGGTATAAGCATCTTAAAGGAATCCGTTACACCACCACCTGGTTGTTTTCAAGAATGTCCGCAAACAGGGAGTGTGACAGCCATTTCTTTGTGTCCTCGCTAGCACTCACCTGCTATTTAGAATCCGCTCTACCAGCCACCGCCTCCAAGAACCTTTTTTTTTTTATTCTGCCCAAGTAGAAATAATTTGTCTTATAAAGCTTGTAATGCCTCACTTTCATCCCCTAAAGGCAGGGGTTCTATTATTGTCATTAGCATACACACGTCCCCCTTGAACTATACTGTAAGCCGTCTGAAGGTAGACTCTGCCTTTCTTACCCTGCCATGCCATCAGTATTGCAGGACAGCAGGAGCCCACATTGCCCGAACACAGGGGGCAGCACCTGCCACTCTCACGTTGTGTCTCCTGACCCAGATTCGTAAGGGGATCAGGTTCTAAGAGCTGTTGCGATTCAATTCCGTGACTCCGCCACTGAGACGATCTCTGGGGAGGTCTGGAAAACAGACAAGTGCCAGGAGGCTGCCAATGGGTGAACAGTGTGCTGGTGTTCAGGAACAGGCCGGAGGTGGGGGCGGTGGGGCAGAGTCCAGCGCGGCGCCCTAGCAGAATGATTCGGGGAGGGGAGGCTGTGATCACCAGGAGTCAGCCGGGGCTCAGTGAGAGCCTTCGGACTGACCTAGTTTCTTTTGCTGCCAGTACTCTGGTTGTGGCACACACCAGAGAAATGCGAAGAGAGGGACGTCTCCGGAACCTGGTGAACGTGCTAGCAGTGGTTCTTCTGACCCTCCTGAGACAAGGTGTGAAAAGGTGGGTTGGATGCAAAGCAAGACAAGTTAGTGAATCCACAAATGCCTGAACAAATCTGCCCTACCGGTTTGCAAACGTGCAGATCAATGGCCAGATGTTAGCGTGGAGAGAGGTTTTTTTAAAGTGACGTTCCTCAGAGCTTTCTGCTTGTCTCTGAATGGTGGGCCCGTAGTCTTGTCAGGGACTTGGAAAAAGATGTGGAAGGAAGAGGTAAGTCATGAGCCAAACGTAGGTTTGGCTGAAAACTGCAGAGGAGCAGGAAATTAGTGGAACACAAAATTAGGATCTAGAAAGGCCAGATGAATCAGAGCATCAGGCCAAATTCCATAAAATGAAATTTAACTTGGGTCCCTCAAAATAATTGCACAGGGATGGAGTGAGAGGTAACACCTTTCAGGTGACAATTTCTATGTGATGCCGTGTGGCAGTCAAATTCCCCTTTGATTCAATATCCATATCTAGAAGACCGGAGGTGATGGTCAGTCTGTTCTGTGTGCCTAGGCACACCCTGGAATAGGACACTAAATTCTCGGGTCCATCACGGGAAAATGATAGAATGATAAGGAACAGTTCAAGAACAAAGAAGGCTACCCTAAAAAACCAAAGTCTCAGAGATACTTGAAAGGTAGTTTCTGGAAGAGGTGTCATTTGGAAGTATGTATGAACTTATTTTCTAGAAAAAAAAGAAGTTGCAGCAGTTTTGGTAGATGGTATTCTCTCTGATGGCCATAATAAGCTTTCTCATCTCACATGTTCTTTTATGCTATGGTCTTGCCACTCTCCAATAAAGACGCTGAGTTTAGTTATCCTTCCCTTGAATCTAGGCCACCCTGGGACTTATTTTGACCAATAGAATTTGGTGGATATGGTGATATATAACTTCTGAAGCTGGCCCTTACCAGTTAGGCAGCTTTCACCTTTGCTGATTGAAATGCTCAATTTTGGGGTCCAGTTCTAGCCGCCTTCACATTGCAATCCATGACAGACCTCAGTGGATGCCAGGTGGAGCTGAAGATTCACCTCACTGAACCCTGACAAAATATCTGATCCACAAAATTGTGAGCAAATAAGACGGTCATTGTTTGAAGCCACTAAGTTTTAGAGTGGTATGTTACTCAGCAACAGATCATCAAAACAGTGATTAAGAAGGTAGACTGTGGAGCCAGACTGTTTGCTAGATATTACATCTTGAGCAAATCATTTATCTTCTTTGCCCCAGTTTCCTTTTCTGTAAAATAGGGAGGGTAAACCTCACGATTACTGTGAGGATTAAATAAGGCATGAGAATCCTTTGGAATAATACCTGGCCCATAAAAACTGGTCAGTACTAGCGTAGTAATAGGACTAAGGGGTGTAAGCTGTGAAGATACAAAATAATTCAACTCTATTTTTAAAAAATTCTCAAGTGGAATTGTCCAAACATGGAGTAAGCTGCTTCTGGATGTGGTGAAGCCCCCTTCCCTGGAGATTTCCAATCATGAATGGGTGGCTGTTTGTAGAGTTTGGGGATTGATGACCCCGTCAACCTTAAGATTGTATGTCCTGTCATGTTGGGGCCAAGTTTTTGATGGAGGAGGCACTCAATGTGTTCAATACGCTTTTCTTGAATTGACTTGAGCTAGATATAGAAGAAAGATGTACTCATCTGCTAGATCATTAGAATTTTGAGATTACCAACATATTTTACTTGGCATAATGTTTTCTCATCAACCATTAATGTTCCTGTACACATCCTTATGAGGTCAGCATCACCATTCCTGTAAGATGAAAGACTTAAAGCAGAAAAGCTAAGTGGCTTATTAATTATTGAACGAACTGCTTAGAGCACCTTTCTGCTTGTGAATTCAAGGCTGGAACACGAGGCCCAAGCCACTCAGCTTCCTTGCGCAGGAAGGTGGTACAGAGATCGTCCCGAGCTCCCCAAATACAGGGGCGAAAAGGCACAAAGACACAGGACAGATCTTACTTCTCTCCAGCTTCTGAGCTCAAGAAGCAGCCCCATGTAACTCCTGAATTACAGAAGTTCAAGAAAGGAGGGGCTGCCCATTCAGAAGTTAACAAAGGAAAAGGAGGTCTGGCATGGGAATTGTCCTATCTGTTATGAACTAGTAAAATGTCCCAGACCTGCTCCCAAGGGCCCTGAGAAATAACAACTCCAAAATCACTTGCCATTCAGCTGACTGTTTCTTGCCAGGTCATTCTAGGGCAGGGCACAAGACAGGGAGAGAGAAACAGGAGGGCAGAAGTTCTGGGCGAGCGGGGGCGGGGCCCCAGCTTGCTTCCTGTGCTATTCAGTTTCTCCACACATTGGCATCAAAGACGGCGATCTTGGGGCTCTAAATGAGGACAGACTGACCCAAGAAACAGGGACAGGTGGTCACTTTGCTACTTACTCTGAAACCCCACATGGGGTATTTTAATAGTGCTCTCCATCTGTCCAACCTCGGGGGCTAATCCCTTCCTAATCTGAGCTGTAATATAATAATTGGGTAATCAGACAAGACACTGCAAAAAGCTCAGGCCATAGTTTTGCTGTGCTTTTTGGCTAGACTCTCCCCCTATTAGAGCAAAGTATAGCTGACCTAGAAATTTCCCATTTGAGCTTCAGTCTTCGCTAAACAAAAACAGACACTCTGAAGATGTATGCATGTTTAGGAAGCACAGCCCTCCTTCTTGAGGGTAAGTTCAGTCCCTGCTCCCTGCACATACAGGAATCAGCTGCTAGGGGACCACATGATCTTGCTCTGTGTTACAAACTGAAAAAAAAAAAAAAGGAGAAGAAAAGAGGGGGAGAAAAGCCTCATGGTTAGCTTGGGCTAATGAGCTCACTGGTGTGTATCCAGGAAACATCCCGGAATGAATACATCTGCCGAGATTTCTCTTTTGAAAGAAGTAACCTTGTTGTGGTGGATGGAAATGAAACATAAATGTAAGCGGCATGAAGCCGGATCAGAGACTGAACCTAAAGCACATGCAGAAAACCCAGTAGGTGGTTAGGCGCTGGGACCAAAGTAAGCCTGGCTATTTGGGGATTAACCCATCATGGAGGAAAACATAGATTTTTTTTTTCCCAAAGGAGAAAAAACAAACACTTACACTGCTGAGGCCTGATCCCACTGGCCTAGCACCTGGGAGGAAACAAAGGTGCGGTCAGTCCAGTCGGCTGGAGGTTTCTCACACTGGGAGTCTCCTGGTTGCCATCAAGGACAGGGTCACAGCTTATTCATGACAGCCCCCAGCATACAGTAGGCACACAGTAAATGCTAATGGATGCAGCTAAGGCAACATGAAGGCCCTTTCTAAAATAGTCCAGAGGCGGCAGTGGCTGCAGTCAGGTAGGTGTTCATTCACTTGAGTCTATTTCAAACATTTGCTAAACGTATTTGCTTTGACCAAAAAATATTCTCTCCAAAGGAGAAGGCTAAAGGAAATGGAGCGAGCCGGGAGCGGGTAACAGAGACTGGAACGTGAGGGTCTGGAGATCGAATGCACGGTCTTGTGGCAGGAGGAAGCATGGAGGAAAGTGAGCCCACTGGGGGATGTGGGGTGTTTCCTTTCCCCAGAACAGCTGCAGAGTGGGCTGATTTGCTAGCAAATTCTGCTAGCTGTCTGCTCTAATCTATTCTCTCCTTCCATAGTAATAGGGATGTGGCCAGGCACATGGTTAGACCATATTTCCCACGCTTTCTTGTAGCTAGATGTGGCCATATGACTAGCTGTCACCGTTGGAATATGAGAGGAAGTGATATGCACCACTTCTGAGTCGAAGCTTCTTCCAGGATCCCTTTCCCAACAACCGACTAGATGTGGATGGTGACAGGACCCCCGGGGAGATATGAGGCGTGAAGCCTGAGACCCTGGGTGATCACATGGAAGAAACCCCCACTCTATTGACTTGGATACCTACCTAGAACTGGTAAGTGAGCAAGAAATAGACTTCTGTTAGGTTGAGTCATTATTTTGGAGGACCTGTTACAGAAGCTAACACCATCCTAAGTACTGTTTAGAAGATCAAGAGAAGTAACCTCCCCCCCATATCATGTAACTCAAAACGGGGAGATAATGGCCCCAGAAAGTGAGTTATCAGCCTCTGACTAAGATGACTGAGCTACTCCCTTGCAGCTCTGCTGGTCCGTGGCTCTGCTGGTCACAGAAGACAGAACTACACTCTTCCCTGTCAACACAACGCTCAGTCCCTCCAAGTCAGAGTCAGTTTATTGGAAGTGGGCCCTGGGGCACCACGATGATGGAGGCTGTGCAGAAAATGCCTGATTGTGTGTGATGTATCATGGGAATCTGCTGCACCTCATAGAGACACAGAGGAACCGGGGTCCCAGCCATGACGTGGGGAATGCACGGGATACATGGGCTGCGTAGTCCCCCAAGTGAGAGCCTCGGTGTGTACAAAGCAGGTGCACAGTAACATATTCAGGGAATTTGCTCAGACTTGCTGGAATAAAGACTATGAGAGCAAGTGTGCTTGTGTGTTGTGTGTAGGGGGTTAGGGATGGGATGGGGCTGGGAAGTTAGAGTAGAAGAGGTAGGCAAAGATGCAGAAAAAAGAAAACAAAAACAAGATAAGACTCTTTTTCAAGTTCAAAATAAGCTTTTAAAGCCCATGGCAGTATCTTTGGGTATAAGGTTTTTTTTTACTTACACGAGGCAGGGTCATTTAAACTTTAAGAGCCAAGGTTCCAACCTCAGGGATCAATTTAAAAGAACATGCATGTGTTTTGCTGGCCCAGGCTACTTAAGACCCCAAAGCTTTGGGGATGGGAGAAAAGAAGTTGGAGAGGAAGAAAGGGTGCTAGGGTCTTTAATAAGAAGGGGCTCTGCATGGTCCATCCAGGTTAGCTCCAAAGGAGTGGGCATGAGACACGCTTCCCCATGTTGCCATGAGCTTAGGAGCTGAGACTAGGAAGGACCCTGCTACTATCTGTCTGGAGCACTTATGTATGTCCCCTGTGCCATCATGGCAGGGACAGGGGAGTAGATGTTATGACGTGGGGCAGGGGCAGAACCAGAGTGGCATGGGAAAGCAAAGGAACTCTTCGTGTTTCTGAGAGTGAGGTTGAAGTAGCTGAGAAAGGGAGCCAGTGATCCAGAAGGTGTCATGGTTGCAATGAGGAGATGCTGTGGCAGAGAGCGGGTTGCTCGTGTGACAGGAAACCAGGTGGGAAGGACAAACTTGGGCAGAGGACCTCCCGTACCTGCACGGGCTGGTTCGTGCTTACTGTCTATCTGCTGAGAGGGCCGGACCAACCCCGTGTGTGATGCTGCTGTGTGTCAAGAAGCAGAGACACAGTAGAATGTCTTTAAGATGAGAGATAGTACACCCAAGGGAGCAGGTGCTTGGGCTTGAATTCATTTCTTGCAGCCCCTCTAGGCTCTCGCTCTTGAATTCCTGTGCCTTGCATCCTCATTAACACCTGTGGGCCACCTCTTGGACTCCGGCTGTAGTTTGCACCCTCTCTGGGATCAGATGATTCCCACTGCTGAGTTTGGCCTCTCCCTAACGTGCATTCATCCATGCCCAAAGCCCTGGCATCCCGTCCACATGGCCTCTGCTGTCCGACCTCATTTTGCCTGGTTTTGGCTTCTGTGCACCCACCTTGGCACTGACAGCTGGAAGGGGCCGCACCCCACTCTGCAATCTGAGACGGAATATTTTCTAAGAGTAGCTCTGGCCAAAGTGTGGGCCAGGAGAAAAGGGAATTATGGGAAGGAGAAGCCCAACAGTTATGGTGTAACCCCTTTGCCAGGCCACCCTGGCTTACATGCAGGAAATTGGAGAACAACAATAGCCATAGTGTTTCTCTTATTCTTTCCCAGCTGGACAGCCCTCGAGGCTCCTCCTGGTTAGTCCCGGCGGACCCAGGGGCTCTCACATGTGTGTGCCAACGTCCAGTCTGGGCTGACGTCATTTTCTTTCTTGTGCGCTCTGGCTGGCTCTGGTGCTGTCCCCTCGCTGCTGGCCACCCCTGGAGTGCCATCCCCGACCTTGCAATCTGCCAAGAGCCCACACTTGCTGGAGCAGCCCCTGCCCAAGCTGAACCCACCGAAGCGAGTCCAAGCAATTACTGTCTGTGCGAGGGCACTGGTGGCTGTGCCGAAGGATAAAGGTGACATAGATGCTGTCACCACCGCTGGCCGTGCTGCTCGTTATGGGTTGAACTGTGGCCCCCAAAGCTACGTTGACATCCTAACCCCTGGATACCTGAGAATGTGACCTTATTTGGAAATAGGATCTTTGCCATTGTGACAAAGATACAAAATTAAGATGAAGTGATGCTGGAGTGGGGTGGGCCCATGGTGCCGTGTGACTGGTGCTCTCATAAAAGGAGGGGAGACACAGACAGACACCGGAGGGAGAACATCATGTGAAGATGGAGGCAGCTGACCTCATTCTGCCTGGTTTTGCCTTCCTTGCACCCACCTTGGCACTGACAGCTGGAAGGGGCCCCAAGGGATGCCAGTGATGGCCAGAAAGAACCAGAAGCTAAGAGAGAGGCACGGGAGCTACCCCAATACCAGCATTGGCAGCTTCCGCATGGCTTGTGCCCCCCGAGAACCCCCAACATTAGAGACAAGTGCTCATTTTGCTTTTGTTTGGTCTTTTCTTCACACCCTCTTGCTCTACAATCCAGGTACAAACCGGCGGGGGCTGGGCCAGGGTGACACCTTATGAGTGGTGACCTGCGGAACCCAGAACACCTCCGCCCCTGAGCTTCCTGGCCATTCCAGAGCCCAGGTGGGCTTCTGTCTCCTCTTGAGAGGAGCTCTTTCCCCTCAGCCGCCTCAGCTGTGCTCAAGGGTTGATGTGGAAAATGACGAATTGGGGGTGCTTTTGACATTGCATGTTACTAATTAGAAAAGAATATCTCCTCTGTGTAAGCATATACCCAGAACAGTTATTATCCCACACTGAAAGACATGTTCAGGACAGATCAGGAATCAAAATATGCAAATAAGAACATAAGACTTCAGTCTAGCCTCAGCAGGTGCTCAGACCTCTCTAGTCCTCTTCTGTCAAGTGCTCGCCTAGAGCTCTCTTCACAGAAAGGAGGGTACAGCAAAATGCCAGTAGCATGGACCCCTGGGTCGGGCTCCCTGGCAAGGGGCATTCACACATCTCTCCCCTGGCAACTGTGCACTTCACCTTGTTGTCTCAGTTTGTGTGAGGCCCTTGGAGGGCAAGGATAGACCTTGGCCACATGGACAGAATCAACTGCAGGATGAGGGTCAAGGTTGGCAAAGCTGGAGCGCCTCCTGATGGTCCTCATAACAAAGACATTTGAGGGTCTTCACTCAGCTCGCCCTAGAGGCTAATCATGGTGGGGTGGGGTGGGGGTGGAGATGGACAAGAGTGGGAAGGCAACATGGCCAATTGGGCTGGGGTCCAGAACAGGCTAAGTGGTCTGGAGACAGAAGGTGTTGGTCCCAGTTCAAGTATCATTTCCAAATGTCACTGGCTAAGCATTATCCCTTTAAAGACCGTAGGCAAATGTAAGGTAAAGCCAGCAGCCTTCTTAATGGGAATGCTGTGACAAGGGGAGGTCCAGAGTAGCAGCTGCTCCCTGGCTTGAAGGGTAGCTCCTCCCCCAGCTTTTTCTGTAGAATGTTCTGGGTGGTTCCCCTCAGATAGAAAATTCCACCCAATAAGCTTAGGACACAGACTGGAGCTAGGCTGGTCAGAAGACACCCTGAAAAGGGAATTGATGATGATGATGATAATGACGATGAAGATGATGGTAAGCTCTCAAATGATTCCTCCTGTGTTTCTCTTATCTTTTCTTCTTGTTTTGATTATCCTCCTCCAAAGATGCTCGCTGCCCGGAGAGAAAAGCCCTGACTGAATAATAAACACTCCCTTGTGCCAAAAAAGAAAAGCATGCACATGTCTCCAGCAAAACCCGCTTGCTGTTCACATTTGCAAACCATCCTATCATTCTGAAACAGCGTTTTTCTGAAACATTTATCCTCAGCTCCTTTCTACTCTAATTTTCTGTTTGCTCTCTCAAATGGTAGATTTGGGAAGTGGTTGGGGGCCATGGTGGGGTAGGGGAGAAAGAATGAAAGAGGAAACTATAACCCCAAACAGGGATAAAATTATCCTCACTGGTAAAATTATCTTCACTGTCATGATCTATCTTTCAGGGACAAAAGTCACCATTTTGTGCAAATACAGATTTTGCTTCCCTGACTCTTGACTGTGAAGAGAGATTTAAGGTGTGAGTAAACCCTTGAGATGGTTCATAACATGGCCTTTGGCTTCAATCTGCCACCCAGCAGTTGGGCTAGAACTAACCATCCACCTCCCTCGCTGGCTCCTGGGCCCTGGGAAAGAGGTGCTCTCCCACCATGTGTCTGATTTTTCTGGTAAGATCCCTGTAGGCTGGCTGCACTCTCCTTTTTCTGATAGTCCCCAAAACAAGGATCTTGGGTCTGAGAATATTTGAAGGTCCCCATTCACACCATGGCTTCTAAAGCTCCCCTTGCCCAGGGCCCTCGGATGAGGATGATTTGGATTGTCCTTGTTTTCTTCTGCCTCAGGGCCAGGGACTCGCCATCACAGCATCTTCCCCAGACTGAAGACTGCTTTGTCCCTTTCTCTTTGTTTGAGGTCTGTATCTCAAAGGAATGATACCCATCCCAAAGTCCTGGCCACAGGTTTCCACGAGTGGGGTGGGGGTGGGGGGCAAGGACTGTCATGTAAATGGGACTCACACTGGCCTGTCCTGATAGGCCAGCGCTCTGCCGAATAAGCGGTCCAGGGGCGCCTGGGTGGCTCAGTCGTTGCGCGTCTGCCTTCGGCTCAGGTCATGATCCCAGGGTCCTGGGATCGAGCCCCGCATCGGGCTTCCTGCTCGGCGGGGAGTCTGCTTCTCCCTCTCCCACCCCCCCTGCTTGTGTTCCCTCTCTTGCTGTGTCTCTGTCAAATAAATAAATAAAAATCTTAAAAAAAAAAAAAAAAAGAATAAGCAGTCCACCTTCTCCCAACGTCAGGCTCAGGTATGAAGAAGGGGAGACTTTTCACAGGCTACTTCATTTTTTCCTGATTCCCGTCATAAACTCTTTCAGACTGACACAGTTAGGTAGTAACCCACCAATCAGAGCAATTGTATGTGTGTGTAAAAGAACTAAAAAAGATTTTCGACTGCCTTCAAAAGCTTGTGAAGAAATAACAAATGCATTTCTCTTTATAGTTCTTCATAACCTCTTCCCTCCCCACGGCAATGAGGACCCTGATTCATCATCGCAAGTGGTCAGTTAGACCTGGCAAAAGCCTCTCTGGTCTCAGTTTTACACCCTGTCCTGGGGACATGTGTGCCGATAGTGGGAAAGACCTGGTCAGATTCAAATGCTGAGAATGGGGGTGCCTGGGTGGCTCAGTTGGTTGTGTCCAACTCTTGGTTTCGGCTCAGGTCATGGTCTCTGGGTCATGGTCTCAGGTCGTGGGATCAAGCCCCGAGTTGGACTGCAAGCTCAGCAGGGAGTCTGCTCAAGATTCTGTTCCTTTTCCCTTCTGCCCCTCTTCCCACTCATATGCTGTCTGTCTCTCTCTCTCTAAAATAAATAAATAAATAAATCTTAAAAAAAAAAAAAAATGCTGAGAATGAAAACCTCTCCTGAATCCAAACTCCTTATTTTTTAAATTTTATAAAACAATGTTCTTGATAAAAATCAACAGAGAGCGGCAAGTATACAGGTAACAACCCCCAGGCCTAAATTCAAACCAACTGTGTTCCATGCTATAGGACCTGCCTTGGCCAACATGTTATTAGTAAAACTCCGACTTCAACCCAGAGAGAATGGAGTTTCTGGGTATAATGCAAGTAGCTCATAAAAAATGAAGCTGGAGATGATTAGGGAAAAGATGGATATTCACATATATGTAAATATCACATATTGCTAAATAATATTTATGAATAAAATAAATGATATGTTAATATTACATCTTTATCACATATTATTAAGTATTAAACATATATAAATTATATATATACATATGTACGTGCTTCTCCAAATTTCTTCTTTTATTGTTAATAAGCCTTCAGTTAGGATCAGGAAATTAGGTGTCAAGGTTACAATATTAGCAGTCACCTTCGAAGTCAGATTACAGAAAAGATCCCCAGATTGGGCTGTTCCCTGGGACAAGGTTTCCATTTTCCCCAGATTATGTGGGTCAGAGCAGCTGCAGAGACTCCTGGGCACTCAGCATCCTGCCAGGCTTTTCCATGTCCCATAGGTGAAAGGGGCTGCAGGAAGCCCTGGGGGGATAGTGAAGGGGGTAGGGGGTGGCAGCAGTGGGGGGCAGGAGTAAAGCCCATGTCCTGCATAATGGAAAAGAAGAAGGCAGACCCTGGACTCCAAGGACCACCTGTGGAGATTCTCAAACTGTGTCCTCCATCCTCCACTCATCCATTGTGACAAAATGCAGGCTAGGCAGTGGCTTCTGTGACCTGAGCCCCGGGAGCTGGGGCCTGGGATAAAAGCCAGGGTTGTCCCTAAGGACCAGTCAACTTCCACCTTACAGAACTGTTGCACTTTCCTTGCAGAGAGTTGCTAATTGGTATTCGACTGATGGCTGGTGTTTTTGCAGCAAGAATCAGAACTGCATTAGTAAGGATTCAACATCCACCCGGAGACTGTGCTCAGCGGTGGACAAGACACAGATGTAAACAGGCACAGTCCATGCCTGCTGGGCTTGGTGCCCAAATGATAAGGACAGACATGAAAGGCTCGGGAAAGACATAAAGACTCATGAAGTCCAGATAGGCGCTCAGAGGAATAACCATCGTGTACTGGGTTGAATTTCTTTGTCCATTTTAGGGGTATCTTGTGATCCACGATTGGGCTTCTGGAAAGAGCCTATCTAGAGGAGGAATCCGAAGGTGGGTAAGATTGGATGGAGTCTGAATTCCATAAAGACGACTCTAATTTCTGCAATCGACTCGAGGCTCTGTTGCCTGCTCTTGCCACACACACACACACACACACACACACACACACACACACACAAACTATGCAGCACAAAGCCAAGTCGGATCCGAAGTGGGTTAGGGTATTATATAAGCCCTTGGCGGGAGGGGAGATGGTCTTTCCTGTGTGTTTCTTTGGCTGCAGCGGCGGCGGTGGCCGCGGCAGCAGCGAGAGTGGCTCAGGTTGATTTAGAATACGGATGACAGTGGCCTGGCGCGAGCCCACGGCTGACGAAAGCTGCTTAGCCCGCTCGGTTTCCATGGAGACAAGCAGGAGCAGCCGCGGCGGCGGCGGCGGCGAGGCTGTCAGCGAGCGCGGCGGCGGCGGCGGCGGCGGCGGCGATCGCGCGTCCGCGGGGGTCTGCAGGAGGAAGGAGGAGGCCGGGGCCCGGACCCTCGCGGCAGACATGGACTTGCATTGTGATTGTGCTGCCGAAACGCCGGCCGCCGAGCAGCCGTCGGGGAAGATTAATAAAGCTGCTTTCAAATTATTCAAGAAGAGGAAATCGGGTGGCACCATGCCCAGCATTTTTGGGGTCAAAAACAAAGGGGATGGGAAAGGCTCGGGTCCGACGGGCATGGTGAGGAGCCGGACCCACGACGGCTTAGCGGAGGTGGTGGTGCTGGAGAGCAGCAAGAAGGAGGAGCCGCGCGGCGGGGGCGACAGCGGGGGCGGCGGCGGCGGGGGTGGCCGCAGCGGGGGGCGGCCGAACCCGGGTCCCCCCAGGGCGGCCGGGACCGGCGTGGGCTCCCTGGCCAACAGCTCGGTGGCGAAGTCGCACAGCTTCTTCTCCCTGTTGAAGAAGAACGGGCGATCGGAGAACGGCAAGGGCGAGCCGGCGGACGCGAGCAAGGCTGGCGGCAAACAAAAGAGAGGGCTGAAGGGGCTCTTCAGCAGCATGCGCTGGCACAAGAAGGACAAGCGGGCCAAGGCGGAGGCGAAGGGCGAGCGCGCGGGGGCCCCGGGCGGCCTCATCCTGCCGGGCTCGCTCACCGCCAGCCTGGAGTGCGTCAAGGAGGAAACGCCCGGACCCGCCGGCGAACCGGAGAAGCCCTGCAGGGACGCGCCGCGAGACCCAGCAGGTGAGCTCGGAGGGGGAGAGCCGGGGCCGGCCTCCGCCGATAGCGCCCACGTGCCGGACCGCCGAGAGGCCCACAGCCCCGGGGTCCCTAAGGCCGAAAGCGCCCGGGGAGAGGACGCCGCGGGGCATCGGCGCGCCGAGAAGCCCCGGGCACCCCCCGAGCTGGGCGCTGGGGAGGTCCAGACGGCCGAGGATGCCTCCAGGACAGGTGACGTTCCGGTAAAGACCATCCCCCTTGTCGACTCGGAATGCGGCAGCGGCCGAGCGGCGGCCGTCCCTGACCCTTCCTCTGTTGATCCACCCTCAGACCCATCGGCCGATCGTATTTGTTTGATGTTTTCTGACGTGACTTCACTGAAAAGCTTTGACTCTCTTACAGGCTGTGGAGATATTATTGCAGACCAAGAGGACGAGGCAGGTCCCAGCTGTGACAAGCATGCCCCCGGGCCAGGCAAACCAGTTCTCTCTAAAAAGAACCCCGGCGTGGTGGCCTACCAAGGAGGAGGGGAGGAGATGGCGAGCCCGGAGGAGCTGGACGACACCTATCTCCAGGAATTCTGGGACATGCTCTCCCAGACTGAGGACCAAGGACCAGGGCCCCAAGAGGGAGCGGCCAAGGCGGCGGCAGCCCTGGAAACCAAGGTGGTGGCCGAGACGTCCAAAGACGCCAGGTGTGCGGAAGGGGCCAAGGACGTGTCCTTGGGCAAGCACAAGAGGCTCAACCGGATTCCCATCGAGCTCCATCCCAAGGAGGAGCCTAAACAGCCCGAGAAGGAGCAGCAGGAAGGCATCCCCAATAGTGACGAGGGCTACTGGGATTCCACCACTCCGGGCCCGGAGGAAGACAGCGCGGGCAGCGGCAAAAAGGCGGGCATCCCCCGGGATAGCTACAGCGGAGACGCGCTCTACGATCTCTACGCAGATCCGGACGGAAGCCCGGCCGTCGTTGCCGCCAACGAGGAGACGTCCTGCTTGTCCCGGTTAAAGCCTGTGTCTCCAGTCACCATCACCTGTCCACTGCGAACACCAGGCAGTTTGCTGAAGGACTCTAAAATCCCTATCAGCATCAAGCACCTCGCGAACCTTCCATCCAGCCATCCGGTAGTGCACCAGCAACCAGTCAGGAGTGAGATGCCCAGAACAAAAATCCCAGTTTCCAAAGTGCTGGTCCGCAGGGTCAGCAACCGGGGTTTGGCTGGGACCACCCTCCGGGCAGCGGCGTGCCATGACAGTGCCAAAAAGTTGTGAGGTCTCCGAAGCCAAGGTGGACGCACCCCATGTCAAGGAATACAACTTTCCCTGGAAACCACTCAAAAAGTTTTGCTTCTCCTAAAGAAAGGCTTTTAGGACCATCCCAGCTCCAGAGCCTAGACCGAGGAGGTCTCTGTGCCGCCAGCAGGGGCAGGATACACCAGAGAGGGGGTGCTACACATGGGATTCTCCTCTCCAGATAAGTTCCCTGAGAATTATTTTCAAGCACTTTTAGTTTTTTACCTTTAAAAAAAAATCACTTTTTTCTTTTTTCCTTTGATGCACTGAACACTTGGAAGTCACCTTTACTTGCCTTTGCAGAAAACAGGACTTAACCAAACCTATGTAAGCATCATGCCATGATATTTGGCGGGGCCAGGGCCCAGAGAGGGCCTGGAGGAACGACTGCCAACACCAGAGGAGCCCCTTCTCTTCCATGACACTTTCCTTCCTTCCTTCCTTCCTTCCTTCTTTTCCTTTTTCTTTCCAGGAAAAAAAGAGAGCGAGACAGAAAGAAAAGAAAAAAGACCTTTTGCTGTATCACTGTGTGGGAAACACCTGCAAAGCTGAAAGAGCCAGGTATTTACCTGATGAGCAGAGGGGATCACTGATTGGCCAAAAACTTGCCTACTTTCAGTTGCTGGGTATGCAAATAGGTCAATATCTACCACTAGGACAATAAAGGAGCATTTTGGTTTGGTTGGTTTAGATCCTCTGTTTGGGGAGAAATAAGAAGCTCAGCAGAGCAGGTTTTTTTCTTTTTTTCTTTTTCTTTTTCTTTCCCACCCAGTGAAGAAATGAGGATCAGGGAAAGATTTCACTAAAATGCCAATAGACACAGTATTTTAGCATTTATAAACTGTAACATTTTCATGTGTAGATAATGCATATTTTACAGTTTATCCAGCTGTTAACATTTTATAATCTGTCAGTAACCTCGAATTTAAAATCTGGTTTTATAACTAGTTATGATAACTGTCCCGGACCACTGATGTTCTTTTATGTACTGTTAACCGAAAGCAATTCTGTTTTTGTTTTATATGGGATCTCTGGCTCTCAATGCAGGAAAAAAAAAAAGTCTATTGTGTTGATGTCCCAGAGGAATGATTCTGTCTTGTCTTGGGTAAAAGACTATTTGCTTCTCACTCTCAATCCTGGTTTTCAGAGATTTTTACCTTGGTTATAAAAATTTTGGATTCAACCATTCTACAATATGGGGAGTCCCAAATGAGGAACATATTTAAAAAAAAAACCCAATAGAAAAATACAGTTTTTCATGTTATTTGATTTTGCTTTATAGATTCATGATTGAGACAGGTATGTTCAGAATATGACACTGGCAAGTGTATATCATAAACACTCTATGTCAAGATTTTTTTTTGAAAAGTGGTTTCCTTATATGTATATTTTCTATTATTTTAGATGAGACATTTATTTCAGGACGGGTTACCATATGCCTGGATAGTTTGAGTGATTAACTGAAGCAGTTCCTAGAATGTTATTAGCATCTAATGATTATATAATATCCTCTTTGAAATGCACTTCAGTGTGTTTAATCAAAAGACCGGAGCTTCTACTAGGAATGGATTCATGGTATCAGGAAGATTAGACATTTTCAAGCAAAACTGCATGTATACGAATGGCACAAACACTTCTATATAGCTCCCATTTTCCAGAGAGATTGCCTAAGTAATGAACTGATATTATATGCTTTCTACGCTTGTTTTCTATTTTATAAAGGAAGGAAAGAGGCAAGTTAAGTATATGGAAACCTATTTTAATAGTATGAAAGGAACAAAATAAATGGACATCAAAGGCAAACAAATTTGAGCCAGTAGCATAAAGTAAATCGTTCCCCATTTTAAATTTGCAAGGATTCAATTAGAAGAGGTGGTAGAGATTTGTTGAATTTCTTTAGTAGTCAGATTACTGGCTTTTATTGCATTGTGTCAGATCCTTAATGTTATTTCAAAGTACTGTTTTAATATTTAATTTCCTTATACAGATGAGGTCCTATAATCAGACATAGCCTTAAGCACTCTGAACCCACCAACAGGAATTCATAAAGCCACTCACACTCACACGTGCTTATGCACTCAACTGTGCACAAACTAACAGACAAAGGCATGTACTGTACACTCGGAAATATTTTACAAATTATTTCTGTCTTGAGAAAGGGATTTAAATTTGATTTAGACTCCAAATACATTCATCTTCCCCCAGTGAATGTAAAGAACATAAATTTTATTCCTAGCCGTAAAACAAAGGATGTTTATTTTCTTCTTGTGCATCTTCTTGTGAGGGTTATCTTCTCCTCTGTGTGAATCCATGACAGAGTTATATTTGTTCATTCGTTCAATTGTACAGGAAAGTTAGGAGTACCTGAAGTACGGATGAGAATATTCTAACAGTAAAGGCAATCTATTGATAAATCTATTTTGTTAGCACTGGGACAAACTAGTTTTGCTTTCATAATTTTGGGGGCTTATTTCTGCCATTATACCACTATGCTGTGTCTTCTTGTTATAAGTAAAGGAAAATGTCAGCAAAGCTTACCTTCATTTCCCCCTGCCTATTAACCAGTTATACAAGATGTAAAATATTTTCTCTTTTCCATATGTTTTCCACTTTTAAAAAAACTCTCATCTTTAAGAATTCCACCCACACCAGTCAAATGAAGGATGCAGGCAATTAATTAAATGGCATCGGTAGCTAGATGGGAAATCAGGACCAATGCAGGAAGCCTGCATCTTAACCTTTTCCACCCACAGTTGCTTGCTTTTGTGTGTGTGTGTGTGTGTGTGTGTGTGTGTGTGTGTGTGTGCGTGCGCGCGCGCGCGCGCGCGCCAAGGGCTACTTTCTCTTATTCATGTTCCTGGAGATTGCTTTTTTTTCCCTCCAGCATTTTAATAGATTTATATTCCAATTATTATTAATACATTTCCTAATTTGGCCATATTTGCTGATTTTTTTTAATGGAAGATTAAATATGGGCTGATGACACCTTTGCTGTGTGTGTATGATTCTGAGATGCTTAGTTGATTAGGTCTCTTTAGTCAGAGAGCTGGACAAATTAGAGAGGAAAAAGTCAAATCAATTGTTGGCCCTGAATTTATCAGTGAGTTTAATAGCTCTGCACAAAGACAGCCTGACTTTAATAACTACATTACACAGACAATGTTACTTGAACTACTCTAGCATCAGTACTAATGGCAGTTGGATGCTTTTATTCTTCCATTAGCACCGACTGGGAGAAATTTTACTACAGCGTTTTCAACAATTGCTAGAGGAAAAAGATTTTTATTATTTCACCTAATGACAACAATGACAGATAGGACATTAAGAACTTCCTTTAGATACGTTTTCCACAAATTATCTGCCTATTTAAATACAAAGTGTTTAACATCTATGAGAGTCATGACTTACTGGGTCTAAAGCCTTTCTTCCTTAATCTCAGAAGTAGTTTTGAAGTATTTGCACTTAAATGAATATTCAAATAACCCTTTGCACAGTTACCAAGGTAAAAAAAACTATATTAGGTATCAAGATTTCTTCGACTGATCTGAGTTTTTGTTATTTATGTCTTTGGCAGATTAGTTCTCAGAGCCTTTTGACTGTTAACTTTGTATGAAAAGATTGATTAAAGTAGCTTTCTGTCCTCTCCCTTTGTACCCACCATGTTTGATGTTTGCTTGGTGCCCTCAGATAGCCATAAGGGGACACTTGTCATGATGGTGGTGTCTTTGACTCTTGCATAGTGGAACACATTTCCTGATTGTAGTCATTCCAGATTTCTCTCCTGAATGATGACAATCTGGCCTTGGTCACCTGTGCTGGGTTTCTATGAAGGCATGTTCCAATACCTTCACAGATACTTTGCTCCCCTTATCATTCTTAAGAAATTAATTCAAGAATTTTATACTCTTAAACAAAAGGAGAACACATCACAATTGTCTCTTATCACCACTGGGAATGACCAATTCAAAGTACCTACATGAAATAAGAGGAGAAACCCTAATACCTTGGCCTACCCATTTCCCCTCCTTCTTTGTCAGACAGACCAAGGGATGAACAACACCGTTCTTATTTGTGGAAACTCGGCCTTAGGAATTTTTGATTGCTTACGCACAAATATTCATGACAGTTTGGGATCCAAAGCTAGCATGGCAGACCGGTGGCTTATATATCTGTGTGGGAAAGCAAGAGGCCAGCATTTACTTTATAAAAGGACGTGTCTGTAACGTTGTCAGGTGGGAAGTGCGGTTCCCCCTCAAGGTCAGTCGCCCGTCTGCCTCTGAGGATTTTGCAAAGGCCGTCATAAATTGCTTCTCAAAGCCTTTGCACTGTGCTAATGCTTTAAAGGAGATGCTTTGTTGCAACTATAGCCACTTATAAAGAATGTTATTATCTCACTCCAGATAGTGCTTTTAAGGAGTGATTCAGAGTGATAGTTTTCATGATTATGGAAAAGTGTTCTTTCCCCAACTGAAAAAGGAAAGATTAAAATAGTCACAAAGCCTCCAGAACAGAAACTGGGCATATTTTATGACCGATGTTTAATTCAATGCAACCTGTGTTCTTGGGGCATATACTGTGTCTAATACTTCATAAAAACCCCTTCAGTCTAGGCTCTCACATAGCTGTACTGTGATTGGATTTTCTTAACAGTCATGAAAAACATCTTTATTTTATTTTACCTATTTTTTTTTTTCCATTTGTTGCTTATGGTTTGTGGGGTGGAGCAGAATGGGGCGAACTTGAACAGGAGTGGTATGGATTAAGCCACACAAATTCCTCTCAAAATAATAATAGCAATTATAACAATAATGAACATTTGTTGAGTCCTTGCTAAGTGCCAGTGACCACTAAGAGCTTTACAAATATTGACATGGTCCTCCTAGCAGCCACGTGGGTTAGGCAATATTACTTCCCTAATGTGCCATCTTTAATTCATTCTTTTTGTTTGTTTCCATCCCATCTCATCTCCCCCCCACCTCCCCTCTTTCTCTTTCTCTCTCTTTTCCCCTAGCCTCTGGGATGGGAACATAAACTCTTCTGTAACTTAGAGTAACACAAGAGCTAAGAACTACTTAATGTCGTGACAGTTCACTTCCAATAGAAACAAAGCTAACCCATGCCATGAAGCTGAAAATTGGTTTTTTTGTCCGAGACGATGGTGCTCATATCACTGACAGAGAAGCCAGGCACAGTTAATAGGCAAACACTCTGCTTTCTTTTGGCAGTATCCTCTCCTTCTTGAGATTAACACCAAAAATATAGGCAGAAATCTCTCCTGTTGTCATGGTAACACTTCTTCCCTGTAGGATGTCGGTCATTCCAAGCACGTTGCCCTTGTTTTTCCACCATGAGCCCACTCTAGGCTTGCTCTGACTGTTCCATGTGGTTTGTTTAAATAGCGACTAGCTGAATGATCCCTTGCCTGGATACAATTCTGAACTTCAGAGATAAGCTCCTGGCTCTTTCCAAAGTAGTGCATCTTACATTCTGTCAACGGCCATTGAATCCTGGCTCATATTTTCCAATTCATTAATTCATTCAACTAATATTATTGAAGACCTAGAAGTCAGTCATCGTGAATTTGAGTATTTTATATTGAAGGAGAAAAACTAACATATACTGTGTGTTTGCTCTGTGCCAGGATGCTGCTCGGTGCTTTCTTTCACGTTCTTATCACGACTGTTCACAAGGACCATGCAGGGTGGTATTGGCTCCATCCCGCAGAGGAAAAAAATGATGCTCGCAAAGGTGAAATACCTTGTCCCAAGTCACCCATTTCCTAAGTAATGGACAGAATTTGAATCAGAAACCTAACTCTATAGCTTCTGCTTTAATTATACATTTTTTAAGCCATATGATTCAATTTCTATAAAACTTGTTTTAAGTAAGAAACTGACCAAAGTTCTGAACTGCAAGAGCCAACCCAGATTTGTATAATTGTGGGTACCACCTGACTGACGGCTGTTTTAGTTAAAAGTGAACTTGTATTTTTATTTTTAATTCTTTGATGGCTTTTATACATGCAAGCCTAAAAGGGAGAGCTCAGAGACTAGCAGGTTTTTTTCTCACCTGGGCCAGTCAAAATTGTGGACTATATTCATCAATTACTTTAGAGTTCCATACAAGCAGACCTAAGTACAGATCTTGTGATCTGATGTCTGTTTTGCCAATTATAAAACCAAAAGCAATTTCAGTAGTGAATCCAGCAGCGTGCAACCTCTGTTTTATCCCACTCTGATTCTGTTAATACCTCCAGTATTTAGGGAAAATCCATTTGAAATTGCATCATGGTCATAATTAAGGAGGTTATTTTCCTAATGTATGGCCTGCCTACATTAGGTAAAATGCTTTTAAAATGAATTTTAGGCCTCATTTTAATGAGACACAGTGGAAGATTTTAATAACAGGTGGTCATTCTATTAAAATATAAACTGGGGTAATTTGTGGTAATAATAATCGGTAAAGTAAATTTCTGCTTTGTGTGTGAAGATAACATTTTTAATAAAATATAGCCAAGGTGACTGGTTATCGGAGACGCATTTAACTTTCTCAGATACCTACCTGGATCATCTAATAAGCTAAAGCAGAGATACTAAAAATACCTGGTTAGATTTCATAGGGGCACAGAGCAGACACACAGTAAATACTTGTAACCCAAGTATTGAAATGGTCCTAGGTAGCCTGAAGGAATTAGTGAACTTTCTAAATATCTACATTGCAACCATTTATCCCCCACTACACAGTTATTTCTAAAGAAAAGAAGAGAAACTCTCATAAAGTAATACAATAACATTCTTATTGCTTCCAGGACAAATTTAACTGAACATGAAGGATCTGAGAGTGGTCGTTTTATCAAAAACATCAGGGAAAATGGTTCTGATGTTATAGGCAAAGTAAATTTTTGTCACTTTTACTTGACTCCAGCTATCTACCAGGCTCATTGCTAACTTCAGGTTTTTGACCAAGTTATTTATATGGAATATCTCAGTGTAATATAAGGAATTGCAGGTTATTTGAAAATAATGACAAAGAAGACCCAAATGAGAAACTCCATTTCTATAATTAGTTTTCCTGAAAGTCAGGCATGTCTTTGAGGACAAGCTTTTGGCTGTATTATTTTTGTGCACAGGAGGAAAATTGTTAGTAGGTTTATAGATATTATTTTTATAATAGAATGTTAAATTCCCCCCAAACATCAAAAATCATCTCCTAGAACTACTCTATGTTTTTAAAACTTGTTTTAAAAAAGGATTCTAAATAGCAATAGGATCTTTTCTCCTTTCTCCACTCCAATGATTTAATGGGATAAATGAACCAATGTTTATATTTTTAAACCTGTAAATATTTTATTTTGGGTATTTTGTATATTTGTTGATATAATTCCATTTTGTGCATATGTATCATTGTGCATGTTGCTGTTTTTGATAGTCACTCTTTTAATGAATGTAAGAAGCTTGGACTAATAGCACTTTTCTTGTTTCATTCAAACATCTTAAAATGAAAATACAACACTGCCATTTTAACTGTTGTGTTTAATTCAGTCAATAAATTTTGTTGCTCCTTTACATTTAAAGTGAAATCTGTTGGTTGTTATTTTTCCAGGAAGAATTTTATTTCCAGTCTCTTCAATTTTTAGAACTGATACTAATGATGGTGATAATGGCAAGGTGATGTGTATGAAATTGGTGGAAAAACCGATGGGGGTGGTTGTATTTCTTTCCACACTTTGTAAACAAGTGAAAAATTATTGTTTGGTTTGGGTGGTCGCCTTTCAAAACCCTTGTTGTCCTCACGTGGATCTGATTTCTGAACCTTTTACTCAGAAAATCTCCATTCCTCATAAGTGCAGGAACGTGAGGCCAGCTATTCTGCTGTGATTATTAGGAGCAGCTAACTGGAGTCTTTTTTTAAAGAGTTGTTTTCTGGCTTTTATTGTTTTGTTTGGGGGTGGGCAGAGTTGTTAAAAAGCAAAATTCAACCAAGTAAATTTGGAAAATCCAGTTGGCTTCGTTAACAATTCGTGAATTGGGCAACATCCCTTCCGGCAAGTACAGAGATGCTCTGAGGAGTTGTACAAAATAGAGGGTTTTTATAGGAAGGAGGGTGGGGCAAAGAGCTATTAGTAAAAGAAATAAAAAGGATTATTTCAGGCAAGGTCACCTTCCCTGAAGGGGAAAGGCAATGGCTTTCATTAGGTGGTTGACCTCATCTTCCTTTGCGGGTTGGAGAGGGCCCCAGTCGCAGATTACCTCTGATGCTGATCAGAAAATTCCTTACTGACCAGTCAAAACTTAGAATTTCTGGGGGAGGCACAGGTTAGGTACTAAGTCCTGGTTTGGTGACTTGGCCTGAGTGCTGCCATTTTGGACTGTGGTTTTATTTTCAACAGGGGTATGTTTTCACTTTGTATGTCTAATGGCTTAAATTCATAGTAGTTTGAAACTCAATGTAAAGACTAAGGAGGTTGTGCCTTTTTATATTTGAAAAATAACAATCGATGACTGCATAAATTGTTTTGAAGTATGCCTCCCTTAAAATAGGCTTGTTCACACTACACTTGCTTGTATTTCTCTTAAATGACAAGAAAAATTCATATTTGTCCTTAGAACATGATGAGGGTAAACTTCCAAAGGGAGATCTGATTAGTTACAGAAAGCAGAGTAAATATACATCAATAGAATCAGAAATAGGGAGATAAGAAACTCACAAAGCCTCTACTCCCTTTGTGCTGCCCCTCCCCCTTTCTCCCAGCCCCTTTGACTTGCCCCTCTCTTCTTCTCTTGTCCTAGAATTAGCATGGAAGCACCTCAAAATAACTGAACTTAATTTCCCTTTAATAAGGCGATGAGGTGGCTAAAGCTCATAGAGGCTGGGAGACTCACCCTAAAGTCTTTGAAGCAGAAAGTTGTGGTAAAAAGAGACCAAGTTCGGAAACCAAGCAGAATCTGGGTTTGAATTCTGGTTTGGGCACTTATCTGCTCTCCAGGCAATTTCCTTAACTTCTGTGAGCCACAGTTTCCTCCTCTATAAAATGAGGATAACAAGATTTAATTTAGAGGGTACTTGTACCATTATTAACTTTCAGAAAGAAAGGTGTCTAAGACATAGTATGTTTTTTGCATACGTTCATATAGTTCTTCTTGTTTAAAAAAAAAAGAAAAGCATTTATAAAAATTAAAACCTCAAGGGCTGGAGTTGAAACAGTCTTGAACAAAGAACTTGCTTTGATGTACTTAGAGATAAATATGAACCTCTTGGATTGGGGTGGAGGTGTAGAGTGGTAAAGTATGCTTATATACAAACAAGGAAAAAATGGGAGTCAAGGTGGTCTTAAGTGTCTTATTCTGAGACACATTATTCTGAAATGAAGAGCCTACATACAATTAGGAGAGAGTAGGGGGAAAAAGCTAGTCTTTGTAGAAGAGGTCAAGAACAGTAGCTGAGCTGGTTGGAGAGTTGGCAGCTAAAACAACGACCAGACACAATGGCACTGAAATCAGAAAGGAGCTTACTCCCCCAGACATCAACCAACGGGTTGTAATAGCACCACCATAACTGAGGTACTGGGCCCCTCAGGTAGCTGGGTGGTTTAGTGCACCCACTTAGTGGAAAGAGACCATTGATGTGTTTAACCTGAAAAAAAAGAAGTAGCTATATGGGTTTGAGAGATAGAAAATAATTTAAGCAAGAAGGCAATTGCCTCTACCATTTCAAGTCACGGACGAGCAAGGCCTATGTTCTGAATCAGTCTCAGTTCCTGAACACTTTTCACAGAGTAAGCATCGCCCTGCCCTGAGTGGGATGTGGGATTCTGGGATTTAATGATAACACCATTTTCATATGACATAGCAGCCAAACTCAGTCAGAGAAACCCATCTATTCTGACACGGAGGGAGTAGTTGGCCACACTGAACATACTGAGATATGTCAGCCTCCATTGTGAGCTTGCACAGGAGAGTTTTAAGGGCATACACAATTTTCTCCTTTTATGCTGTTTTCACTGTGTGGAGAAATTTAGGCTGAAAGTTTAGAATCCTGAGGAAGCAACTGTGAATGAAAGGGGAGTGAAAACATGTGTCTCAGAAGGAAGAGGCTAATACCATAAATCTAAACCAAGAGAACAAAGCAATGGAAAACTGCCCTTGAATTTTCCTATCCACCTATGCCTTTTACTCACAGACTCCTGCCCACTCCAGGTTATGTCAGGTGCTCATGAACCAGCAGTGAGATGAAGAAAGGGATATTCCCAAGAAAAAGTAGGAATCTGGGCAAAGACCAGGACCCAGGGGTATAGACACATCCCTTTGTCTTTGTCATTCTAAGTATATACTTTGAAGTAGCAAAGTATATACTTGTGTTCCATCAAGGAGGGGGTCCCCATTTAAGATCATTTAAGATTTTATGCTTTTCTGGCTTCTAGGTCCATGATTTGAGAGTTTAATTTCCTTCTCAGCCCCCGAGATTTCTATATTCCCCATGCCCTGCATAAAAGTGGCCTTTTAGAAGTAATTGAGAGTCCTTGACAGTTGTTCTCGGTGCCTCCATGTTGGCTTTGTTGCCCAGGGGATGTAGGAACTTTCTAGAGGATTCTGGTTCTCTTGGGCAGCTCAGGGACAACTCTTGCCAGGTGCTCCAGTGGTCCCATATCTTATGTCACAGTCTAGCTGCAGCTTTCCATCTTATGAAAAGGTTACATCCATTGTATATGACAGAAAATAGATTCATGCCATTTGGGTTAGCTCAATAACCATCGACTCTTTAATGTGTTAAGTTCATGCTCAGCTTGGTGGGTATGAGTGAATGAGATGTAACACTCTCTGCTAAGGCCACTTAAACTTCCCAACAAATTCCCTGAGTACAGATCTCTGCCCTGGCGTCATTTCCTGGGGACCCTTAACCTCAGATATTATTATTTCCATTTTCCAATGAAAAAATGAGGTTTAGAGAACGTACGTGTTTCTGGCAATACAGAAGTTTAGATAGAGTTTTTAAAAATCCTTGTATGTAACACTTAAAAATGCCAGACAAAGTTCATTTTCATTTCTCTATATGCATTGTTGAGCTATCACAGGAGGGAGGCCGGAAATCCCTGGATGTTACTACTGATTCCTGAAGGCCTAGAACTTTCAGTTCCATGGTTCAAGAATGGGCTGGGGACCAAACAGGAGACAGTTAAATCCACAATCAGAGCAGAAGAGCTGTTTTGTAGACCTTTTTGGTATTGAAAGATCAAGCAGGCACAAAATCAGTAAGGATAAAGATTTGAGAAACATGTATATAGTTAGATACATATATAATCCTGGATCAAACAATTAGAGAATCCACATTCTTTTCAAGTACAAATAAGACATTTATGAAACTTGGCTACATCCTAAGCCATGAAGTAAGTCTTAAGCTTTTCAAAAAAATCAGTTACATGCAGAACATGTTCTTTTACTACAAGTATGCTAGAAATTTGTAGAAACAAGATAACTAAAACCACTCCATACATCTGGAAAAATTTTAAATGCACCTTTCAATAACTTATGGATCAAAGAATAAATGAAAATGGATACTAGGAAACAATTGGAAGTACGTAATTATGAAAACATATATTAAAACATGGAATATAGCTAAAGGTTACTTAGAAGGAATTTTACAGCCTAAAATGCTTAAAACAGAAAAGATAAAAGGCTACAAATTAATGAGCTAAGAATCCATTTTAATCAAATGTAAGAAGTTAGAAAAAGAAAAACAGAATAAGCACATAGAAAGTATAAGTAAGAAGTAATATAAATTAACAGAAAGTAATGAGACTGGAAACAAAGATACTCCAAAGTGGATCAACAAAGACAAAAATCGATTCTTTTGAAAAACATTTAATAATATTTATTAAGAAAAAGAAAAGATAATAGTAAGATTCAGAATGGGAAGATGGGCACCATGTCTGTGTGCCAAAGATAAAAAGATAAAGAATGCTATAAAGCTATGCCAATAACTTTAAAATTCAGACAAATATGCGAATTCCAAAAATATATAAATTGCCAAAAGTGACTTGAGAAGAAATAGATAACGTAGAAAGTCCTAAAACTATTATAAAGACGTGACATTAGTAGTGAAAACTCTCTCTCCCCCTCCAAACAAGACAGTAAAACCAGATGGCAGAACCAATGTTTTACCAAACAACTAGTGATCAGTTAATTCCAATGTAACAAAATCTCTTTAAGAGAAAGAAGAACCGTTCCTTGTTGCATATACCTGAGGAAGATTAAAGCCATAGCTCTATTATGGAATTCAACATTTCCATATAAGCTATTTGAAAATTGAATCTAGTAGTCTATAAAACCAACATTCATCATATCAAGTTGGGTTTATTCCAGGAATGCAAATATGGTTCAACATAAAAAAATCTATTACTATAATTATCACATTAAGAGGTTAAAGGAGAGCAAATGATGTCTTAAAGCTGTAGATTCACATGCCTGAAGACACTTTTTAAAGTTCTTTAACAATTCTAGAATTTGGACACTTAATTCCTGTCATGTTCTTAAAGCATTCAAGCTATTTAAGACAATGGGGTTCTTTAAACTTTAAATGTTTTGTCTAATAACATTATTTTAAGCAATTGTCCATATTTCATCCAATCTAAGGTTTTATAGATGCACATTCTCTTATGTGTCATAAAGAAAAAAACAATTCTGGCAATTATAATTGTGAGACACCACTGATTCAAATATGTACCCAGTTTTAGAGATGTAAAATTGTGAAAATATGCATCTTAGAATGGATGTAATATTGGTGTTTTTGTTAAAAGCTTTAATAATAATATTCTTCACTTATCAGGGAAGTAAAGGTTTATGTGAAAAAAGACAGTTATCTAAATGTTGGGTCTAGAGATACCAAGTGTCTGTATGTTTGGAAGCAACTAATATTTAGTGAAGAATATATCAAGCAGATACAATCAAGGTCTCAATGTTTAGGAAAATTGTATATTCCTTTTTATACAGAATTATACACTTTTCATGAAATGAACATGAAAAAAGTTCACATTTATAGAGGGTTAGTTTTCAAACTTCCCACTTTGAAGAAAATGAAGACCTGTACATCTGACATCTTTGCTTACCAGGCCCTCCAAGTTGGCAGGCAAGAATACAGTGAAAATCGAAAAAGATCTTTCTCTGCTAGCACCTCAGTGTTTCCCAGAAGACACTGATTTCTCATAAATCTATGTCTTGTACTTACTTCCAGATGGTAATGTGTTTTTTAACAAGCTTCTAAATCTTTCTTTTGCCCACGGGACTACATTTCAGAAGATTCTTGTCACATTTTGTTTTCTCAGTCTGGCAGATACGCACCAGGCCTGATGCATGACCATATCCATCAATTTGTGCCTGCCTGGTGGGTGTTAGGTAGAGTTCTTCTGAGTGGAGAGCCCCATCAACTGGCAAGTCTAAGCCCTACATTTTGTTCAAGAGAATATTGGTCTTGCCATAATGATATCTCCCAACTTGTAGGTCTTTAAATAGTCATAGAAGGTGAAACCTACTTGGCTCTATTCTTTCTGATGGTCTATAGCTTCCCCACCCCAAGGACTTGCACGTTTTAATCTTTCTTTTATGACTGTGCATTTTGGTTTTAAGATTTCCTTCTTCCTGCTATCTTTGTTTTTTGCTCTCATACTGACATTTAGCCCAGAATTATCTTCCCAACAGTTTATTTGTTCTCTTTTACTGGAAAATCCACATAATACCTACTTTTTCTGGGAGGATTATCCTGAGAATCTTGTATCAATAAACTAACGTTGTTAGAGATTATAATAGAGTTTGTCTGGTCTTGCTTCCTGAAAAATAACTTGGAAATCTTTGGACTTTCCTGAGTGACAGGAGTGTCTTTATTATTTATGGGGAGCCCCTCATCCACACCTGAGCTTATGCTAATGAGGTGACTCAGGATGGGACTGGTCATGCCAGAGAGACTAACCATGTGATTAGAAGCCTGGGGATCCAAGTCTTGTGACAGTAGCATGACCTCCCCACTTCCAGGGAGGGGAAGGGGGCTGGAGATTGATTGAGTTCAACTTTGAAGCCAATGATTTAATCAATCATGCCTAAGTAATGAAATCCCAACAAAATTTCTAGACACTGAGGCTTCTGAGAGTAGCTTCCTGGTGGTGAATTGTTCTGGGAGGGATGACAACCCCAATTCCATGAGACAGGACACAGAAGCTCTGTGTCTAAGACCCTCCAGACCTTGCCCTATGTGACTCTACACTTGGCTGGTCCTGATTTGTATTCTTTTTCATAACTATCATTGTAAGTATAGCAGCTTCCCGGGTTCTCTGAGTCATTCTAATGAGTTATCAAACCTGAGGGGGTGTTGGGATCCCCCCAAACTGGTAGCCAGTTAGTCGGAAGTGCAGGTGACCAAACCTGTGGCAGGCATCTGAAATGAGGACACTTGGGGACCATGCCCTTAACCTGTGCAATCTATGCTGACTCTGAGTGGCTAGCATCAGAATTGGATTGCAGTATTGCAGGGATGTGGCAGGGTGGGGGCGGGGGGGAGGGGGCTTAATTTTATCAAGCCCGAATAACACTTTTAAAAGGTTATTTTTGTTATAGTGTCTATAAATAAAGAAATAAATGAGACCATAGTCTCATAACTTACATGCCCCATTGATCTACCAGCTCCACTTGTTTCTTAGTTATTTTATGGGGCTGTTTCTCTGAACCTTTAAAGAGTTACTTTCCCACTCCCTCCTGTGGCTTTAAGTAGACATTCCTCAGAGGTATGCTTGGAGGAGCTGATCTCCTGCAGGGCCCAGAGTGGCTGGCCATACCCTGGTTTGGGGATCCAGAGAGTGGCTTGGGCAGCGGGGAGAGGGCCCAACATCATCTCACGGTATTCACGGGCCTGGGAACAGATGAAAAAGCCTGGGACTCCCGGCAGTGCTAGAAAATGCAAGCAAGGTGATCCAGCATCTGAAAATCCGCCTCTCCCACTGCTGCCCACTTGATGGACAAAGGGTGGAGATGGGAATGGAATATGTGTTGGAAAAGGGCAATGGGCAGGGTTCCACAGCTCCAGGTGCTGCCCAGCGTGGGGCAGGGGAGGGTTTGGCTGGGTCCCCATCTCTGTCCTCCCAGTTAGCATGCTTTGGGCCAAGGGCAGGTTTAGCAGACTTGCTGTCCTCTGAGTGCTCTCGTATATGCGAGATACACAAGGGAGAGCTTCCATTTACAGAGTCATTGGGGTCAAAAAGTCCAGTTGGGTGAGAGGTCCATTTGCCCTGATCAGAAGAACTTCCACCATGAAAGAGAAGGAGCTGTTAGACTCTTTAAACCTAATTTCAACTTTTATAAATGTTTGAAAGGTTTGTAAAATGGTGTTCAATTTTTTATCACCCATTTGGGTGAACGTGGTTCCTCCTCCATGGTGACTATCAAGGGGTAGAAAAGGAAGGTGGGACCGCTAAGGCTTAGACCCTTAGAGGCATGCCATGCACAGGGAGAGCCAGCTCCAATTTCTCAATAAAGTTCTTGGAAAGGTTTTATTGAAGAGTTTTATGGAAAGTCAGTATTAAATATTTTGTCTGTTACTTCCTATCTTATTTTTCTTGACATAACTATATGATGTAATATGAAGAAAATGTCATGTTTTTAGCCCCATAGAGTTGTCCCTGGCTCCCCTCTGCTGCATTAATATCATCATTCTCCATGGGACTGTGAGAGGGAGAGCCTGGGGGCCCCAACTCTTCACACGGTCATGAACGCCCCAGATTCACACAAGATTCACTGGTATTTTAGGGAAACTCAAGACTGTGACCAGTGATTTCAGTTGTCCTCCCTGCTTTACATTGGGAAAAATCTATGTGTATGTTTCCTGCCCCCAGGAGCCGCTAGGTAATCAGAGCAATAGCACATAATAAATCTCAGTGGATTCTGGTGTGATATATAGTAGCGAACACAGGTCAATATACAGGCTTAGTACATTTTTAATTTTAAAAAGTCAGAAAGCAACACAGTTGTGTTACGTTACTAACATAACGTAAGTGACAGCTGGGGTCACCTGGTACTCCGAGTTTAAATGCCATCCTTCCAATGGTAAGAAATCCAGTTAAGCAAGGAGGTAGTTTCCCGAAAGTTCCCTCAGCCTGATCCCACAGGGAACTCGAGAGAGTATATTTCACTGTGAAGCCCATCCACCTCGAGGCCAGCGTGGTTTCTGTACTCCCCACCAGTCAGCCATTAGCTGGGGGACCAAGAAGATTTTTCTGTATTCATTGGCCATTTGGGCTTCTTTTTCTATACACTGCCTGCTCCTGTTTTCCCCTTGGTCTCCCCACCTACTAAATGAGCACGCTCTCCCACCATCCCAGACAGGCTGGCTCAGGGGGTTTCCTAAACAAGTGCCTCCCTGATAGAAATCTGGTACCAGCTACTAAAACAATCCCCCCCACCCCCGCTACCTAAGAAAGAAGAGAAAACAATAAAGGAGTGAAGAGAGGGAGGCTGTGGCAGGTGCTAGGAGAGCCCTGCCCACGTCCCCGGGAGTCTGTTGCTCCGGGGCTGAGACTAGTAATGACTCAGACCCACAGCCTTCTCTGAAGTTCTGCCTGCCGGATTGGAGCTAGCTCTCCAGGCCTGCCTAGAAGCTGTCCGCCAGGCCACCCCAGTGACTAGAGAGGGTTCCAGTAGCCCTGCTCCCTGGACTGAATATATGTGACTGTGCTTGAAACGTCTGACTTATGAGCTTTTAAATCTCTAGGCATGGGACTCATTACCATGAATTCATCAGTGTCACCTCCAAATGGCACTGAAAGTACAATCGTTTTAATGTCCACACTAATCCCGTGAGATAAATGGGGTGGGGACAGAGTGGTTGGAACTAGAATTCCAGAACTTTTGAGCTGGAAGGGGCTTGGAGATTATAGTCTAACCCCTTCATTTTACAATGAGGAAACTGAAGTCCAAAGAGGGAAAAATGATCTCCTCCTGGTGAGTGAGGTTCTGTGGTGAGGGAGGGGACAGGTTTAAAGCCAGAGCAGAAGTCAGATGCTTGTCTGGTTCTCCTTTCCAGTGAAGGAGGGAATGGAAAAGAGCATTTCAGGCTTTTGTTATGAGTCCAAGTTAATTGCCCACAATTCCTGGAAAGGGTCTTCTTCATTAAGGAGGTGCAAGGGAAGACGGAAAGATACAGGTTCGAGAGAGATTCAGGAGGTAGTAGCAATACTTGATGACCAACTGGATAAGAAAGGAGAGAGAGAGAGAGAGAGAGATGACAGACAACTCAGAAATTTCTGATTTTTTAAAAGATAGATAGTAATTCATTGTAATAGGGAATATTGAACAAAAAGTAAATACTAAAGATGAGTCCATTTGAGATTTATTGAGTTGTTATGTTTTCAGGACCTTGAGATGAAAATGTCTTTTAAAGATAGGAAACTGGATCTGGATGGGATTAGTGCTTGGGAATATTTTTGGATACCAGCAGATAACACTAGGTCATAATTCATTTGTTACTCCATCCCTGGACACGTCTTAA
The DNA here is from genome assembly GCF_004348235.1 of Phoca vitulina. Taxonomy (NCBI): domain Eukaryota; kingdom Metazoa; phylum Chordata; class Mammalia; order Carnivora; family Phocidae; genus Phoca; species Phoca vitulina. Next base: position 75,283,468 of record NW_022589708.1, read on the forward strand.
GAAACTGGTTTTAAGGTAGTCACCTACTCAAATCTGTGTGCTTCTTTCCCAGAAGATAAACTACACTAAAGGGAAGAGAAAATACAACCCTGACAGAATTGCTTAAAATCATGCTTGCTGGGAATTAAGACAATTGAGGTTAGATATGACCATTGAAACTTCCTTAGATGAGATCAATGAATAATTGAAGATCTCAATTGAAGATCCCAAGGATCAAGAGTTCTGTTCCTAAAGAAGAATAATAAATATATTTTTAAAAATATTCCCTTTGTGGACAAAAATACCTGTGTCCTCCATTTTGACAAAATGAGCTGGATTATCTGACAGTGAACAATTCCATTTTTAGTAGAAGACTAGAAGCAATGAGAGTCATTTCAGAATGCTGTTTAACATGTTTTTAGATAGGGAAGAAAAAGACAGGGTCCTTCCTCCTTCTAAAAAAATCCCTTTTAAAAAATTCCTTTCAAATGGACTATATCTTTTGTTGACTTGAGCTTTCTATTCCACTGCATGAAGATAATCAAAGTAAGGTTTATTCCAGACCCAAGGGTCCTAAGCCAAGGCAGCAGTTGAAGCCACAGAAGTAGCTGAGATTATCCAAAGGGAATCTGGAACAGAAGGCAAGAAGTAGAATTCTGGTGTAAGGGACAGCTCTTGAATTTGTCTTTCCAGCATCCATTCTCCCTCCTTTGGCTAACAACATATAATTTCCTCTGGGGAGCACCTCCATCCCAATATCCCTCAATTCAACTTGTTCATGTAGAGATGGCCCCACATTCTGGACCCAGCATTGGGCACACCACTCAGAGCCCTGCACCCCCCGGTCACAGTGGTGGATTCAAGGAGGAGCACCTGATCACTCTAGATCTTCTGCTAAAACCATTTGGGAAAAAGGGCTCTTTGTCTGCTGGAATTGCTGTACTGGTGGGAATATGAACAGGAAATTGCTGTTGGCCAACTAGTCACCGCAGGGAGATCTTGCCTGAGAGAGAAGCAGTGGGAACAGAGCTATGAGAATGAGAGAGCTCCTGAGTGAGCAAACCTTGGCGCCCAAGATCATGGACACATTGTGACAAAGCTAGCTCTGTGTTTGAACTTTTTATCTGAGCCAATACATTCCTTCTCCTATTAAAGGCAATTTCAACTGTGACCAAAAAAAAAACATGACTAAAGTACTTAAGATTAACATTTAAAATATGTTTCTTAAACTTCAGTCTCTGAATTTTGCATTTACGCACCCATAGTGATACAGTAGGTTGATTAGCCTGACATTATCCTGCTTAGCCCCCTTTCTACAGTGCAGAGCTGGAAAGGTAAAAACCACATGTCCCACTCCCTTTAAAGCCAGGATTATGCATGAAGACCCAGGCTCTGCCAGGAAGACGAGCTTGGGAGAGACCCTGATTGGAAATTGGGTCACCCGAAGACAGTGGACCTCATGAGGGACTTGATCCGGTTGGAGTCACATGAGGAGAGAAGCTTGGGCTGCAGGGCGCCACTTTGCTGGCACAGTCCCTGCTAGAGCTGCTATAGTTTTGGGGCCAGCAGCTCGGTGGTGGCTTTTCTCTGGGGGCTCTCTCAGCGGGCAGAGGCAGAGCAGTTCTATTGTGTGTTTAGGGTTCCTGGAAGTTTTGCACTCCCAACCTTTACGTGAACTGTCTGTGCTCTCAGGAAAAGCCCCTTTTTGACTCCCCTAGCTGGAGTGTATTCTTCAGTTTGTTACGAACAACCTTGATCGATACCATGCAAAGTACATGTTTCTAGGGAAACAAACCATAGGCTTTGTCCATTTTTCAACAGGTTTTGTAATCCAGAAAAGGCAACACATTTGTTGGCTTGAGGGATGGAAAATGGAGGAGGGACCACTGAAAAGGAATAGGAAGATCTATGAGGGAAGTATTCAGCAGGCCATTTAGAAGAGGATAAATCAGCAGAATCAACTGTTACAGAGGAGTGAAATGCTGAAATTAGGCCACTGCACTTGGCAGTTTCAGGAGAGTAGAGGGGCAGAATTCTAATTGCCAGAGTGAATTGAGAAGTGAATGAATGATAAGAAAGTACAGGGAGTATAGAATATTTTTGGAAGCAAACACGTTGTGAAGTGAAGAACGGGGATGACAAATTGATTCTCAGGAAGAAGGAAAGTTGTTTTTCTTTCCTTATTTTCTTCCCTTTTTAGTTCATACACTGAAGATAAAGAGCCACTGGAGCAGAGAGATTGGAGATAAAAGGAAGAGGGAGTAATTGATAAAGCTAAATCCCAGAGGAGGGCAGGGGGGACAGGATCCCGAGCAGAGGGGGCCCAGCGCACTGTGGACAGGAGGAAGCACTGCTTGGAGGATACTCCAACAGTGATGGAGGTGGAGATAGCTGAGAAGTCCGAGAGAAGTTGTGGACTCTACAGGCTGGTTTCTCTCTCTCGACGGAGTAGGAGGCAGGCCAACTGCTGAAGGGTGGCGACAGGGTCTGTGGGATGAACTGCGGAGGCTACTTTGGGGCGTGGGGAAGACACTGGATGTGTCGGACTTGACCAACAGCAGGTGACAGAAAACCTTGCTCAAACTGACTGGAACAAAAAAGAAACACCAGATTCATGCAGTGAAAAGTCCAAGGACAGGGCTGCATCTGGGAGTTCAAACAATGTCATCAGAACTTGGTTTCTTTCCCTCTCTCTGTGAATGTTGGCTCCGATCCTCAGATGCCATTGCCCAGTCCCTGACAGTGGGATCGAGTACAGCAAAAAAAGAGAGGTTTCTTCCTGGATGGGGATGCCTGAATCCTGGCATGGGCCTGGACTAGACCAATCTGGGTCTTAAGCGCATCCTTGACCCAATCACGGTGGCCCGGGATTTGAATTACTTTAATTGGCTAGCCTCACGACATGTGACCTCCTCTGGTCCAATCATTGCAGCAAACGCATTTCAGCGGGACTGAAGAGCCAGCCCTAAAGACTGTGCAGGAACCACATTCAAACCAAATTTCCTTGAAGGGCGAAGAGGAAGGTGGGAAAATCACTGTAGGGGAGACAAGGACCGTTAGTGCAAACTACAGGCATTGGTTTAGGACAAGGAGGGCTCATATGCCAGGGAGGTACTTAGGATGACTGACAGTCTGAAACAGCCCCGCGGGGACCCAGAAGAGGAGACAGCGAAATATGAGTAAAAGGATTGTGAGGAGGGCCCCGAGGTTAGCAAAATAGACAGACATACTTGTTGAGTCAGCACCCTTATGAGACTTTTTTTCCTTTTTCTTTTCTTTCCTTCTTCCTTTTCTTTTCCTTTTCTTTCCTTCCTTCCTTCTTTCTTTCTTTCTCTTTCTTTCTTTCTTTCTTTCTTTCTTTCTTTCTTTCTTTCTTTCTTTCTTTCTTTCTTTCTTCTTTCTTTCTTTCTTTCTTTCTTTTTCTTTCTTTCTTCCTTTCTTCCTTTCTTTCAAGAAGCACTTGGTAGCCAGCCCCACAGTATAAGGGGAGGAAGCAGAAATGTTAATAGACATACACCCACTGCAGACAGAGTTACAGCCGGGTTGCAGAGCGCTCTGCCTCAGTGACAGTGCATGATTCATGGGAAATTCCTGGCTTAGCCTTGAAGGCACTCGTTTAGGACACACGCAGGTGGGAGAAGAGGAGCAGACGTGGCCCACAGCTTCTTGTGCAGGCAAATTTACTCCTGGGAAAAATGTAATGACATGCTTTGGAATGATTCCCCAAACAGCGAGGAACAAGTGAGGGATTGTGACATGTGTGCGTTTTTGGATTTGATGTGCTCCTCTTAATCACATGTAGCTAAGCAGGTACTTAAAATAGCTGGGCCACCAGGGAATTGGCATGCCATTCGCACAAACTCTGCTTTGAGTGTTAATTTTAAGTTGCTCCCTTTAGGGTATTCTTAATAGCAGCGATGTTTCTTGATTCCAGAACTTATCCCCACCCTCAGTCTCTATTTTTCTCATTCACTCCTTACAATAACCAAAATCTTCTCTACCACAGATCTATAGTTGAGTCAAGAAACATCTAGCCTGGTGGTGAAATGGGACAGTGAGGGTTCCCCAATAATCCCTGTGGGACAACTTTGAGAATAGACAGGGAATACATCAGAGTTTACGGATGGAATTAAGTATGTATCATAGAAAGAGCAAGAGAATAAAGTTTTATGTGGCTGGTAGCGTAATCTTTCTAGAGCACAGCTCTGACCAGAGTCTGCCCTCTGCTCACTCTTTTTTGTTTTTTCAAATTAGGTTTGTGCAAACACTCTTAATACCTACAGAATAAAGTTCAGAACCCTAGGCATGGTATTGTACATCCTTCAACCTCTGTCCTCAAATTTTCCTTTCATTATTTTAATTTTTTATGTTTAAATATTAAAGATTTCAATGCACAGAAAAGTTCAGAGAAGAGGATAATAGACACCCAATGCCCACAACAAAAATTAGACTGTTCATTGGTTTGTCGTATTTGTTTCACATCTTTGTGTAAAGAAAGTCTTAAACAGACAAGACAGTGGTGGGTGGTGGCGGCGCCTGGGGCCTTGGGCACCTTGCAGGCGGGTCGCGCTGGCTGGCTCAGTGGCTGCTTGCCGTGCATGGCTTGGCCCCGGGTGGAGGCTGCCCTGTGATCTGGGCCCCTGGGCTGGGCGCCAGCAGCCAGAGGGTTGCCCAAATGAGGGGCTACAGCTCTGAGATAAGGACGGGCTGCAGGTGCGGTACCTGGAGGAGGAGAACCAAGGAATTGTGGTGCTTGGAATAAATAGAGCTTATGCCAAAAATTTGTTCAGTAAAAATCTGATAAAAATGCTCTCAAAAGCTATAGATGCTTTAAAATCTGATAAGAAAGTGAGGACAGTGAGGCGCCTGGGTGGCTCAGTTGGGTAAGCATCTGACTCTTGATTTCCGCTCAGGTCATGATCTCAGGGTTATGAGATCCAGTCCCGCTTGGAATGCTGAATGTGGATCCTGCTTAAGATTATCTCTCTCCCTCTGCCCCCCCACCTCTCTCCCTCTCTAAGAGTGAAGGAAAGAAGGAAAGAGAGGAAGGAAGGGAGAAAGAGAGAAAGTGTGGACCATAATAGTCAGGAGAAAAGTCCCAGAGACATTCTGTGCTGGTGTGGACCTTATGGAGAGTGAGAGCATCAAAATGAATCCCAGTGAAGTTGGTCCTTCGTCTCCAAAATAAGAGCAGTGATTAATGAAATCGGTGGGTGCCCAGTGACCATCATGGGCTATCGGGATGTCCCTGGCCAAACAGCTCATCTTCTCTGCACGGGTGCTTGATGGCGAAGAAGCCAAAGCAGTGGGCTTGATCAGCCATGTTCTAGAACAGAACCAGGAGGGGGATGCTGCCCACTGCAAGGTTTTGGACCTGGCACAAGAGTTTTGACCTCAGGGACTTGTTGTGGTGAGAGAGGCAAAATTAGCAATTAATCAAGGGATGAAGGTTGATTTAGTAACAGGATTAGCCATAGAAGAAACTTGTTATGCTCAGACTATTCCAACAAAAAATAGGCTTGAAGGTCTTCTTGCTTTTAGGAAGAAAAGGTCTCCTCACTCTAAAGGAGAACAGAAGAAACAGAAATCTTTAAAATGCCAGTGTAACAAATAAATGTACTTCTGGAAGTATCTTTCAGATCCACATATGCTTCAGCACCTGGAATCCCAATGACCAAAGTGAATTAAGCATCTGGTGCGGACCCATATGTGGACTTTGTTCAAACGTGTATCGTGTCATATTCATTCAGTTTTATAAAGCTAGTCGTGTATACTGTCAAAAACAGATTCAAAATTCGGTACACATTTTTAAACATCTCCTGTGTACAAGCTTTCTTGTTCTTAATTTTTTGTTTTGTTTTTTTTAATGTGAATAATTTATACATTGCACACTCTAGGAAATAATATTGCTTATATGTCTACTGTGCCACAATATGAAATAAAATTATTTCTATATACCAAAAGAAAGCAAGAAAGAAAGACTCAAAGCACCAAGAAAGTCTTACAGACACAGTGAAAGCTTCTGCCGCCATGCATCCCCATGTGAAGTTCAATGTCATGACCACTGTATTCGATCTCTGCTGTCCTAGAGGGAATCAGTATCCTGAAGTTGTTCTGAGCCCTTGCCACCCATGTTTATATGTTTTTGTTAATTATATGTTTCTATAGACACTGTATAGTATTATTCAAGGAGATTTAAACTTCTATATCAAGTAAATTACCCTCTATGTATCATAGTCTAACTTGCTTTTTAATTCAATGTTTTTGAGATTTTTCCATGTTCATGATGTAGATCTGATTCATCCATTTATTTCAACTGCTGTACTATATGTCAATGTATGGATATATCAGAATGTATCCACTCTCTTAATGATGAGCATTTATTTTGTTTCTGTACAACAGGGCTGTGACAAGTGCCCTTAAGCAGGGGTCCTGCATCAGGCTCCCTGCTCAACCGGGAGTCTGTTTCGCCCTCTGCCCACCTCCCACCCCCGCTCATGAGTATTCCCTCTCTCTTTCTCTCACAAAAATAAGTAAAATCTTTAAAAAAAAAAGAAAACATTACAGATAAATGCAGAAAGAAGTGAAACAGAAAACATGAGTGCTACGATTATTTAGCAAATCCCTCAAGAAATTGCCATCATAAGGCATAAGAGAATTTTCTCTCAGGTTTCACAGTTAAGAAACATTAAACAACTGATCCACTCTTTTTTTTTTTTTCTGTGAACCTTGTAATAATTGGGGTGTGCTTTTTGCTTGGGCTATTATGAAGCCTGGCACCAAATTTGTAGGCCACCCTGGAAATTCATAGCACCACGTGGCATGTATTCTATGTTTTAATCTCTCCCTGGCTTAATTCTTTTTCCTCAGCTTTATCACCTTAAGTATTCTGTGTGTGTGTGGTATATGTATGTGTGTGCTTCCTGGAAACATTTGTGGAGTGTAGCATAAATGAATCAATGAATAAATAAACAGATTATTACAGCAAGACAGTAAGACTAGACAGGATAGAATGGGCAGATCAAATAATCTGTACCCATCACAGAAGTCTGCCTTAAAGCTGATTTTTGTCAAGACACATTCCTCTTGCATAAATAATGTAGCTTATAATTTCATAACTTTGGCATTTTCTAGTAGGGAACTCAGCTCATTCTAGCTCAGCCATCTCAAAGATTAAAGGTTCGATTTTCACTTTTCCTTACATTGATCAGAGTGATGATATATAAATCAAAAGGACAATTTGTGAGCTTGCAAATACCCAGCGGTTAGGGGCAGAAACAGAAAAAGCTGCCATAGCTAACATATCTGAAAGAAATCCACACCGTTAGTCAACGGATCCTTCTCTTTGAAAAACTAAAAAGTTCGGACCTGAGAATGCCATAAGCCGCCTGCAAAAACATTGTATGTATATCACATGCAAATCATCCCCACTGTGCTGACAGTGACGGAGAGCAGTTATTGTTTCACATGCCCAGCTAACCAGAAATGCGGGCTGTAAGTAGGTCTTTAATAGTATTTTGGGAGCTAAGCCATTCTTTGGCCTTTACTGAATAGGACTTAAATGTCTTGCCCTGATTAGCCTTTTGTGTTATGTGTCAGAATCTTTTTCCACCTCAATTTAAGGTCTTCTGATGTTCAGCCACTTCATTTCGTTATAAATGTACTATTTTTTTTCTTTTGTCATTATGGAAACTATCTGTCCGATAATGTAGAAGGTATTTTAAGTGCTTGCTTTTTTCCCTCTGACCTACTGTTCTGCTTCGGTTCTGTTTTACACATAGATTGCTTTGGCAGTTTTTAATAACTTGGCAGATCAAAACAGTTTCTGGGGGAAAAAAAAAAAACTTAAAAAAGGAAAAGCCAGTCAAACCAGAATTTTTTTTTTGTCCCAAGTGACCTAACCAGTCATGGTGATTGCTGTCATTTTCTGGTTTAGTGAACAATGAAGTAAAAATTAAATGAATATTAAAAACCCTACTTAAATTATTTTCACATGGATGGATTTTCTTGCCCCTCTAAAGGTTGATTTCTCTTCGTGTGATTCTATCTCATGCATTTTCAAAGTGCATTGGGTGTGGACAAATTGGCCCACCGGGTGAGTGGAGAGAGTTTGAAGGTCAGTGAGATTCCAAGTGCTGGTTACCTTGTTTAAATTACTAGCTGAATCTTGTGCCACACTCTGGGACAATTCATTTCTTTCCTTTACTTATGGCCCATACCACATTATAGGAAGAGAATGGTCTGAGATCATACCCTCCCAGTAGCAATTCTTGTTTTTCTTTTCAGAGAATTTGTCCACCAACATACTTTTTTTGTTGTTTTTTCTTTTTTTTTTAAAGATTTTATTTATTTATTTGAGAGAATGAGTGAGAGAGAGGGAGAGAGTACACGAGCAGGGGCAGAGGGAGAGGAAGTGGGAGAAGCAGACTCTGCTGCTGAGCAGGGAGCCCGATGCGGGGCTCGATCCCAGGACCCTGGGATCATGACCTGAGCCAAAGGCAGAAGCTTAACTACTGAGCCACCCAGGCGCCCCACAAGCATACTTTTTACATAGTTACCTCCTACAACTTTTTTTCCTCCTTAATAAAAATACCATTTTACCTGTGAGCACATACATTCTGGAGACAGCACGTTTCAGAGTTTTCTACCTCAGTGCTATCAACATTTTGGGTTGGATAATTTTTTGTTGTGGGGGCTGTCCTGTTGTCCATTGTGTGATGTTTAGCAGCATCCCTGGTCTCACCCACCAGATGCAGGTGGTACCCCACCCACCCCCAGTTGTGACTGCCAAAAATGTCTCCAGACATTGCCAAATGTCCCTGATGGGCGGGGGACTTCATAAGATTGCCCCAGCTGAGAACCACTAATCTGTTTTTCTTATCTGAGGAAAGCAAAGGGTGTTGCGAATGAGACCCCGTGTCCAGGCACGCAGGAAGGAATGTGGCTCTCGTGTGGCAGGGCCAGCCTCTGAGGAAGGTATGCAGGCCTCTTCAACTGACCCTCATAATGAAGCCAGTCAGATAGGTCCAGGAACCCCCAATCCAGCTCCGCCCAGATCAGGACCAAATAGTCACTCTGTTGGGAATGTGTGTTGTTTCAGGCACTGGATCTTACCCATAATCCTCTGAGGCAGGTAATACTATCCAAGGTTTACAGGTGGGGAGACTGAGACTCAGAGAGGTTGAGTAAACTTGCCCCCTGGCAAGTTGGGGAATTCAGGATTCAAACACTGAGCAGTAGGATGGTAAACTTATAGTCTACCTCCTACCATGACACAGAAAGGTAGTAGATGGGATCCAGGCCTGCAGGGGATGGCTGGGTTGCTCATGGGGTCAAGTCAAGTCTTTAGAATCTGTTTCAAGAGAAAGAGAAGATGTGAGGTTGATTACAGTCACGGGAAACTTTCGAAGAAAGAATTGAGGTGTTTAATGGGGAATTTTATTGTTTCTGCTGTATGTTGGATGCTAAGACCTCTCTACCGAATCCTCATAAAATCTCCACTAAAATATGTGTGTCACATTATTGCATCATGGAATTGGGTCAGCCACTGGAGATGGGTCAAGGTGCTAAGGTCTGCTCAGGGTGGGTAGGAGGAGTGAATGGAGGCAGCCCACGTGGCACTGGTCCATTCAGCTGTTAGGATGATCATAACAATTTATAGGAGAACCTGTTCTAACATACCACAGAAGAGTTGCAACAGAATCGCCAGGGGCTTCCTATAGACTCCACACTCTCTACTCACTGGCAGCCAATCCTTCTCACAAGCTTATGAGGTGGGTGATTACTTTTGCCATTCGACAGTCACAGAAACTCAAACTCAGAGAGGCTAAAATGATGCAGGGAGTAAGTAGCAGAGCAGAAATGTTTAATCCATCTGTGATGGGCTGCAAGCCAGCCCTCTTGCCTACTCCATCATGCTATCTACTGAGGAAGAAGAGTAGGACTGGGAATTTTCTTTGTTCTCAGATTTCTTCACTAGGCAGAGGTGTCCTGGATACTCTACTGAGACGGAGACATGAGGATCCCTACAGGGGCTCCACACAAGCCAAGCCCCAGCCTCACTTTGTGGGAGACAGAGCAGGCCCCCATCAGCCTGTATCTGTAATAATTGTTGTATTTGTTATAATTTCTATACCTGTTATAATTCTTGTTATAATTCTTATACCTGTCCTTAACCTCTCTGCCCCAGAGTCCAGACAAACATATGACTGTAGTCAGGCCCTGTTTATCTCAGGAACATATGTAATTCTTTTAAAGAGAAAAAAAAAATCAGGGTATAATGACTGCTGTATCAGTCCCTTCAGCTGAAATCTACTTGGGGAGCTACCATGTTGGTAAGCCCATCGATATAGCCGGTCTCCAGGCTTTTGACCAGCCTTGCTTCTGTTGACCATGCCTTGGTGTGCAAAGGATATTACCTACCTACCTACCAGCTCACTTTGTTCCCTGTGAGCTGCTAGTTGCATATAATTGAATACCAGCCACTGGCACTATGGAAAAACAAGTTATGTCATCTTCAGTTAGTCTTTGGAAGTTAAAAGAAGTACACCAAAGCGAAGCAAAGAAGAAGCAAGGGCCCTTTCCAACTGGGTTTGGAGACACAAGATCTGGGGTGAAGGAGAAGGAGCCCACAGGGCCAGACCAGGACCCAGTGGACCAGAATCAATTTGGAGAAGCTGAGAGCAAGAATCTGATGAGACTAGGAATACGCAGAACTATGAAACAGTGTTCAGCCTTCATGGACCTTCATGGAGCTCATGCCCTCAGAAAAAGAAAACTCACAAAGATCTATCAACAACTCTTTGAATTCAAAAGAAGAGAGTGAGAGCCTTCATATTCATTCATACATGCACGCAGGTGTGTGTGTGTGTGTGTGTGTGTGTGTGTGTGTGTGTATTTGAAGACAATGTAGGTATTAGAAAACTATATACAGATATAGTCTTCTTTGTGCTAGCATTTTTTGAGGTGGGATAAAACAATGGACAATATAAACCAAGAAAAAAAAAGAAAAAATCCTCGCTTAGGTGGAGATTACATTATATTTCTATATTTCTGTGTGTGTATGTATAGAACGTATACATGTATGTACTAGCAAATCTCATCCACTTGAGACCATACTGGTGGCTAATAAAGCATGGATAAATCGCTGTTCTTCCTTTAAAGAATAGATGATAAACATGAACATTTCAACTGACTTCACAAATTATGTTGCAAAATGCAAAAGCACTTGCTTCTTACAGATTATTATCCTGTTTATACTACCAATTGATTTAGCAACATTTTTATGAAGAAATTATGCCACAGAAGGTACATTTCAGTTCATTATGTGTTCAAATATCATGACAGAAATCAGACTTTTGAACGATCGCATTTTTACTGCAGCCATTTTCAGCAAAGCAGGGTGGGGCTTTGGGATTTGCTGAGTTTGGACTAGAGTTTATGAACGCATGGATCGCTTCAAGGTGTTGACATTTTTTAAATAGAATAAAATATGTACGGGAATGACTCATCCACTCCGTCAAGGCTTTTTTATGGAAGTCAATCTAGTTTCCTATTTTAAGACATGGGAAATAATCCACTGTGGTTGGAAAGGAAACTGTTACAAGTTAGCAACCAGACTCCCTTTCCCTGAACTTCCTTATTCCTTTCTTGTTACTAAGAAGCAATAGCACCTATTACTTTGTAAATCCCATTCCAGCGTTAGAAAACACCACATTTTCCAAGATACTGCGAAAACTGACCGTGGGGGGCTCTCACTCGCCGATGGTGGGAATGCAAAATGGTGGCAGCCACTTTTGAAGACAGTTGGGCAGTTTCTTACAAAATGAACACACTCTTACCGTACAATCCAGCAGTTGCACTCCTTGTTTTTTACCTAAAGGAGTCAAAAACTTCCGTTCACAGAAAAACCTGCACACAGATATTTATAGCAGCTTTATGCATAGCTGCCAGACCCTGGAAGCAACCAAATTGTCCTTCAGTAGGTGAATGGACAAATAAGATGGTACATCTAGACAATGGAATATTATTTAGCACTAAACAGAAATGAGCTATCAGGCCATGAAAAGACATGGAGGACGCTTAGAGGCATATTACTAAGTGAATGAAGCCAGCCTGAAAAGGCTACATACTGTATGATTCCAACTATATGACATCCTGGAAGAGGCAAACCTGCAGAGATGTTGAGGTATCAGTGGTTGCCAGGGGTCGGGGCAGTAGGGTTGGGGAGGAAAGAGTAGGCAGAGCGCAGACGGTTTTAGGGCAGGGAAAATACTCTGTATGGCACTATAACGGTGCATGTGTGTGTGTCGTCATACATTTGCCCAACACCATAGCACGTACAACACCCAGAGTGAACAGTAATGGGAACTATGGACTTTGGGTGATAATGTGCCAATGTAAGTTCATCAATTTGTTTTCTTTTTTTTTTAAAGGTATTATTTATTTATTTGAGAGAGAGAGACAGAGCATGAGCAGGGGGGATGGGCAGAGGGAGGGGGAGAAGCAGGCTTCCCGCTGAGCAGGGAGCCTCCCCCCACCAACACGGAACTCGATCCCAGGACCCTGGGATCATGATGTGAGCCAAAGGCAGACGCTATACCAACTGAGCCACCCAGGCACCCCCATCAATTTTTTTCATAAGTGCATCAATTATAACAAATGTAGCACTCTGGCAGGGGGGTGTCAATAGTGAGGGGGGTTGTACAAATGTGGGAAGAGGGGGTATATTAGAAATCTCTGTGCTTTCTGCTCAATTTGGTTGTGAACTTCAAACTGGTGTAAAAATGAGGTTTATTAATTAAAAAAAAAAAAAAAGGCTTAAAAAAAACTGACTGTGGGTTTAACGAACCAGAACTTGATCATGCGAATATTACCAATCAGGTCTTTTTCAAACATTGTCCGGGTGACTAATAACAAATTTGTTCAGAAATGTTTGTTGGTGGGGCCTTCAGCTCACTCCCTGAACATGAGTGTCTTTTTTTTTTTCCTTCAGCAAGATGTGCTGGTGCAGCAGTGGCGTGTCCCCTCTGTTTTTACGCCCTGAAAGCCGCATTGTGTGAGTTCAGCCTCTGTGCCCGTTGGCAATTTTCACTAATTGTTTACAGTGCTCTAATTTTTACACTCTCTTTAAAGGATCTTTGTGTGTGCTGATTGCAGGAGGTAATATTTCGGGCATCAGTAACCATGGTAATGAATCATCTCCGCTCAGAATTGGTGCCAGCCGCACTCCTGTCTAGATAGTAGCACCCCGGTGTTTTGCTAATGAGCGACTTTTCATTTGCTTGTAGGAGGATGCTTCCACTTCTTCGCATGTTTGCTTGTGTTTTGTTAAAGGCTCTTCCTTGAGAACAACGTGAGAAAAAATAAATCCCATTTGGTAAAACCTTGATCTCAAAAGGAAAACCTGCCTAGTTCGAGAAAGCAAAGCAGGCAGAATGAAAGCCTTTGAAAGTTCTATGGGGAGGCCATTCCCGCCTGCTCCAGGCTCCAGTCCTACTCGGCGCCCGCACCCCCCCCACCCCCCAAGCATCGATCTTCTCTTTCAGGCATGCACAGAGAGCTTTCCATCAGCATTCTCCTGTAACTACTGGAGAAAAGAGTTTATTTTTATTTTTTTTTAAGATTTTATTTATTTATTTATTTGACACACAGAGAGAGACAGCGAGAGAGGGAACACAAGCAGGGGGAGCGGGAGAGGGAGAAGCAGGCTTCACGCCGAGCAGGGAGCCTGACGTGGGGCTCTATCCCAGGACCCTGGGATGATGACCTGAGCCGAAGGCAGGCGCTTAATGACTGAGCCACCCAGGTGCCCCGAGAAAAGGGTTTAAATATTTCAAAGATTTATGTTATGAATAATTTAAGAGAAATAAAGAAAGCTCCTAAACTCTCTTTGAATTATGTAATGGAAGCTTTGAAATATGTTAGCATTTTGGCTTATCAGATTAAACTTATTATTTTTTTTTTTGGTGGGAAGATCGAAGTGGAACTGTAAGCTATTGTCGCCCTTTATTTCACTGACTAATGATGATTCTAGGAGAGACAGAGAGCTTCTTAACCTTGGAAGAGATAAGAGCCCTGTAGTAATGGACCCTCTTTCCATCTACTCTAGGCGCTATTTCCACGAACAATTGACAGGATACTCTCACTAGCTTTTAAAACATTTGAATCCCATAGTGCTGCTACTTCTAGCCTAGGTGGCATTTTGACTGAGAGCTAAGGAAAACTGATATCCAGAATACCTGCTGAGTGCTCTTCCTTCCTAGTCACTTAAATACAGACACCCGATCCTATGATTCTGGTGTGGATAGTGACTCAATGCTGAACCTTCACTCGCAGTGATAGCTTCACCAGAGGCAAACGCTTGGTGCTTCCCACGGAGTCTTATGTGCTTTACGTGTGTTAACTTATTTAACCTTATAATGACTCTACAATGTACACATTATTTTTTTTTAGATTTTATTTATTTATAGCACAGGGTGTTGGGGAGAGCCCAAAGAGGAGCTTAATTTCACAACACTGAGATCATGACAGGAGCTGAAATCGGGAGTCGGACCCTCAACTGACTGTGCCACCCAGGCGCCCATGATGTACACATCATTATTTCCATTTTACAGATGAGGAGGGAGGCACAAAGAGGTTAGGTAGCTGGTCCAAGACTACCTGGATGGTAAACGGCAGGACCAGGATTCACATCCAGGAAGTCTGAGTGTAGAGCTCTTGGTATTATCCACATACCTGTATATCTATAGATCCATCGTAACACTCTACCATACAAGGAAGCACACAGGAGGGCTCACTGAAATCTCAGCCCTGGGCTGCCTGGGTGGGTCAGTCGGATAAGCTTCTGCCTTTGGCTCAGGTCATGATCCCGGAGTCCTGGGATCGAGCCCCACATCGGGTTCCCTGCTCAGTGGGGAGCCTGCTGCCCCCTCTGCCCCTCCTCCTGCTGGTGCGCTCTCTCTCTCTCAAATAAATAAATAAAATCTTTAAAAAAAAAAATCTCAGCGCTGCCACTTGCCATTTGCCCCATATAAATTCCTTTCTCTTGCTGCATCTCAACTTCTCCAAGAAATGGAAATCACGGGGCGCCTGAGCGGCTCAGTCGTTAAGCATCTGCCTTCGGCTCGGGTCATGATCCCAGGGTCCTGGGATCAAGCCCCGCATTGGGCTCCCTGCTTGGGGGGAAGCCTGCTTCTCCCTCTCCCACTCCCTCTGCTTGTGTTCCCTCTTTCGTTGTGTCTCTCTCTGTCAAATAAATAAATAAAATCTTAAAAAAAAAAGAAATGGAAATCACAGCACCTGCTTCACAGGGTTCTTGGATGATCACATGAGATTAAGCATCTGAAAGCTTTTTAGAAATGCTACAGGTGCTATGCAAGTGGGTATATAAGGATGAGGATGAAGAAGAAGATGATAATGATTACTGGAGAGGTGGATCATAATGAAAAAACATATCCTTAAAGAATATTAAAATAAGTGATAATTAAATCATTCAAATTTCTCAGAATTGTGTGATTAAGAACTCACTTATTTCAAAATATTGTTCCTGTTGAATTAACTTGGAAGTTTACAACACATGGATCCGGAATAAGTATGAGATTGACTACTTAAAAACGGGATGTTCTTGGGGGTGCCTGGGTGGCTCAGTCGTTAAGCATCTGATTTCAGCTCAGGTCATGATCTCGGGGTCCTGGGATTGACATCATTTGGTGTCGGGCTCCGCGTTCAGCCAGGAACCTGCTTCTCCCTCTCTCTCTGCCCTTCCCCCAGCTCGTGCTCTCTCTCTCTCTCAAATAAATAAATAAAATCTTTTTTTTAAAATGGGATGGTCTGCCGTCATTGTTAATTTTGAAAATATCCATCTTTTTTGGGGAGATTAACATGTCACTTGAGAAAACAAACAGCAAATCCCTTGAAATGACTCCGAGTATGGACAGAAACAAGTGACCCCCAAGTGACCCGGGACATTGCAATTGGGCCATTCACATCGAGGGTGACACAGGAAGACGAAAGAGCACAGCTACAGCAGAGGAACCTGACAAAGGATAAAACTAAGTGGCATAAATGTTACCAAATACATGTTTTAATGCTTAGTTAGCAAGATATATTTTAGAGAGGGAGAGAGAGGAGAAAGCAAAAGGGAGAGAGGGAAGGAGAATCAGAGACCGAGAGAAATGATGGATTTCATCTTTGAGTCTCGATTCAGGTCTAAGAGTCCAACTACAGGAGGTTCAATTTTCTTCCTTCCAGAAACAATAACCTGATTCTTGATTTTTTCCCTTTAGACATTTTCCCAAGTAGAAAAAACAAGCTGCAAGAATATTTAATATACTTACAGAATTCTCCAAGTGGACTAAAATAATCACTTGCATTAAAGTGGAGATTTGTTTTTTGAACTTAGCTGTGCATCACCAATCATATTAAATCTCTTATTATTGTAACTGTGTTCCAGAATCCAAGTGACAGGTGGGAAATATGGAGGCTTTGGTCTTTCCGACAGTAAACCACAGTGGAACCAGTTTTACTGGCATTTTCTTTAAAGAGAGCACGACCATATTCCCTTAAAAAGTCCATTGCGGTGTCGCACCCATGAGTCATGAACACTCCTGCTTCTGAGAAGCAGTGATCAGGTAAGAACATGCTTGCTGGCACTGGGGAGGCTGGGGAACAGAACAGCCCTCCTGGTAGTGAAGCGTTTTTTCGCGCATTTATCCCACTTCAAAACCTGTGAACGTCTTGGAAGGGATCCATGAACGCACACTCAAAGGGACAGATGGTGAATGAAGGAGAAAATGTGATAGTAGAAACGAATTCGCTTATTAAGAAGTCAGCTACTTGATATAATGTGGCAGGTTTCCATGGAGTACTGCATGGGCTTTGACTCAAAGATGAGAGGGCTTTCCCAACAGCTCGCTCCAAAGCAAGAACTGGTGTTTGGATCACCACTATTTACAGTCATTTCACAAAAGCTTCCCACACAAAGTCTAGGATTCCCGTGGCGAGTACTCTGCTCTCCCCTCCCCGGCCATTCCTCCAGGCCCCCGGCTTCCCTCTCCGCTCCTGCACAAGGGTGCCCAGGCTGAGAAGCATCCACGATAGCTTCTCCACCCCAGGCACGGCGCTGGGCTCAGAAAGCGACACAGATGCCTGAAAGAGACACACATTCTCCTGGAGCTCCCAGTTCGGAGGATGGGGTGAAACAGGAAAGATGTCATTTCAGGGAGACAGAGTATTAGGAACGAATGAAGCAGCCAGGCGTGAGGCTTCAGGGAGCCGTGGGTACTGCGGCCATCTGGAGAGAGCAATGTGAATATGCAGATTTTTGTGTGAAAATGTCTGAGTTTTCTAAAACACTTATGGCGAAGCAAAACACACTGAATTCAGCCTGCAGCCTGCCAATTCGTGACAGGTGGGAGGGCAAGAAGCCGGAGTATGAATGGCCCAGAACACACCAGTACCTTCCTTTCTTTCTCCTTGGAACAGTAGAGTTAGGATTGTTATCTTAAACAAAACAAAACACTTCAAGGAAAACAAGAAGAACAAACAGCTTAAGATCCTACGAGGCGTTAAGAGCATGGCCATAAAACGCTGGAGTCAGGGAGGGCACCGCCTGGGTTTAAAGCCTTGTTTGGAGCTTGCAAGCTGTGTGGGCTTGGGGCGGGGGGTCACTTCACCCCAACACCTCAGTTTTCTCATCTATGCAACGGGGAGAATAATATTAGTCACCACCTTATGGGTTGGGAGGATAAAATTAGTTGATACAGATAAAGTGCTTGGAAGTGTGTCTGGCACCATATAAATGTTAGCTATTCTTATAGTTACTTAGACAGATGACTTCAGACCATCAGGATCTCAGAAAATGCAGTGAAGAGGTTTATGTGACACATGATGGCTTCACCCTCCAGGCAGTCCTTTATAGCAATATCCCCTCCAACCCTCGTCTCTACCCTATATCTTTTTCCCAGCTGTGTCCTGGATCACACCTTCTTTCCAGATCTAGACTTTCCAAATCTACCTTAGACTGTATCTTCTCTTCAGACCTAGACCAGCACTGCAGAAGCCGTTGTGTGCATGTGGATCACCTGAAGATCTTGCTAAAAATGCGTATTCTTTTTTTTTTAAACATTTTATTTATTTATTTGACAGAGAGAGAGAGAGAGAGCACAAGTAGGCAGAGCGGCAGGCAGAGGGAGAGGGAGAAGCAGACTCCCCGCGGAGCAGGAAGCCTGACGTGGGGCTCGATCCCAGGACCCTGGGATCACGACCTGAGCCGAAGGCAGACGCTTAACCGACTGAGCCACCCAGGCGCCCCTAAAAATGCGTATTCTAATTCAGTGCCTCGAGAATGGGACCTGAGATCCTGCACTTCTAACAAGCTTGAGGGTTTCGCCAACTTTGAGAAGCTACAAAACTAAACAAGCTGCCTCAACATCCTCTTCCAAACCAAGTTTTATATCAAAGCTTGCTTTTTATTCATTTATTTTTAAAGATTTATTTATTTTTAGAGAAGGGGGAGAGAGAGATCAAGAGAGCACAGGGAGGGGCAGAAGGAGAGGGAGAGAGAATCTCAAGCAGACTCCCTGTTGAGTGTGAAGCCTGATGCGGGGCTGAAGCGGGGCTCGAGCTCACAACTCTGAGATCATGACCTGAGTTGGACACTTAACCGACTGAGCCACCCAGCCTCCCCTCAAATCTTGTTTTTTAAAGTTTGAAGTGTCCTTTAGCTCGAGATCTAGTCTATATGATGATACCCTCCGTTGCCACTTCACAGCTCTCTTGAATGGCAGCCATGGAAAATGGACCCTGTGCCCATAGAATATTCCAGCCCTTGTTATTAGCTCCATCTGCCTCTTCATGTTTTCCATGGCTCAGGCACAAACTGCCTCCGGTGGGAGTGTTCTAGTAGGTGTCTAGTATGAATAGAGTTTTCAAAATCATTCTCCAATCTCATGACACTGTGAGGAAAATCATTTTTTTCCCAGAATAAACACAACAAAACAGAACGTTATGCCTGTGGATTCATCTTCTTTCGAGACAGTAATTTCATAGAGGTGAGGACTTCTTGGTCACTTTGACTCCTTCCACCCTTGCTCTGTTGGATCCCCTGCATACAGTCAATCCTCAATAAATGTGAGGAGGACATGAATGCATTTCCACACTGCATGAGCAATTTGACCACATTCCATACCACTATATTGTTCCAAGATGCCCAAGCCACAGATATCCTATGAATTTATGAGGATGTCCCAATTCTCTTGGCTCAAACTTCCCCCAAAACCCAGGAAAATGGAACCACCAGGCTTCTCTATATTGACTTGTACACATCCCAGACACAAAGTAGCAGAAAAGAGTGTTATTAAAAGAAAGAAGAATCTGTGAGCATGTATTTTAAAATGGGAAAACAATGGGGTGCCTGGGTGGCTCAGTCAGTTAAGCGTCTGACTCTTGGTTTTGGCTCAGGTCATGATCTCAGGGTCCTGGGATCGAGCCCCACGTCGGCCTCTGTGCTCAGCATGGAGTCTGCTTGAATTTCTTTCTCCCCCTCCCTGTGATTCTCCCCCCTACACTTGTTCTCTCTATCTAAAATAAAAAAAAAATAAATCTTTTTAAAAAAAGGGAAAATGACAATAACTTAAAGCATGGGAATATTTCACAGTCTTCCCAAAGCTCAAATGTAACTAGCCCCCAGTGCCATTTATTCTTTACACTACAATTGAGGGCACTCTTGGGGGAGTTTTATGGTGGTCTCTATCCCCACCATGAGCCCACACAGCTCCAGGCTCAGATATCACATCAGTGACTCTCCCCTATCAGTTTCATTCACTCATTCATTGACTTGTCCATTCAGCAAATGTTTATTTCAGCCTGTTCGCTGGCTGACATGTGGGAGCAGTCAGCATAGTGGATTTGTGTTAGAACAAGAGGAAAAGGTGCAAATTCTATTAAACACAGATGATGTGTGTACCATGTATTGGGGAGTCTGGGAAGGACAGAATTGAAGTCTGGTATAAGTCTCATTCCCCAGCCAGCTCCTTTGGGGCTGCTGCAAAGACAAGCCTGAAGGTGTGGCCCCATGTCCCGTGTTGAGAGGCTGGCAATGGGTGGTATCAACTCAAGCCAGGGTCAGAGACAGTTCAAGAGCAGTGAGTGCAGAGGCGGAGGTCGGGGGGAGGGCAGGAGTAAAAGCACCAATGGCCTGAGCTAGGACAAGTCCTCGGACCCAGGTGAAGTCCCACTGGGGACTCCGTATGGCTGGGGTGTCCCACATCTCTTGCAAACCTCTCTACTGATACTTCTGTCTCTGTGGGTGAGGGGTTTCTTGAGGAGATTGACAGAGCAGGAGCTCAAAAAGAATCTGTTGAAAAGAAATGTAATCGAATTGAGATGTGGCCGACAAATACCACATGGAACCAAAATGCAAAGGAAGCATTTGACTTTGGGAAAAATAGAGAGAAAAAACCCACATAAAGAAGATAATGGGCATTAGAATACAGAGAGTAACAGAAATCACAAAAGACTCTGTGCCCACATCCTCTGAACACATCGTGAAGAATCTAAACCATTTTAGTGGGGGACACAAAAGGTTTCATAGGGAATAATAGATGCTTTACTCACAGAATGATGTTGGAGTTCAATAGCACCTTCAGTTCACTCCACGGTTTGACGTCAAGGGTCTCTCTTCCTCCCCACCAAGGCCCTGGGAGGGACCCAGGGAAGGTGTTATTCTGAGCTAACCCGTGAGAAGCCAAACGCAAGCTTCTCAAATGCTGGCCCACAGATCACTCACATCAGACTCACATGAGGAGCATTGGGTTCCTGATCTTTGTCAGAATCTCTCAGGAATTCACATTTTTAACAACCTCGCCAGGTGATTTGTAAGTGCACTCAAGGTTGAGAAGCTGTAGCTCCAGAGGTTTAGGAACTTCACACACGCGTGCGCACACACACACACACACACGGCCAAGACCAGAGCCCAGCTCCCTGGTCCCACGGCTTTCCCTCTCAGCCCTCTGTCTCTCATGAAATCCTGGTGTCCGTTGCCATCCATTCCACACTGGAGTTTCTGAGTTGCTTATCAACACCACTCAAATCTATCTTTTTTCTGTAGAGAGCAGGGTTCAGATGATTTTTTTGGAAGGCATATGAGTAAAAGATGAGTGTCTCTCTCTTTTTTTAAATTTATTTTTGTTTGAGAGAGAGAGAGTGAGTGGGGAGGGGCAGAGGGAGAGGAAGAGAGAGAATCCTCAAGCAGAGTCCCTGCTGAGTGTGGAACCTGATGCAGGGGACTTGATCTCACCACCCTGAGATCATGACCTGAGCCGGAATCAAGAATCAGACACTTAACCGATTGAGCCACCAAGGCACCCCAAGGTGAGTGTCTCTTAAAAGCAACCCACTATTCATTCAGAACAGCCCTGCAGTCTTTATCATTTGGTGTCTTAGAGCCTGACCTCCCATCCATCTTTTACCCCAAATTGAAAGGGGCTGGTGGGACACAAAAGTTAAGCTATACATTTGTAGTGAAACTCTTGTTTTACTTATGAAACCTGCACATTCTATGTTGGGATGAGGGTCCTTCTCCCTCTTGATACGGAGGGGTGACTTCGTGTAAGCCTCAACACCTACTCTGTCCTGACGGGGGATGTGGGAAGGCACAGTCCAGCCTTCTCTCCTCCTCCCCTTGACGGCTGGCTCCTTGGTGGGAGAGCACATTCCACAGGGTTCCTTGTGCTGCAGGTTTCAGCAGGGTCTGCCAAGGAGATGGACGGGGTGGGTCAGACACAAGGAAGCCCACTCTTCGATAGGCATAAGCCACATTCTCCACTAATGGCTTTGTCTGTAATAAAGGTAACGTTCTGATGTCCCGTCCTCCTGACTCTCTGTTTGAATTGAATTGCCTTATATTTAATTGAATTTATGATTCTTTCCACTAAAAATTTTCCAGAGCTAAGAGGAAACAGAAGCTCGCCTCACTGAGTTATTTGCAAGAACCCCCAAAACGTATCTGCTTTAATGGATATACTGAAACAAGGAATTTAGCTGGGCAAGACTTACTCTTGGACATTATGTGCTGTTACCGAGGCAGCCGGATTGTGGCAGCCCCGAACCTCCCTCCTGTGTGCAGAACACACAACAATAGCCCTTATAAAAAACAAAACAAAACAGTAAGTCCAAGAATTCGGGCCAAGATGACAACCACAGTTCGGAGGACTTTTGGAAAGCAAAAGCGCTGTGTCTGTGGTGGTCTGAGAATTGTCTTCATTGCCTCTCTTCCCCGTTTTGTTACTGTCCGTGACTTCTTTTACTGGAAATCAACCTAAAAAGTGATGTGGTCTCCCAGTTTTGCTAACAAACTCAGGACATTTGAGTATTGATAAGATCATAGTACATGAAGAATGGCTGAGTCAATCACGCCCTCATAACTGAAGCAAGTACTGTATCCTAATTTTCGAAGCATTGGACATCCTTATGTTGCTTTCCTGACTCTGGGGCTTTTGTCACTTTGGGCCTGAAGTCCCACTGGGAGGCTAGAGACTTCAAAAATCGGCCAGGTGTGAGTTACCCGATTCTCAAAGACTTCCTGGCCCCCTCTTCAGTCTCAAAACTCCTAGAGGCTCCCGGCCATCCAAATGTTCGGGAAAGTCCTCCATTTAAACACACATCTGAGTTTAGATGGCATATGGCAGAATGTGGAAGACGCACATACAGTAGTTAGAGAATTACAGTAGTACATAAAGAATAATAATAGAGGGGGACTGAGAATGATCAATAAACACTAAGAGTCAAAGGGAAATTATGATAATAAATATTTGGGGGGATTTGGGATTGGGGGGAAAGATCCTATAAAGCTGGAGGGTTCAGAGAAAGATTTTAAGAACGGGCCTTGCAGAGTGGATAAAATGAAGATTTACCTATAGAAAAAGGAAGGCCGTCCTAAGCAGGGAAAGGCAGACCGCTGCCCCCTGTTACCTCCCTCACCATCGTCTCCATGGCCTAATAAGTGTCTTCCAACTTTCCCAGCGTGTTGGGCGCCAGCTCTGTTCAAGGTACTTTGACTATTGCATCTTTGGCCTTAAGTCGAGAGGGGCCACGATCCGCAGCTGTGATAAACCGGCCCGGGTGGGATGGAAGCCCGACCCCTCAGAGTGTCCCGGGAGGCCGTACTGTGTGGCTAGATGCTGTGTGTGTGTGTGTGTGTGTGCGTGCGTGCACGCATGTGTCTGCACGCTGGCAGCCGGCCCTCCTGTGCCCTGAGGAGCTCGCCTTCGGGCCCTGCCATCCCCGACGAGGGCTGCACGGTTCTCACTCGCTGTGTTATTATCTGTTGGTTTGGAAGAGTTCCATGGCCCCTTTTTTCTTAATTCTCCTCCTCAACTTGAGGACTGTCATCTCCTTACTGACTCCTCTCCTCATTTATTACCTGGGGAAGCGTCCTTTTCTCTTCTTATTTTATACATTCCTTCCGAGTGGTCTGACCCACATCAAACACTTACAACTATCACCATATACCGACAACTCCAAAATCAATACCTCAAGCTTTATTTTTATTTCTAAATTGAGCTACAGTCACATTTCTACATCTCTTCTTCCTGAGGGACATCATTAGGTATTTCAAATCGAACATGTTAAAAATGGAACTCACTTTCTTCTTCCTAAAAATGTCCCTAATCTCTTTCATCTTTCACCTTCCTTACCTTCCTTATTCAACTTAGTCCAAGTTGTGTCTCAGATTTGTTCCCCAAACTGACCCGACTTCTTATCCTGGGTCATTACCAGACCACCTCTCAGGGGGACAGAAGCCTTTAACTCAACTCACTGCTGCCAGAATCTCTCCTCTTGGGTTCATCTTTTACATTGCTACTAGAACAGTTTTCCAAAAAATAAATTCTTTCTTTAAAAGGCTTTAGTTGGCTTCTAGCTTTTATAGAACAAAGTTCAAGTCTCTCACTGAAAACTTAGCCTCTTCAGTATCACCTTCCTCCTGTCCCCATCCCATACCTTTTTTTTTTTTTTTAAGATTTTATTTATTTAAGTGAGAGAGAGAATGAGAGAGAGAGAGAGCATGAGAGGGGGGAGGGTCAGAGGGAAAAGCAGACTCCCTGCTGAGCAGGGAGCCCGATGTGGGACTCTATCCCAGGACTCCAGGATCATGACCTGAGCCGAAGGCAGTCGCCCAACCAGCTGAGCCACCCAGGTGCCCCCATCCCATATCTTATAACCTCCTGATGCCTAACCTCTCCCCAGCCTATAAACTATAAACCAGTTCATGCTTCCATACATGCTGTTCCTGTATCTGGAATGCATTTCCTGTTACTATTCATCTGGTGAACTCCGATTCATCCTTCAAGACCCGTGTATTGGTTAGAGTCCCTTCCATAAAGATGGAACAGGCATTGCTCCAACTGCACGCATGCAGAACACCCCGCGGTCACGGTCATGGGGTAGAACCAACACTCTGGCCCTGCTGCTCTCCCTTCCCCTTCATCTTCTTGCTAACTCTCTCCCAACATCACCTCCATGTCTTCAGCTCATGGAATGGACAAGAGGAGACCTGGGACCCAGGAAGCCCACATTCCGTTCCCTCTCCTACTTGTCTTCTTGATATTCTCTGAGATATTATGTCCCAGATGATATTCTTGGTTGGCGTCGGGCGGGGTGATGACCACGTGTTTGGATGGCCGGTGTTTCCAGAGGCCTCCCTCTCACCAGCCCCCTTCCAAACACATCTTCCCAGTGCCACCTCAGGTTGGTGAGGATAACGCTGAGTTCAAGGGGCCGTTTCCTTCCTCTGCCAGGAATGCCGGACCCCGGCTTGGAGAGATAGAAGGTAGAGTGAGCTGCAGTCGGAGGACGCCGATCCCAAACAGGTGCCAGGAGGGACAGCTCCGGGCTCGGTGAGCGGAGCGGGCTCCTGCCTTCAGGTGCAGAACATAGAGTGTGGACTGGCCAAGTTGTGTCGGCATCCTCACTGTATCGGGAGGGGGTCTGCCTTGTCTTCCAGCTGACGGTGGACAAGTTATCAACCCCTTATTCCCAAAGCCTGCGTTCAATGAAAGAGTGTTCATGGAATGAGGGAATGGGTCAATTTATTACAAGAGCTTCAGGGGTTTACTTTGTTTTTACTTTTTGAATAATGTTAAGAACAGGGCAGATTTTCAGAGAAACCCACTGCCCAGGGGTGTTGGCCGTGCTTGGTGCACGAGCCACGGGACCTTGAGTTCTGCTCCCTTCCTTGACCCATGGACCGGTGAAGGGGATCCAGCAGGCTGGAGGTCTTTAGTGGTGTTAAGTAACAAAAATCCAAACGAGTACGTTCTAAAGATCTAATTGGCTTTATTAAACAAGTCGCAGATCGGGCAGCATCCCAGCCAGCAAGTAGAGGGGAGCCCTGGGGAGTTGTACAAAATGGAAGGTTTTTAGAAGGAGGGTGTGGCAAGAAAGTTATTAGCAAAAGAAAAGGATTGTTCCAGCCAAAGCCCCCTTCCCTTAGGGGCAAAGGCAAGGGATTTTACCAAGCAGATTCCTTTGTCTTCCTTTGGGGGACGGAGAGGGCCCCAGGGGCATGATCATACAATTCCTGACTAACTGGTTTCGTCTGTATCCCTAGGGGAGCTTGAAACTGTGAGCAGATGAGGTATTAAGCCCCAGTTTGGGATCTCGGTCTCAGTGGCCCCCATCTGGGGCCCGTGGTTTTCTTTCTCACGGCAGCATGCTCTGATCAGGGCCAACTTCCGCACTTCTGGGAGGAGAAGTCGTGTCCGACGTGGCCCAAAGGACAACACTAATGTTACCACTTCCTACCCGGAAGGCCTGAACTGAGTGAATGAACCCCTTTGAGCCTCAGTGTTCTCCTCTGTAAAATGGGACAATAATTTAGAGTTGCAGACTGTGGGAGTCAGGGAGGCCCTGGAGCCAGTCCCCTGGGACCATTACAGTAACTTCTGCCCAGCCAGCATTTTGTGGTGTACTTTGTATGACTGTCTCCCCCACATAACCAACTCTTCCCTGTCTTTGAAACCTCAGCGTCCGACACCTAGGAAGGGCTCAGGTAAATGTTCGCTGAGTAAATAAATGAATATGAGAAGAGAGAGAGAAAGGAATAAGTGAAGTATAATACAACCTTCACCAGGACCTGTGATGTACTTTGTTGTGTTGTTGATGGGTTTCTCAAATCCTATTCATGTGTTGAACTGCTGGTGCCAAAATCCTGAGTGTTTAGAAATTACTTTTAAGAGGTGGAAATCCAACCTGTGGATTTTATTTCCTGACCTAGAGAAGGAGGTGCCTTCTGAGGGCTCTGTTAGTTAGAGGGTGGATGACTGTCTCCCTGGCACAGGGAACGGGGGTGGTTCTGAAATGAGAAGCTGTTCCCAAACTGGGGAATGGGTGGGAAATAGAGGGAGAGGGTGACTGAGGTCTGAGCCCATTCTGAGCAAGCTCCTGGGTGTCAGTGTTGGGCCCAGGGGATAGTCCTGCATGGGAACCAGGACTGCTGTGGGGAAGCCATGGCCAAGCTCTTGGAAATACTTGGACTAGAAGTCTCTGCTCATCCTAGCACAGGCCCACCCTTAGGCCAACTGCTGCTCTTGAGCCAGGGTCACCCTCACAGCAGTGCTGGGGACCCCGAATTGTGTGAGTCGGAGCAGACACCCCCTTCCCTGGGTCCGGGACTCACTTGGAGGACTGCCTTTTATTCCTCTTAAAAGTGCCTTTTCAAGTTCTGAATAGAGAGTTTGCTGGGGAAACGAAGCATGGATGAAAAAAAAAATGTTAACTCAAAAGTGAGGATAAGCCACCGTGGAATTTACCACACTACCTTTGGCTAATAAATAAAAATAAAATTCTTCCCGAGTGAAATAAGAGGCCACAGGAGCACCTAGAACATCACGACCTTGCTAAAAGAGATGACGTTATCCGCAGATGCTCCAGCAAAGCGCTTCCTGCTTCGACATCTCCATAAACCACAAGATTATCTGCAAAGCTGATCCGAGGGGAATCGGTGTTCCCATTATTAACACCTCAAACAACAATGTCAAATAGGAGCTGGGGAGTTCATAATCGCTAAACCGTATCACCTAAGAAGGTAGCGATTAAAAAAAAATCTCAGCATGGTAGAACCTTAGCAAAAAATCTAGTCCAACTCTGTCTACTCAGACAGAGTAGAGGTGTGGAAAGGCCCCCTGGTCTTGACTGGCAGAATGGAGATTAGCATCCCTAATTTGGGCTTCTTTCTGCTATACTGATGCTTCCTTGAATAAGTTGAATAGCAAAATATCTATTTCGTGATTTCTAGATATATATCTAGACATTCCCATAAACCTGTGGCTTTTTAAGTTTTGCTTACAAGTTGCACCTAATAAATTTTGCTGAAATGAAATCATTTATAGGAACAGAGTCTTTCTTGAAAGGGATTAACCCTGACACAAAACTTGTGTTTGGGGGGAGTTCATCTGGAGCATTTAATCAAGAATGGAAAACTTGGGGCACCTGGGTGACTTAGCTGGTTAAGTATCCAACTCTTGATTGCAGTGCAGGTCTTGACCTCAGGGTCATGAGTATAAGCCCCACATTGGGCTCCACGCTGGATGCGGAGCCTACTTAAAAAAAAAATTCCTGAGAAGTAATTGAGACCAAGAAGCATCATCAAATGGTTTAAAGACAAACGTCCACTGGAGACTGTGCATGGCCTTGCTTCGCAGGCGGCAGGAAGTGGGCTGAGCGGTCTGCAGCTACACTGAGCAAGGGGACTGAGCAGCTCCAGCAAATTGGCTCCAAAGTGTGTGGGGAGTGGAGGCCAAGCGGGGCTGCAGGGTGGCAGCTCATCTATGACAGAGGACGCAGGTGACGTCTGCGGAGTCACAAGCTTGGTGTCCCATGCTGAGATTGCTCAGGCGTTCAGCTAGCACTGATTGCACTGGATTGAAAGACAGATGCCACGAAGCCGAACCCAGTCATGGAGGCACGAAGGGCAGCCTGGGGCGATAGGGAAGAGCTGAGCAGAGAGCTGCAGACTCTGAAGGAAAACGAGAGAAAATGAGAGTCCTGTGTGACTGGCAGTGCTGGGTTTTCCGGAAGGCAGATGGGCCTCTCAGTTGGGGCATTGGCAGGATGAAGGGCACAAGAATGATCATCCACCAAAGTCCTGATATGGCAATAAAAATACAGAAAGACGCTACTTTGGTTTCAAGAAACGTGAACCGTAAACATGCACCTCAATGTTCATAGCAGCAATGTCCGCAATAGCCAAACTGTGGAAGGAGCCGAGATGCCCTTCAACAGATGAATGGATAAAGATGTGGTCCAAATATACAATGGAATATTACTCAGCCATCAGTAAGGATGAATACCCACCATTTGCATCAACATGGATGGAACTGGAGGGGATGATGCTAAGTGAAATAAGTCAAGCAGAGAAAGTCAATTATCATATGGTTTCACTTATTTGTGGAACATAAGGAATAGCATGGAGGACATTAGGAGAAGGAAGGGACAAATGAAGGGGGGGAAATAGGAGGGGGAGACAAACCATGAGAGATTATGGACTCCGAGAAACAAACTGAGGGTTTTAGAGGGGAGGGGGGTGGGCGGGATGGGTTAGGCCGGTGATGGGTATTAAGGAGCATGGAGCACTGGGTGTTATACACAAACAATGAATCATGGAACCCTACATCAAAACCTAATGATGTACTGTATGGTGACTAACATAACATAATAAAAGAAAAGAAAAGAAAAAGAAAAAGAAACGTGCACCTTGTATCTTGTGTGTTGAGTTCTTTGTCCACTTAGGCAGTTCTGCAATGTTTTCAGTGCTTCGGGCTTTGAACACCTCAGGGCCTGGGACTGAGGCTCCGTGAGTGCTCCCCGAAGACAAGGAAGCCAAACCGCATTAGGCTTGGAGGGACTCAGGAGAGAACGCCCCTCCTGAGCTGTGGTCAACTGTGGAGTCGCTCCAGTTTATGTCAGAACTCCCCCTCCCCACCTTTTCACACCACCACCCCCTTCTCCAGCGTCATTGCTCAGAAGGAAGGATTTGCCCCAGGAGACCCTTCCCATGGCTTATTCTGTGTGGACCACGGGTGTTCGGAGCAAATGACCTTTTCTACTTAATTAAATCATGGCGCATCTTTTCTTATCTCGTGTTCTGCTGATTTAATTCCCTTTCCTACAGATTGTTCCCAAATCCCATCCCTCGTCTGACCATTCACTCTTGACCCAAACCCTCTCATCTGAAGGTCTGCCAATCAATTACACTTAACGTCTCCCTGTTACTTCACATCATTGCCTCTCAAAGTGCACACGCCACCTTCCCCATCAGACTAGCCCTGCCGACTACTCTATTTCCAGTATCGGCACCCCCAGCTCCTCGTCATCTGGGTTTACAAGCATAGATCATTTTTTATCCTATCTTCTCTCAATTTAGGGTTTGTGCCCTGTCAATCTTTCTTTCCATTGTCCTTTCATATCTGTACTCTCCTTTCTAGAAACAAAATCGCCTGGAGAATTCAGGCCAGTGCATTCAGAATTAGTTCACTTTCGGCAATTAACAGTTTCAGTCAGTAAATGTTTGCTCAGAGAAAGGACGCAAGAAAGAATCCAGAGTTTGCAAGCCTTCATGAGACATGAGTCACAGGAAGGCAGGAGCAACGTCTGAATTATCCCCAGCGCCCAGCGAAGTAATGGCACAGCTGACTGAATGCTAGTTAGAAGGAAGATACAAACAGACGGTTCCTTGGTCTTTCTTCCAATCTCTGTGCCTGTTAATCCAGCCTATTAAACTTTCATAAATAATTTATATTATTAGGTTTCTCCTTTCTTCAAAAATTTCAGTTTCCTATTAAAAACCTCCTTTGTGTGTCATTCAAGAACTTATGCATGTGGCTTCAAGCAGAGAAGAGAGAGGAGTGTACGTGTGTGTCTGTATGTGTGTTTGCATTTGTGTGTGTTTGTGTATGTTATGTGTAGTGTTTGTATGTGTTTCTGTGTCTGTGTGCATTGGTGTGTACGTTTGTGTGTTTGCATTGTGCATATGTGTGTATACATTTGCATGTGTGTGTTTGTTTACATGTGTGTATTTCTGTGTCTGTGTTTGCACTTGTATGTGTGTTTGTATGTGTTTGTGTGTATGTTTCTGTAGTTGGGGGATAGAAAAGGGGTGAGACTAGAATTGATGAGGAGGGTGGAGGGAAGAGAGCAAATTATCCACCAATCCCACACATCTCTCCCTGGAATGCAGGTCATTGAGGTTCTGAACCTTGAGGACGAGGACTCAATTGACCAACAAGCATTTCCTCTGTTTATTTCCAGGGCAAGTCCTCTCTTGATCAAACTCCTCTGCTGGGATTTTTACTCAATATTTACTTTTGGTGGAGATCTGCCTGCAGTGATCGCGAGGCTTTCCAAGGTGAGCGGGTGACTGCAGGCTGGGCCTCTGAGGACATCTCCCGCACGTTCACTGGGTTGAGACAGCCCACACAGGAGGGCGCAGTCCCAGCTGGCCCCTGGAGCCAGCCACTGTGCTTTCTCCCTCCCGAGTTGCGCTCCCCTGAAATAGGCTGGAACCCGCACAGAGGCGGGCGGGGAAGCACCACAGCTGCTGAGCACGTCGATGACCTTGGCAGCAGAACCCTGCTGAGCAAGCCCGCATCCAGAGAACTGTTGTCCACGTCTGCACCTGGCGGACTTACTCGTGCCGGGAGCTCAGGCGGCATCCGGGAGCAGAGGACTCGGCCAGGGGTGGCTTCGGCGGCTGGACACAAAGAGAGTGGTGGAGGAGGGGCCAAGACAGGATTTCTGGCCTCTGATCCAATTTATGAGTTCAATGGCCAAAGGGGAGGGGATGGCGGGATGGTGTTTTTTTCAGGATGGGTTCTTTTCATTAGCTATTGCAGTCATTTGTAAGACAGCAGAAATGATGCCTTACAGTCCACAATCGATTCTTCACAATTTTCTTTTCATATATCAGAAAGCCAGTCTTTTCTCTCTGTAAACACACCTGAAGCAACAAAGGTAGCGATGTTGGCTTTTTCAGTTAGTGAGATTAATTATTTGGAGGCCATTTGAGTTTTGAAACCATCTGGCCAATATTGCAGAGACAGAAACCTCCAGCAGATGGCAGCACGAAGACAGTAGCGCCACATAGTCCCCGACTCGCAAGCATTCACCTTGTGAGCAGGCGCACTCTTCTCATTGGAACCTGTGTTATGACTGGCTACCACTAAGTGTAGTATAGTCATAACAGGATGAGTCATTCATTTAATATTATTGAGTCATAAAATAAGAGAAATGGGAAAGGCTATTTTGCTGGCAAGTTCTAAACCAAGGGCTATGTGTTTCTATCCCAATTTCCAGAAAATAAACATTGCAAATACTGTTGAAATTCATTGCTTCAACAAGGAATAATACCTGTTGCTTGGAAATTTGCTTTTGCTACAAGATCTGGAAAATTGAAATTCTGGATTTCTCCTATCTAATATAGACTTTCGGTAAAAGGGAGCCTCAGGATTTTGGGTGTCTCTGAAAGGCTCCTGGTCTTTTTCCTAGACAACAGAAGATTGAACTTAGCTGTTTTAGTGACAGTTTAAGAGTTAATTGTATTCTTAGAAAGACATCATTCAGTGGCATTGCATATGTTCTTTTGGTCAAAACAAGTAGGCTGAAGTATAAACTTCATTATTATTCAAAAAGAAAAGCAGAGTTTCTTAAATATGTCTATGAATCTATGTAGTTTGTAAGTGTATATATTTATAGTTTAGCATCTTTTTCTTATTTAAGAGATATATATCTGCCATGAATCTCTGATATATAGATATAGACCATAATTCACACTGTAGGAAAATGCTTTTAAGTCTAATTTCATGTTATAGTAAGACTGTAGACGGCTGCTGCCGTTGGAGGTCTGTACTTGAGCCAAGTGGTATTTTTAAAAGCAAGCCAGTCTCTATCTAGCTGCTTGTAGCTGGCAAATCCTGGAGCCAACTGCAAAGCACGGAGCACCTTTCCTTAGCAGACTGTCCTGAATGATGGAAATTGCATTTGGGATAAATGTCAGCTCAGCTGGATGTACCTGAAATTCCTTAGAGGGCCATGGTGGAGAGAGTTAGTTGTTCTCTGAAAATGGAAGATGCTGACTCCTGCTGTCCATAATCCTCTGTGTGTCCTGTGCTATTTGGTTATCATACATCTAAGAAAAATCATTCTTACATTTGCTTCGATTCCATTACTGAGGACCCAAGTCCCCGGTCCCACCAGCGAAACTTCCAGACGTGTGCTAGAAATGGCACCCACGGCAGAAGGGCTGACAAAGGGTCTAGAAGCTTTGACAAAAGTCACATTCAATCTTTGTCTCAGTCTCCTTGTCTGTAAAATAAGGGCTGTGGATGGCACGGCTTCTAAGGGCTCTTTCAACTTTAACATTTCAGTATTTCTTCTTCTGGAGGTACTAGGAGAGGGTTACGGATTGACTTACTTCTGTGCAACTCTGCCAGAAGTAAGAGAGAACATTCTCTTGGTGCCAGCACCTTCAGATAAGCTGGCTCAAAGGACAGTATCGAAGAAATATAGGCCTTGCGTGATTTCCCAAAATCGCAGTCCTTATTTTTAACATACAGCTTTTAGTACTAGCTCCCTAAGTCTCCGATCCTTACAAAGGTAAATATTGTGCTTTCTGGAACTACATTCAGAAAAGCAATTCTCTATATCTGTGTGTATTGCCTCCTGGCAGGAAGCAAATGACAGCTCACTCCTGTGTAATTGATCTGCGGCATCTTAGTTTCAAGGCTTAGCCAAAGTAGTTACTAATAGATTTTAGATGACAGATATGGAATTTTCATCTCTCATCCTTCAGTGGGAAAATCAGAAGGACAGAACTGTGATGGTAGGTTTTGATGCCTTCGTGGTAATTTTGGGAAAGCCTAAAACAATGTTAAGAAAAAAATATTGGAATATGTATATATCAGTGTCGTTTCAGTCGTCTTTTTAATGAACACAAATTTATTTATCTGGCAGGTGAGCTCAATTATTTGCATTATTGTCAAATCTCAAACTGGGGACCGTGTATAAAAGCAGCAGAACAATGCATGGAACAGTCACTCAACAAATGTTAATGCCATTTTGTACAGAGTGTACTTGAAGGGTGATTATTTGTAATCATCTCAGGGATATCTAGATTATTTATATGATAGCAGCTCACGTTAGGAGACTGAAGATAAACAGATTATCTTAAATAAATGTTGGCTAGTTTCACACAGTATTTTCTTAGACCTTAGCCTAAGACCTAAGTCTGATAAGGCCTGAGAACCCTTTTTTTTTTAAAGATTTTATTTATTTGAGAGAGAGAGAGACAGAGATAGCGACAGGCACAGTGAGAGAGACCACAAGTGGGGAGAAGAAGCAGGGTCCCCACTGAGCAGGGAGCCCGACTCGGAGCTCGATCCCAGGACCCTGGATCATGCCCTGAGTGAAGGCAGATGCTTAACCCCAGGCCTGAGAACCTTGAAGATGAATTATCCTGAAATACCCAAGATATATGTGCCCATGCAGCCCATTTTATCCCCTCTGGTCTGCATTCCTTTAATTTCAGCTACAAACGCTCAAAGACCAGTGTCTCCAGGAGGTTTGGGTCTTGAAGGTTTCCTTGTAAACTCTAGAAGCCGTGGGAAACATTGCATTAGGTACCAAGTGTTCACTAGATTTTCTAAAGTTGAGAAATCTCGAGAAGAAATAAAATGTACTACTGCAAGAAATGGACCTGCCTATCCCCGTAGTTAAGGACACTTGCTCATAGTTGTTATATTTTCACAGGATGTGCACCATAAGAGCCTATCTCTTCATTGATAGATGACACTCCTCTTGGTGATTACTAAATAGCAGGGCCTCAGCGTTTATGAGGTGGCTGAAGAGACAGCAGAGATACTCTATTCATTCTCAAGGTGCTTCAGGATGCAAATGATAGGAGCGAATACTGGGCACAAAGATTCTAGGGACTTGGGTGCTCATCAATTATGACCAAAGAAAACAAATGCTTTTTTTTGTTTGCGAGATTGCTCTGACAAAGAACATGTCAGGGTAACACAAGTCATAGCCCACGCTATCTTCTATCACCATAGTTACTGATTTACGGAGTCATCTTAACTCTCTGAAGTATCAATATGGAAAGACTTTATGTTTCCATTAAGAGCCATTAGCTGTGCTCTGTTGAACACCCCCATCCCTTGCTCTCTGGCCGAGCCTTGCTTAATTAGTCCGATTATATAAACCTTTAGTATTTCCAGTTATTAGCACAGTCTCATTCTAAAGGTAACCAGTCTTGTTTCTTTAAAACCACATTTTTTTTTTATTGAAGTAAGCTTTATGCTGTAACATGCATTGTATCTTACATGCAAGATTCAATGACTTTCAACAAAGGTATACACCTGTGTAGGATGCAAAACGAATACACAAAAATCAATTGTATTTTGTACACTAACAGTTAAAAATCCGCAAATAAAATTTAGAAAATGATTCCAGGGGTGCCTGGGTGGCTCAGTAGGTTAAGCATCTGTCTTTGGCTTGGGTCATGATCCCGGGGTCCTGGGATCGAGCTCTGAATTGGGCTCCTTGCTCAGTGGGGAGCTGCCTTCTCCCTCTCCCTCTGCCTGCCACGCCCCCTCTTGTGCTCTCTTTCTCTTTCAAATAAATAAATAAAATCTTAAAAAAAAAAAGAAAACGATTCTATTACAGTTGCATAAGAAAAAGATAAAATATTTAAGAATCAATTTACAAAATAGTGTAAGACTGGTACCCTAAAAATGATACATTGTTGAAAAAATTTGAAGAAGATTAAGTAAGAGAAGACATCCCATGTTAATAGATTGAATGGCTTGTTAAAATGGCAATATATGGGGCGCCTGGGTGGCTCAGTCGTTAAGCGTCTGCCTTCGGCTCGGGTCATGGTCCCGGGGTCCTGGGATCGAGCCCCGCATCGGGCTCCCCACTGGGCGGGAGGCCTGCTTCTCCCCCTCCCTCTCCCCCTGCTTGTGTTCCCTCTCTCGCTGTGTCTCTCTCTGTCAAATAAATAAATGAAAAATCTTTAAAAAATAAAATAAAATAAAATATACAATTTAAAAATAAATAAATAAAATGGCAATATACTACAAATAGATCCACAGATTTAGCATGACTCCTATCAAAATCCCAGTTACCTTTTTTTTTTTTGCAGAAATTGACAAGCTGGTCCTAAAATTCATATGGAAATGCAAGGAACCCAGCATAGCCCAAACAATCTTGAAAAATAATAAAACTGGAGAACCCACACCTGCCAATTTCAAAACTTACTTTAAAGTTCCAGTAATCAAGACAGTATGAGACTGGCATAAGATAGCCATAAGGTCAATAGAATTAAATTCAGCCCAGCGATAAATGCTTACACTTTTGGTCAATTAATTCTTAACAAGGGTGCCAAGACTATTTAATGGGGAAAGAACAG
The DNA here is from genome assembly GCF_004348235.1 of Phoca vitulina. Lineage (NCBI taxonomy): Eukaryota > Metazoa > Chordata > Mammalia > Carnivora > Phocidae > Phoca > Phoca vitulina. The sequence goes on from NW_022589708.1 coordinate 75,318,911, forward strand.
TCTTTTCAACAAATGGTGTTAGGACAACTGAACATTAAAATAAAATGAAGTTTGACTTCTACTCACACCACACACAAACATAACTCAAAATATATCGTAGACTTAACTGTAAGAAAAAAAATGCAGGAGTAATCTTCATTAACTTGAATTAGGTTTCTTAGATATGACACCAGAAGCACAAGCAACAACAACAACAAAAATAGAAAACCTGAACTTGATCAAAATCAAAAACTTCTGTACTTCAAAGAACACCACCAAAAAAGAAGGGAAAAAAGATAACCCATAGAATGGGAGAAAAAATACACAAATCATATCTTAAAAGGGACTTGTTATATAAAAAAACACAAGTCAAAATGAAGATTCAAACAGACATTTCTCCAAAGAAGATATGCAAATGACCAATACTGAAAAGATGCTCAATATCATCAGTTATTAAAGAAATGCAAATCAAAATCATAATGGTGTGTGCAGCAAAGGAATCTATCAAGAAAATGAAAAGGCAACCTATGGAATGGGAGAAAATATTTGCCAATTATGTATCTGACAAATGGTTAATATTTAAAATATATAAAGAGCAAATACAACTCAAGAGCAAACAAGCAAACACATTAAAAATGGGTAGAGAATCTGAATAGACATTTTCCCAAAGAAGACCTATGTGTGGCCAACAGGTACATAGAAAGATGCTCGACACCACTCGTCATCAGGGAAATGCAAATCAAAACCACAAGGAGATATCCCCTCATACCTGTTAGAATGGCTAGTATCAAACAGACAGGGAATAACAAGTGTTGGTGAGGATGTGCAGCAAAGGGAAACTTTGTCTCATACACCATTGGCAGGAATGTAGACTGGTGCAGCCACTGTGAAGAACAGTATGGAGGTTCCTCAAAAAGTTAAAACGAGAGCTACCCTAGTAGAGCAATTGCACTACTGGGGATTTATCCAAAGGAAACAAAAACACTGACTCGAAAAAATATCTGCACCCTCAGGAAGCACTGCCGCATCATTTACAATTGCCGAGACCTGGCAACAACCTGAGTGTCCATCAGTAGGTGAATGGATAAAGAAAATGTGGAACATATATACAGTGGGAAATTATTCAGCCATAAAAAAGAAAAAAGACTGCCATTTGTGACAACATGGATGGACCTGAGGACATTATGCTAAGTGAAATAAGTCAGAGAGAGAAAGACAAATACTGTATGATTTCTCTTATATGTGAATAATCAATCAATCAATCAAACCAAGCTCATAGATACAGAGAACTGATTGGTGGTTACCCGAGGCAGGGGATTGGAGGTAAGAGAAATGGGTGAACTGTTTTTGGGTTTGTTTTAGGTTAAGTAAATTGAACTTTAAAATAATTTCTCCCCAAATATTATAGTCATTACTTCCTCCTCTACCTCTATCATGTCTGCTGCATTTGATCATTTCACCTGCTATCATCCTAGCTCAGAAACATACACTGCATAATTGCAATAATCTAACTCAGTGATTCGCAACTCTGGTTCCCCATTAGAATCACCTGGAAGAGCTTTAGAAACATCCTTATGGGGGATCCTGGGTGGTTCAGTCGTTAAGCGTCTGACTTCAGCTCAGGTCATGATCCCAGGGTCCTGGGATCAAGCCCCACACCGGGCTCCTTGCTCAGCGGGAAGCCTGCTTCTCCCTCTCCCTCTGCTGCTCCCCCTGCTTGTGTTCCTTCTCTCTCTGTCTCTGTCAAATAAATAAATAAAATCTTAAAAAAAAAAAAAGACTTTGGAGTAAAAGAGCCTTACAAAACCTCTTACACTCATAGTGTCTATTGTTGTTCCTTGAACATAGTAAGTGTTCAACATGCTTATTTAGTAAATAATTTTTATAGATAATTCTAAATATATCAAAGGCAATTTAAGCCTGGCTGTAGTGCCCTTTGGTGGTGGATAGACTATATATAATATTCTGATTAAAAGGTTTATTTTGGGGATGCCTGGCTGGCTGGGTCAGTACAGCATGTAACTCTTGATCTTGGGGTTGTGAGTTTGAGCCACACATTGGGTGTGGAGATTACTTAAAAATAAAATCTTAAAAAAAAAAAAAGGTTATCTTTTTATAGTGTAGTTTTAGAAAGAGATACAAAAATATCACAAAGCATTTAAAAATATTTACAACTCCCTGGGTATAGTTCTAATGTCACTCTTTCCTAAGTATTTTTTTCTAAGTATACACTCTTTCTAAGTATCCTAAGATTCTGCTAAATATATTTGGTCTATCCGCCCCAAAATGAATGTTTTTATAATCCTAACAAAAATGGACCAGCAAAATGAGGTGGAGTTCTTTTGAGGTCTATTTCCTGATTTTTATGTATTCCTTGCCTAGGGCAGCATTGGTATAAAAAAAAAGTGACTGTATTATCACTGGGCTTTTTTTTTTTTTTTTTTAAGATCTTATTTTTAAGAAATCTCTACACCCAAAGTGGGGCTTGAACTCACAATCTTGAGATCTAGAGTCATATGCTCTTTCAACTGAGCCAGCCAGGTGCCCCAGCATTGGTTTTTAAATTTTAGATTTAAATTGATTCTCACAGGATGCCTGGGTGGCTCAGTTGGTTAAGCATCTGCCTTTGGCTCAGGTCATGGTCCCAGGGTTCTGGGACCGAGCCCCATGTTGGGCCCCCTGCTCAGCAGGGAGCCTGCTTCTCCCTCTGCCTGTTGCTCCCCTCCTTGTGTTCTCTCTCTCTCTGACAAATAAATTAAAAAAATATTTTTAAAAAATATAATAAATTGGTTCTCACTAGTATCAAGCAATACAACTGAGTTTTAGATATTGACCTTGAATTGAGTGGCCTACTGAGTCCACTCATTATTTCTATTTGTTTATGGACTCTTTTGGCTTTTTGATGTATGCAATCATGTCATCTATGAAAATACAGATTTACTTTTTCTTTCCCATCTTTATACTTTAATTTCTTTTTTTAGTCTCATACAGGTTAGGTCTTCCAGTACAAAGTTGAATAAAAATGGTGATAATGGATATCCTTTTTTTATTCCCTATTGAAAAGAAAGCATTCAATATTTCATCATTAAGTATGATATCCTAGATTCTGTGTAAATATACTTTGTTCTAGTTTCCTGAGTGTTTGAGAGAGAGAGAGAGAGAGAATGAACCGGGGGAGGGACAGAGGAAGAAGCAGACTCCTGACTGAGCAAGGAACCCGATGTGGGACTCAATCCCAGGACCCTGGGAACATGATCTGAGCCGAAGGCAGACTCTTAACTGACTGAGCCACCCAGGTGCCCCTCCTGAGTGTTTTTTATGACTGAGTCTCAAATTTTATGAAATGCTCTTTCAATATATGCAAATATATGGCTTTTCTCTTTTATTTCTGTTATTATGATGAACTACACTGATTTTCAAATGTTAAACTTTTCATTTCTGGAATAAGGCCCAATAATCCTTCATTTTGACAACATTCCTAGAAAAAGGAGGTTTCTATATAAATGAAGTTTATTATCACCTTAAGAACAAAACTCTTCTTTAATACTTTTTTTGAAGGAGGTGGGAATATTTTAAAATTGTTTTGCTGGCTTTTATACCCTTTAATCATAACATACTGAACACAATTACATTTTTTTCCTACCGACTGAGAGTTATCATTGTCATTGACATTTATTCCACAAATATTTACTAGATGCCTTTTATTCTTTGTTCTGGTTAATGAATTAATGACCATTAGTTAGAATGCGCTGTGATAGGGGTGCCTGGGTGGCTCAGTTGGTTAAGCATCTGCCTTCAGCTCAGTCTTGATCTCCAGGTCCTGGGACCAAGCCCCACCTCAGGCTCCCTGCTCAGCAAGGAGTCTGCTTCTCCCTCTCCCTCGCCCCTCTGCTCTCCCTCTGCCCCTCCCCCCTCCTTCCTGCTGGTGCTCTCTTTCTCAAATAAATAAGTAAAATCTTTTTTTTTTTTTTAAAGATTTTATTTATTTATTTGACAGAGAGAGACATAGTGAGAGAGGGAACACAAGCAGGGGGAGTGGGAGAGGGAGAAGCAGGCTTCCTGCCGAGCAGGGAGCCCGATGCGGGGCTCGATCCCAGGACCCCGGGATCATGACCTGAGCCGAAGGCAGACGCTTAACGACTGAGCCACCCAGGCGCCCCTAAATAAGTAAAATCTTAAAAAAAAAAAAAAAAAAAAGAATGTGCAGTGATATATAAAGGTTATGAAGTGTAGTCAATATCTACATGACACACTAGGTTTGGTTTTTATTGTTGCTGCTGATGTTATTTCTGTTGAGTATTTATGCTGCTTTTTGCCTGTTTCTTGCTATTTGACTGCCAAGTATTTCTTGCTGCTTCTAATGTACTTGTTTCTGGCATTCTGTCCCCACCCCTTAATTTGTTTTTTTAATAAGAAGGAAATAGCTAACCAACCTTGTTAGACCTATATGCAAAGTAAGAGTAACTTGGTTCTGAGTGTGGGTATACCTACTGTTCTGGAAGAAACAAATTCATGGTCTTTGTACTTTTTCTGACTGCCTGAGACCTTGTTTGCTTATTCATACATTCTGTTAGTCCATTCTGTATTAAATAATTGAGATCACTGAATAAGTGACTGTTATGATATTTGAGTATATCACAGACCAAGCAGCATGGACTCAATTCAAGTTTGAATAATTGAAGGCAACAATATTCAAGTCAAATGCCAGTAATATACATATTTTATAGAAATTATAAAAATTTTGTATAAGATATAAAATCAACATTTTGTATATAACATAACTTTTAAAATAGTTTATAAATTCAATTAACAAGTTCTACTTACTTATAATAACAACCTACATCAGTTAGAAAGATTTTTTTAAAAATACAACTCCCCAAGAATAAATTATATGCCCTTGTCACCAAACTTAACCATCACCTAGTGCTGCTTTCTTTATAAGTTTGTTTTCCTTTATACTTTGCTTTACCTACAGCTTTTGGTAGGTCTCCAACCTAATCATTCAAGCATTTATTAGACACTATGTCTAGTTTTTGTTTTAGTCACCAGGAACACCAAGTTGAAAACACGCCTCCAATTGTCCACAGTCTAATGCGACGGTGCACATCTGAGGGGATTCTGTGTGCTCCCTCCTGCCCTTGGGACATTTGGCAATGTCTGGAGATGTGTTTGGTTTCGGTTGTCACAAGTTTGGGAGGCGTGGGCCATGCCCGCTCGTGGTCTACTGGCATCTAGTGGGTAGAGGCTGGGGCTGCTGCTAAGCCTCCCGTCGTGTAAAGGACAGGCCCCCACAAAGATTATCCAGGCCCAAATGTCAGTAGTGCTGAGGCTGAGAAATCCTGCCCTAAAGTGACAACCATCACGCAAACAAATAGGTATAAAACAAAGGGATATAAGTGGTAAACCAATGAAGGGCTGTTTTTGAAGATATCTTTTTTCATTTACAGGTACATTAAAACTTTGTTTATCATGGAAAATTTTAAACATACACAAAATAGAGAGAAGAGAATAATATACCCCATGTATCATCTCCAACCATTGTCAACACTCTGTCAATCTTGTCTCAGATATACCTGGGCCCTCTTACTCTGACAGATTATTCTAAATCAAACCCAGACATCACATATTTGCATTTGTAGCTACTTCAGTATGTACCTCTAAACGATAAAGGGTTCTTTTTAAAACTATAACTCTTTATTTTTAATCACAGCAAAAAAAAAAAAAAAAAGGTCCTTAATACATAGATGCATTCTTCACACGAAAGAGACACTACTCTACAGGTTTTTTGTTTTTTTTGTCCGAAGTTATTGATAGATATCCATACCTCCGGTATCTTTCAGTCTTGAGGTGAACAGGAGGAGAGTGGAAATCTTTCTTTTTTGTGTACCTTATCGATCTGCACAATCCATCATTCCATGTTGGTGAATGTTACTAGAGCAATGATCTAACCTGCAAAGTTTGCCCATTCTTTTTTACATTGGCATGATCCATAGATCTGATGAAAATTCTGCTGCATATCCAAATTGTCTGGTTAAGACAAGATTAACAACTAACTGTGTCCTTATTCCAAGTTCATTATTCATGCATCAGAACAGGATGTAATTTCTCAAAGTGCTTGGCTGTCTTCACTAGGAATAAATTAGTCCTCACATAGAATTTCACTTGGCTCTTGCACTGGGGGGTAGAAGGGGTGGGGTGACATTTGTATTTGGTGAAAGAAGCCAACAAGGGAAAATCCACAATGGAACTCATGAAAATGAGTCAGGAGAGGCCGAAGACATTAAAATGTCTCCCGATTCCCTTTTTGTGGAGTGTGTCTGGGGAATGTGAGTGTAGCAGAGAGCTCTGAGGGTGTCCCAAAGGTATGGCATCCATGGCTCTGGAGTGAGGGGTCTTGGGTTTGAGATCTCTTTTTTCCTTGCTCAAGTAACTACCACTCTCACGTCCATTTCCTTACCTCTAAAATATACAAAGAAACATTACCTGGGGATGAAACGAAATGAGAGAATTAGCACAGCATGCTTATTATAATCTCTGGTAAAATAAAGGCTTAATAAACAAAGTAGCCATTATTATCTGCTGGAAGAAGGTCCTCGTGTTCCTTCTAGAAAATGGCTGCCGGAAGTAGCCGTCTGGGCCTGCGCGTCCGACAGGCACACGAGCCCCACGTGACCCGGGAGCCCTTGAAATGCGGCCGGTCTGAGCTGAGATGTGCCGTGTCAAATTACCACCCGACTTTGAAGTCTTAGTTCGATTTTTTTTTTTTTTTAAGATTTTATTTATTTATTTGAGAGAGAACGAACGAGAGAACAGAGCAGGGGCAGGGGCAGAGGAAGCAGACTCCCGGCTAAGCAGAGAGAGCTGGACGCGGGGCTCAATCCCCGGACTCTGGGATCATGATCTGAGCCGAAGGCAGACGCTTAACCCACTGAGCCTCCCAGGCGTCCCTGAGTTTGATTTTTAAAAAAAGAATGTAAATACCTTGTTAATAGTCTTTATATTGATTACATGTTAAAATAATGATATTTGGATGTTTTGGCATAAAGAAAACCAACTGTTAAAATTAGTTTTACCTCTTATTTTTTTAATGTGGCTACTAGAAAATTTGAAAGGAAACACGGGGCTTGCATCCTAGTTCTGGACCACAGCGCTGTTTTGGGGGCACATCTGAGTCGGGGTGCTCAGCTCTGGCGCCGCATGAGCAGAAGCCTAAATATGTGCTCTTGCGTCCCGCAGTGTTCAGGAGCTAGGGAATCCATTTTTTCCGTCTTACTGCCGTGAAGGTTTGGAGAGTGCCGCAGCTGACGGGAGATGGACATTGCTCCAAAGGACCAGCAGGAACCGAGGGCAAGGGGCAGGGAGATTAAGTACTCTAATAAAAGACAAATTCACTAACTCATCAGAGGTTTGCTTTCAGCATACCTGCGATCAGTTTTGGGTCACAAAGCATCATTTTCCAGTCGCACGGCTCATCCAGTGTCTTCCTTCTCTCTGCAGCAGTTCTGAATGTGCTCATGAAGTGCATAGATGCACACCCGAGCGGAGGAACCGCAGATTTACCTTCCCAGCCAGCACAGCGCCCCCATCCGCCGCGCCCCGGGGGTGCTGCTGCTTGGCGCCTGTGCCCATCCCCAGACACCTGTCCTCAGGAACGCGGAGGGTTCCATGAATGTAGCCAAGACGAGACCTGATGCAACATTTTGCAATATTAAAATGTGTGTGTGTGTGTGTGTGTGTGTGTGGTCTATACATAAGGTGTGGAGCATTTATCAACTCTTTCCACAAGCACCTACATGGGGATTGAACACTAGACTGAGATGTCTTTATTTTTATAGCTGTATTATATATATATATATAAAAATATATATATCCTTGATAATAATATTTAATACTTAATGAAATTTGGAAAGAATATGATTTTTAGCTTTACTTAAATAATTTTGAATTTAAAATTTTGATATTAATTAACTGTAAGCTGTATTTTGCCTTTACGTTGGAATAGGTAATTTTAATATATTTTAATAAAACTAACTTTTTGGAAAATGTATATTAAAAACAATTTAATTTTTTCATTTACGTTTTAATAATATATTGAAAGTTCTCATACTTTTAATACAATTAAATTTTGTTTTTCATACCTTAGATTATCATTGCCAAATAACAGAATTTTATGTTAATGTCTTTTTTTTAAGTAATCTCTACACCCAAGGGAGGGCTTGAACTCATGACCCTGAGATCGAGTCCCATGCTCTTCCGTCTGAGCAAGACAGGCCCCTCTATGTTAATGTCTTTCTTTTTAATAATTCTTTTTTTTCCCCAAGATTTTATTTATCTATTTGACAGAGAGAGAGCGAGCACAAGCAGGGGGAGCGACAGGCAGAGGGCGAAGCAGGCTCCCCGCTGAGCAAGGAGCCCAATGCGTGGCTTGATCTCAGGACCCTGGGATCACAACCTGAACTGAAGGCAGACGCTTAACTGACTGAGCCATCCAGGCACCACCCCTATGTAAATGTCTTAATAATAAAAACCTAAATAGTGATTTTTGGACTTGAGTCATATAAAAATCATAGCTTTACACATATTTTCCTATTCCTCTGTTATGAAGCTATACCTTAAGGTAATAGATATATTTCATTTGACTGTTGTGTTGATTTATAATTTTTAATAGTTAGACATAGGTCGGCCTCTGTTCTCTTGACTATGGATCCATAAATATCAGCTGGGCTAGTGCCGGTGTGGTGGGCTAGGTAGACTTCCAGCAGCCTACTGAGTCTTAAAGTCTGTAACATAAACTATTTTATAAAATGCATCAGAAGGAAATAGCTCGTTTTAAAATGCTGTGATATATCCTTGGCTGATTGGCGCTTTTCTCCCCAACTTCTTGCTTAGATCCACCTGCCTGATGACTGCAGTCAAACTCCTGGTCCTAGTTCACATGTGGGTCCTGGCATTATGTTAGAAATATCAAAGTCTATTTCAAAGTGTGTGCAGTGCCCAATCTTAGTGCTTATGTCATCTTTCTAATAAATTCCTCTGGAAGCTGCTTCGTGGTTTCCCTGCCTCCTGACTTCCTGCCCCTTAAAAGCACAGTTGTGTCCCTTCCTCTAATACTGTTGAGAGCAGCATGAGGTAGAAAGCCCACAATACCTGTACTGATGTTGTTAGAGGACCTCATTTCACTTTGGCCCAAATGCATTCATGTAGGCATGGTCTGCCTCTTTAGGCGTAGGAAGTCACAGCTGTCCTTGATCGAGGCCCCAGATTTCTAGCTACTTGGTCCATAAAACTCATCCCAAACAGATAGACAAATTTCGTTCTGATACACACAGTTCCTTGCCTTTTATAAGAGAATGCTATCTCAAAATCCATGCAGCCCTCTCCTTAAAATGATACCCATGATAAGTATTTTTAAAAAGGTAAAGCCAATAATTCATGAAACTACCCCATCTCATGGCAAATCATGGTTTAGGGAGAAACAGTGACAAGCCCTTAGCAAAGTGTATCCTGGGTCTTTTTCTCAGATTCAGCTGCAGCTCCGTTCTGGGCAATAGGACTCCAGTCCTCCTTTAGACTGACCTACTGTGTGGAAATGTCCAAATGTAGGGGTCCAGTTTATGTTTTGTTCGTGTGACGGTTCAGTGCAGGTGTTCCTAGCTGGCAAACAGCTTTGTTTCTGGGTGACTTGGGGACCCAGGATTCTTCTGTCTCTGGTTCCTCTTTCTCTTGGAAAAAGAGGGATTGGAATCCCCAGAGGGATTGGAATCTTCGGCCTCCAGGAGATTAAGAAAGGGAGGATGGAAAATATACCTGTTTCTTTCTCTCTCTTTTTTAAAGACTCTCTCTTTTTTTTTTAAGATTTTATTTATTTATTTGAGAGAGAGAATGAGCATGAGAAGGAGGGAGGAGCAGAGGGAGAGGAAGACTCCCCACTGAGTAGGGCAATGGATGCGGATCAGGAGCGATCCCAGGACCCTGGGATCATGACCTGAGCCGAAGGCAGACGCTTAACTGACTGAGCCACCCAGACGCCCTGAAAATACGCCTGTTACTTAACTGCCTTGCTTCAAATGACACATATCACTTCCACTACAATTCCCTGGGAGAGAACCAATGACACGCCACATCTATATGCAAAGGAGCTGAGAAATACAGACTTTGGAAAGGGAGCTACTTTCCAGAGACAACTGTGTTCCATGGAAGGAAAGGGATTGTGAAATCTGGTGAGTAAAGTTGGTCAAATTCCCTTGACCTGTTAAGCCTATTTTCCTCTTTACTGTCTATCAAAATCCTACTCATCTTTATTTTTTTTTAAAGATTTTATTTATTTGACAGAGAGACAGCAAGAGAGGAAACACAAGCAGGGGGAGTGGGAGAGGGAGAAGCAGGCTTCCTGCTGAGCAGGGAGCCCGATGCGGGGCTCCATCTCAGCACCCTGGGATCATGGCCTGAGCCGAAGGCAGATGCTTAACAACTGAGCCACCCAGGCACCCCCAAATCCTACTCATCTTTAAAGGCTCAGCTTAAATGCCACCTTATTCACAAAGTCCTCCAAGATCTCACTGCTGGAAATTAATTGTCCTTCTCCTATATATGTGGCCCATGCCTCTATTATTAAATAAGAAGCTACTTGTTTCCCTGTCTGCCTCCCCAACTATGGAGGGTGCTCCGTAAGACCGTAGACTGGAAGTTATTTCTGTCTATGCTTCCCCCATCACCTAGACTGCCTCTGCATACTCAAATCAGTGTTCCCTCAGCTACTCTGAGAAGTGTTATTAGAATTTAAGCACTCGAACAGTAAGTATATAAAATTCCTCAGGAAGTATATTGACCAACCAATAAGCATTTCTTAATCACCTGCTATGCAAAACCCAGTTCCTGTATTTAAGATGCTTATAATTTAATAGAGATGTCAGATATAAGCCCTTTTTTAAAAAAAGAAGAAAATACTTAAACTCTTGAGGTACTGCTGACAAGACGACCAGCAAAGTGGTATTTAGCACCTTGGAAACTAGTCACATCTGAGGGTTGAAGTGCTCTTATATACATAATATACACATGAAACATTATCTGTCAGGGAATAAATAGTAAAACTCAAATCCTTTTTTCAGATTTTTTCAAATATAAACATTCTGATTTTATGAGTTTGTTTTTTTTTAAGATTTTATTTATTTATTTGACAGAGAGAGAGAGAGACAGCGAGAGAGGGAACACAAGCAGGGGGAGTGGGAGAGGAGAAGCAGGCTTCCCACTGAGCAGGGAGCCCGACGCGGGGCTCGATCCCAGGACCCTGGGATGATGACCTGAGCCGAAGGCAGACGCTTAACGACTGAGCCACCCAGGCGCCCCCTGATTTTATGAGTTTTAAAAATCATTTAAGTGTAATTGTACCGTATATACAGAATATATACAACCATAATGAAGTTCTCTGTGATTTGCCTGTAGATTGAATCCAAAAGTTAAAATCAATAAACAGCATTTATATTATTATGGCTACACATATACACGACTTCGTGCAAATGTTTGTATGTATATGCATACACACTGTGTATATAGTGACTCTCTTTATATATATATATATATACATATATATATATATAGCGTATTGCTAAGTACTGTAATACGATTACACGTCTCTCTATGGTGCAATGTCATGGGCTCTGCTCTTCTCAAAGGAAAATGCTTAAGTGGGCTATCCTTGTACACATTTCACCAGATATAACATTAATTAATATAATTATAGTATGAATGTTTATATTAACTTATAATACCATCTAAAGAATGAAAAATATTGATAGCTAGGGATAGGTGGGAAGGAATAAATAGAACATATTCTCATCTATCATAGCAAAAAAGTCAGTAGTTATATTGCCAGGTTGATAAACCAAGAATAACTGTGTACAATTATTACTAATGAAAACCAACTAATAGAAACACTAAAAACAAATGGCTAAGTATCTGATAAGAAGTTAATATCCAACATATATGAGGAGCTTCTACTAATCAATGCAAAAAAACAAAAAAACCCTCTGAAAAGATGCTCAACATTGCTAATTTATCAGGGAAATGCAAATCAAAACCACAATAAGATATCACCTCACAGCTGTTAAACTGGCTATTATCAAACAAAACAAAACAAGTGTTGGTGACAGTGAGAAGAAATGGGAACCCTTGTGCACTGTTGGTGGGAATGCAAACTGGTGCAGCCACTATGGAAAACAGTATGGAGTTTCCTCAAAAAATTACAAATAAAGTTACTGTGTGAGCCATCAGTCCCACTTACGGATATACATCCAAAGTAAATGAAGTCAGGATCTCAAAGAGATATCTGTACTCCTGTGTTCATTGCAACATTCTTTCAGGATCCAAGAAATGGAAGCAAACTGAAAGTCCGTTGATGGATGAAAGGATAAAGAAAATGTGGGATATACATGGATTTTATTCAACCTTAAAAAATAAGGAAATCCTACTATTTGAGACAGTGTGGATGGACCTGGAGGACACTCTGCTAAGTGAAATAAACCAGGCAGAGAAGGACAAATACTGCATGGTCCCACTTTTATGAGGACTCTAAAATAGTCAAACTCATGAAACCAGAAAGTAGAGTGGTGGTTACCAGGGGCTGGGGGGAGGGGGAAGTGAGGAGATGTCAGTCAAAGGGTACAAAGTTTCAGTTATGTAAGATGAATAAATTGGAGATCTCCTGTACAACATGGGCCCTACAGTTAACAATACGGTGTTATATACTTAAGAATTTGGTAAGAGGGTAGACTATATGTTAAATGCTCTTACTACAAAAGGAAAAAAGCTAATTAAAATAAATAAAAGAAGCAGAAGGAAACTTTTGGAGGTGATGAATAAGTTAGGGTCTCAACTGTGGTGATAGTTTTAGGGGTATATATTTACCCCCAAACTCATCACGTTGTATACATTAAATATATATATATATATATATATATAGCTTTTTGTATGTCTATCATACTTCAGTTAAGTGGTTTTTAAAAAGCAAATGGTTGAAAGTGAATATCTTTGTGATCAGAAGAAGACATAGCCACCTATTCAATTAGACTTTTTAAATTATGCATTTGTATCTTTGACTAGTCATCTTTAAAAAAACATAGAATTTAGAATTATGTTATAATTTTTTAAAGTGTTGCTGAATTTATAATAGCTATTTTATTATTATATAATTTACATAATGATATCTATTTTACATATTATATAAATATATAACTATCTAATAACATAACTATAGAAAATATATAACAAATATATAATGAATAATATAATATGATATATTTATATTCTCTTGAGGTCAGGCTGGAAATTCACATGTTAAGTATGAGGTTTATACCCAAAGGTACATAATCTTAATCTTGGGATCTAATGTAGCTACATATCTAAGTAACTGACAACTGAAATAATTCTGTTTGAGAAAATCCCTCTAAAAAGGTCCAGCCCTACAAAGAAGATCAATTGGGAAGCTCTGTTCATATTAAAAAGAATTCAGAACAGGGCTTCTTTAAATCATGGTCTTCACTAATACAAGATTCATTAGAGGTTTAAAAATTAAATCAATACACAGCTTTTTAGGAACATATCATCATTTCAAGAATGCAGTCTTGTAAAAAGCAAGTGCTAGGAAGGGTGTGATTACTTACAAATGTGTGGTGAATTTTCTGCCTCATTAGCAAATGCAAAGTGCTCTTTTCTTTCAAAGAAAGGCAGCATAGCAAAACCATTTCAGTGTGTAAATGGATAGGAAATCAGATTCACAAGGATGTGAATATAGACTAGCTTTTATTTCCTAAAGATGCTGCTCATGGACTATCCACTTGGATGGAGTAGAACTGGGATGGAATCACCAAAATTCCGCGTTGGAGACTCATGATCTAATCTATAACTTCACTTTCAAATTTTCCCAGAAGTTTTGAGGATTGTAATCCCAAGCCCAGTGAGACTAGGACATTTGATACAAGGCTAGACCATGCATTGAACGGTAATTTCCACTGGACAACCCATCTGTCCATTGTGTTATGGTTTATGGAAAATCTTGATTGTGGCTGGCAAACAAATTGATTTCTGTGGGAAAATTTTGCCTGGTAGGAAAAGGAACTGAATAGATCAAAAGAATATATTCATTCCAAGATGCTTCGGAGTCTATATTGGCATATTATGTGGTTTAATCAAATCTCTCAGTCACCATTGTTTCCAAAATAAGAGGGAAAATAAATTCACTTGTCTAAATCCTACCCTTTTCTCTCTTCCCTATTGTGGAGCTTTTTTTTTTTTTTTTCCTTTTCATCATTTCCACCAATTACAGATTTGAATGCTCATCTGCTAAAGAGCCAATGATCTGTAGCGAACATCTAGTCTTAGATGGTTTTGTAGATAAAATTTAAGGTTGTCTTATGCACAAATAAGGCAGAAGTAGGTTCTTACATAAAAAAAAGAAAAAAATGAAAAGTGAAAAGTGAAAAGCATCAAGCATGGGTTGTCAGGCTAAACTAATGTCATTATTATTATTGTCAGTGGGATTGAATTGTATGGTGGGGTTGCAAATGTTGCAACTGCATATTTTAACTTGTCCAAATCAAGAAGTACAAAATTATGCTTTTGTACTTGTCCAAATAAGGAAGTACAGAAATGCACACTTTTGAGGCTATGAAAATCAGTGTATGTGAGGACTCAAAGCCAACGAACAGAGAGAGGATCATACTTAGGGCAATTCTCATGGGTCAGGGTCCTGTGGGGTTTAGGAGCAGAAGAATAAGTGTATCTAATCACATCTCATTAACGAGGCTGGGATGCAAAGGTTTCAAGACCTGCTCTTGTCTGTTTTCTCTGAATGAGGACAGAAAATGCTCATCGTACAACTTGGGGGACGGTGGGTGTGATGAACCCATTGTAAGTTAGGGAGTATCTCTGAAGTAATATACTAATATCCATCATTCTGGGGTTTTGCTTTTAAGAATAATATGTCTTTATATTTTGAAAAATGTGGATAGGGGATATAGTTACAGGGTTCGACACCTTTCCAAATAGAAGGTAAATGATGACAAGCCCCCTTCCCCCTTCTGTCCCTTACCCCTCACCTTTGTCCCTCAGGTAACCACTGTGATTAGTTTCTTGCCTATTCTTTCAGTGTTCTTGTTTATAAACAAGCAACTGCAAATATATATATTCTTTCTTTCCTTTCTTGTTTACCCATTCTACTCCCTCTTCAGAACCTTGCTTTTTTTCAATTAGCATTTCCAATTCACCTCATGCCAGTGAGTACACAGAGCACATTTTCAGTGTTTGTTTAGGCTGCAAAGTATTACACTCTATAGATACATCATAATTTATTCAACAGGTTCTCCATTGTTAGATATTTAGATTGGTCTTGGGTTTTGCTATTAAACACAACAGTGAGGTGGAAAGCTTATATAGACATAATTTCTCACTTGTGCAAATATATCTGCAGAGTAAATATACAGGAATAAGATAGCTAGATCAAAGAGAAAATGCATTTGGAATTCTAATAGATATTGTCAACAGCCCTCCGTAGAGCTGATAACAATTTATACTCCTAAGATCAGTACGTGGTAGAGCCTGTTTGCCCACAACCTCGCCAGGAATACTTTATCGTATTTTTGAGTTTTCTTACCTGATAAGTGGACAGTGATTTCTCAGTGTTGTTGTAATTTGCATTTATTTTACTATGAGAAAAGTTGAATATCTTTTCTCTGTTTAAAGCTCTTTTGCATTTATTTTTCTGTTAACCGTTCTGGTAATTTTTATATTGGGCTGTTGGTCTTTTTTTTCTTAGGGATCTCTAGGAGCCTGTTGTTTGATTCCCACTTCACATTTTAGCATTACTTCCAATGTTTTTTTGTGGTAATACAAGACTTTAAAAAAATGTTTATGACTTCTGGATTTTGTTATAATTAGAAAGGCTTTTCCCATTCCACAATTATAACACATGCGCTCATATTTACTTCTAATACTTTCTGACTCCGCTTTCACACTTAAATCTTTGATTCATTTGGAATTTATCCCTATGTATGTTAAACTGCATGGATTCAACGATATTTTTTTCCCAGAATGCTCCCTGTTGTCCCCAAAGCATTTATTAAATAGTCCTTTTCCCCACTGATTTGAGATACAATTTTCTTTTTTAAGTAGGCTCTACTCCCAACGTGGGGCTTGGATTCACCACCCTGAGATCAAGAGTTGCATGCTCTACCGACTGAGCCAGCCAGGCGCCCCTTGAGATGCAATTTTTATTGTAATGTCTTATAAGTATTTGTGTATATTTCTGGGAATTCAGCAATTACACAGCTCTTTCCCGTTCATGTGCCAGTACCACAGGTTTTTAAAACATTAATGACAATTTTATGTTTCAGTATTTGCTTTTCTTTTTCAGAGTTTTCTTAGCTAATCTTGTTTCCTTGTTTTTCAACATAAATATGAAAACTGATTTGTTAATTACAGATGAAACAATAACAGTAATAGCAACAAAATAGTAGAAATACCTGTTGGCATTTGATTTATAAATTAACGACAGAAGAATTGACATCTTTACCATGTTGAGTCTTTTTGTTAAGTACATGGATATCCTTCCATTTGTTTAAGTCTTTTTGTTGTTGATTTTGAAGTGTTTTTACACAGCTCCTGCAATTTCTGCTTTGCTAATTCCAATGGAATTTTTATTTTTTTTGCTATTGTGAGTGGGCTCTGTATCAGTCAGCGTTCTAATAAAGAAACAAATGACACCATTTCAGTTGGATAACTTGAAATAAAAAAGAGAAAAGTGGTATTTACAAATATCTAAACAAGGTATAGAAGAAGCAAGAAGACAGAGTAGTACCTTTGGGATAGTAACAGCAGTTCTAGGGTCCTTCATTTTCATACCTAGGGTTGAATATTAAGGGCAAAGAGTTGCTATAACCCATACACACAGCTCCTGTTAGAGATAGGAGTTATAACCTTGGTCCAGGGATATCACTAGCCTGCTGTGATCCCAGCAGAGAGAACAGAGGTAGAGGAGGAAATAAATATACTACCTCCTTCTAATCCCTTCAGATCTCCTGTTGGGAGTTTTCCATTGGCCAAACCCAATAAGAGGCAAGAGGACAAGAGAGCCCATTGATAGAGTCAATAGGCAATATACTTAAGCCTATCTGGGTAGAGAACAGGG
Organism: Phoca vitulina; assembly: GCF_004348235.1. Lineage (NCBI taxonomy): Eukaryota > Metazoa > Chordata > Mammalia > Carnivora > Phocidae > Phoca > Phoca vitulina. Next base: position 75,336,069 of record NW_022589708.1, read on the forward strand.
TGGGATCAGGTGGAGAATGAATCTGGTGAGTAAACAGAGGATATCCAACATATTGTCCTTTTTTCCACTGAGTGTTCTACCGGCTGATTTTTAAAAAATTTATATATGTAGGGAACCCTCCTACACTGTTGGTGGGAATGCAAGCTGGTGCAGCCACTCTGGAAACTGTATGGAGGTTCCTCAAAAAGTTGAAAATAGAGCTACCCTATGACCCAGCAATTGTACTACTGGGTATTTACCCCAAAGGTACAAATATAGTGACCTGAAGGGGCACCTACACCCAATGTTCATAGCAGCAATGTCCACAGTAGCCAAACTATGGAAAGAGCCCAGATGTCCATCAACAGATAAATGGATAAAGAAGATGTGGGGTATGTGTATATATATATGAGACATATATGGGATATATATATATAATGGAATATTACACAGCCATCAAAAATGAAATCCTGTCATTTGCAATGACATGGATGGAACTAGAGGGTATTATGCTAAGCAAAATAAGTCAATAAGAGAGAGACAATTATCATATGATCTCACTGATATGTGGAATTTAAGAAACAAGGCAGAGGATCATAGGGGAAGAGAGGAAAAAATGAAACAGGAAACCAGAGAGCGAGACAAACCATAAGAGACTCTTAATAATAGGAAACAAACTGAGGGTTGCTGGAGGGGAGAGGGGTGGAGGGATGGGGTAACTGGGTGACGGATATTAGGAAGGGTATGTTTTGTAATGAGCATTGGGTATTATGTAAGAGTGATGAATCACAGACCTGTACCCCTGAAACAAATAATACATTATATGTTAATTAATTGAATTTAAAGAAAAAAGGGGAAAAATAAATTTATATATGTATTTTAAGTAATCTCTATGCCCAATGTGGGACTCAAACTCATGACCTCGAGATCAAGAGTAGCATGCTCTACCAACTGAGCCAGCCAGGCACCCCTGATTTTTTTTTATTTAAAAGATACTGATTTTTTGCATATGGATTTTTTTTGCAACTTTTGAGATAAATTTCTATTCAATAAAACTCATAGATTTTAGGAGTATAGTTCTATGAGTTTGTGAAATGGATACAATCCTGCAAGCCCCACCAAAATAAAAATTCCTTTGTGCTCCCCTACAGTCAATCTCTTTTTTCCAGCCCTGGACCAAGACAATCACTGATCTGCCTTTTGTCAGTATGATTTTGCCTTTTCTAGAACTTCATATAGTGTGTTGTCTTTTGTGTCTGGTTTCCTTCAGTTTGCATATTTTAGAGTTCCATCCATGTGTTTTGCATGTATCAGTAATTCATCCCATGGTCTTGCCAAGCAGTTTTCCATTGTCTGGACATACAACAACTTGTTTACCTATTTACTAGTTTATAAATACATTAGTTGTTTCCAGTTGGAGGCAATTAAGAATAATATTGCTATGACCATTCGTATATGGTGGCTTTGTGTGGATATATGTATTCATTCTTGGTTATCTAGCCAGGAATGGAATTGCTGGGATGAATATTAAGTGTGTGCTTAACATTTTAGGAAAACGCCAACTTGTTTTTCAAGTGGATATATCATTTTTGTGTAACCACTAGCAATATGTGAGTATTCCAGTTCTCTACCTCCATGTGGATACTGAATGTTGTCAGGCTTCTTAAATTTCAGCCATTCTAGTGAGTATATAGCAGTATCTCTTTGTTGTTTTAATTTGTTTTTCTTTGAATAACTAATAATGTTGAGCATCTTTTCATTCCTTAGTGGCCTTTTATATATATTCTTTTATGAAGTGTCTGTTTAAATCTTTTGTCCTTTTCTTGACTGAGCTGTATGTCTTCTTATTGGTAACTTGTAATAGTTCTTTATATATTCAGGACACAAGCCCCTTGTTGGATGTTTTGCAAAATTTTTTTCACATTTTATTTTCTGAAGAGAGTCTTTTGAAAAGCAAAAGATTTTTGATTTGATGAAATCCAATTTATCAATACTTTTCTTTGGTTTCATGCCTTTATGTCTTTTAAAAATTTAATTAATTAATTAATTTATTTATTTATTTTAGAGAGAGAGTGTGCGAGCAGAGGGAGAGAAAGAATCTCAAGCAGACTCTGTGCTGAGCTCAGAGCCCAACTAGAGACTCAGTCTCACAACCCTGAGATCCTGACCTGAGCTGAAACCAAGAGTCAGATGCTCAACTGACTGAGCCACCAGGTACCCCCATGCCTTTATGTCTTAGTAAATTATTGCCTAATCTTATATTACAAATATTTTCTCCTATGTTTTCTGCCTAAAGGTGTTAAGGTTTGAGTTTTTAAAATTAGGTCTATGATCCATTTTGAGTTAATTTTTGCATATGGTGAAAGATAAGAGTCAAGACTTTTTTTTTCCAATTGGGCAGTGTGGCATGATTCCAATGCCATTTGTTGCCTTCCCGTCATTCAATTACTTTGACACCTTAGTCAAAAATCATTTGACTCTATATGTTTGGATCTATTCCTGGACTATACTCTGTTCCACTGATCGGTGGGCCTTTCTTTACACCTGTATCACCTATATTACTACAGTTTTACAAAGTCTTCATATCAGGTGTTTTAAGTCTTCCGACTTTTTTCTTCTTTTTAAAATTATTCGGCTATTTTAGGTTATTTGCATTTCCATGTCAATTTTTAAAAAGATTTTATTTATTTATTTGAGAGAGAGAGAGCATACAAGCAGGGTGGGGGTGGTTGAGGCAGAAGGAGGGAGAAGCAGACTCCCCGTGGAACGGAGCTTCCCAACCAGGGCCTCTATCCCAGGACCCTGGGATCATGACCTAAGCCAAAAGCAGACCCTTAACCAATTGAGCCACCCAGGCATCCCTCCATATCAATTTTAGAATCCACTTGTCAATTTCTAAAAGAAAAAAAGCCTGCTGTGCTTTTGATTAAGATTGCATTGAATCTGGGGCAGCTGGCTGGCTTAGTCAATAGAGCATGTGACTCTTAATCTCAGCGTTGTGAGCTCAAGCCCCACACTGGGTGTGCAGCCTACTTAAAAAAAAAAAAAAAGATTGCATTGAATCTATTGATTAGGAGAAAATTCCTATCTTAATATTAAATCTTCCAGGGGCGCTTGGGTGGCTCAGTTGGTTAAGCGACTGCCTTTGGCTCAGGTCATGATCCCAGGGTCCTGGGATCGAGCCCCGCATCGGGCTCCCTGCTAGGCAGGGGGTCTGCTTCTCCCTCTCCCTCTGCCGCTCCCACTACTTGTGCTCTCCTGCTCTCTCTCTGTCAAATAAATAAATAAAATCTTAAAAAAAAAATTAAATCTTCCAATTCATAAACATGGCATACCTCTCCATTTATTTAGGTCTTCTTTAATTTCTCTCAGCATTGTAAAAATCTTCTACACCTTTCATTAAATTTATTTCTAAAGATTTTTTTATGCTGTTATAAATGTATTGGGTTTTTTAAATGTCATTTTTAATTGTTTGCTGTTAATATATAGAAATGAAATGATTATTGCATATTGATCTTTTATTTTGGAGTCTTGCTAAATTCATTTATTAGTTCTGGTAGATCTTGTATATTCCCTCAGGATTTTTTATATATGTGATCAAGTTGACTGTAAATTCAGTTTTACTTCTTCCTTTACAAATTCTATGCTTTGTATTTTATGTTTTCTTGCCTATTCTCCTGTTTAGGACCTCCAGCTGAATAATAATGCTGAATACAAGTCCCAAGAGTGTGTATCTTTGTCTTGTTCATGTTCTAGGGTAAAAGCATTTACTTTTTCAACATTTAGTATGATGTTCGTTCTAAGTTTTTCACTGATGCTCTTTTATAAGGGTGAAGATATTTCATTCTATTCTGAGTTTCCTGTGAGTTTTATCAGGAATGGGTGTTGAACTTTGTCAAATACTTTCTCTGCATCTGTTGAGATGATCATATGGTTTTTCTCCTTTATTCTATTAATATGATGAATTACATTAATTGATTCTCATATATTAAACCAATACTACATTTCTTGGACAAACCCCATTTGATCATGACTCATGATTCTTTTAATATATTGCTGGGTTCAGTTTCCTAATATTTCCTTAAGGGTTTTTACATTTATATCCATGATGGATATTGGTCTATAGTGTTTTTTTTCTTGTTATGTCTTTATCAGATATTAAATCAGAGTAATGCAGTAAAATATTTCCTCCTCTTTTTTCTGACATAATTTGTGAGAGATTGGTATCATTTATTCCTTAATGTTTGACAGAATTACCATGAAATCAACTGGAACTGGGGTTTTCTCTGTGAGAAGGCTTTTTTTTTTTAAGATTTTATTTATTTACTTGAGAGAGAGAGAGAGAGAGCGAGCTCGCAAGTGCACATGGAGGGGGTGGGGGCGCAGTGGGAGAGGGAGGAGCAGACTCCCCACGGAGCAAGGATCCCGACGTGGGGCTTGATCCCAGGACCTGGGGATCGTGACCTGAGCCGAAGGCAGATGCTTAACTGACTGAGCCCCCCAGGTGTCCCGGCTCAAGATATTCTATATTGGTGAGTTTCCACGTGCACTTGAAAAGAACGTATTGCGGGGCACCTGGGTGGCTCAGTCGTTAAGCGTCTGCCTTCAGCTCTGGTCATGATCCCAGGGTCCTGGGATCGAGCCCCACATCCGGCTCCCTGCTCTGCGGGAAGCCTGCTTCTCCCTCTCCCACTCCCCCTGCTTGTGTTCCCTCTCTCGCTGTGTCTCTCTCTGTCAAATAAATAAAACCTTTAAAAAAATAAAAAAAAAAAAAGAAAGAAAAGAACGTATTGCCATGTGGCATGGTCTATGAATGCCAATTAGGTCAAGTTTGTTGATGATGTTGTTCAGGCTTTATCTATCATTACTGATTTTCTGCCTACTTTCTCTATCAATATTGGTTGAATTTTCTCTATACCGATTTTCTGTCTACATGTTCTGTCATTAACTGAGAAAATATGGTTTCTTCTCTAGCTAAAATCATGGATTTGTCTATTTCTTCTTTCCTTTTTGTCATTGTTTAATGTTTTGGAACTCTGTTATTAGGTTCCTATACATTTGTAGATGTTCTATAGTCCTGCCTTTTGATCTTTGTATCATTTTGAAATTTTTCGTCTCTAGTAAAACTCCTTCCTTAAAATCTGTTTTTCTATAACAATATAGCTACTTGGGCTTTCTCATGCTGACTGTTTCCATGATATGTCTTTTTCTGTTCTTTTACTTTCAACTCATTTGCATATTTGCATTTAAAGAACATCTTTTGTAGACAGCATATAGATTGGTTTTGTTTTTATATTCCATCTGCCAATCTGTCTTTTGATTGGAGTGTTTAATCCACTTAGATTTAATTCTTGATATGAATTATTTTAAGTCTGCCATTTTCTATTTGTCACATCTCTTTTTAAAATTACTCTAGTCCTGCTTTTTTTATTCTGCTTTTTATGTATTAAACATTTTTTTAGTATACTGTGTAAATAATTTCTCGGATAAAAACCAAAACTAATTTTGTTAGTTTTTAGTGGTTGCTCTAAGATGGCAATATTTGCTTCTTAAATGTCATTTTCAGTCATTTGCTGTTCATATATAGAAATAAAATTACTATTATATATTGATCTTTTATTTCTGGTGATATTCTGGAAATTTTTTGCATTCTTTCTCACCATATAGTCTTCTCAGATCTTATCTTTATTGAGCACATGGGTGGTGGTCAGTGTTTGTGTGGGGTGGTATCATTTTCAGGGGTCATATGCTCTTTTAAACAACTGTATATATATTTATTTCCAAAAAACACATTCTTAATTTTTTTAGGGCAAAAATTTCCAGTTTTCCTCATTGTGTAGCTGCCTTCATTTGCAATTCATCCGCAGAAACACTTCCCACTCTCACAATCTGTCAACATCAGCTAAGCTTATAGAAGCTTTACCTTGTAATGGAGATTTAGTCTCCTATCAGATAACAAATTGAAGCAGATGGACTTAATTATCAACAATGGGGAGCTGAACCCATCAATTAGTGCCCACAAATCTGGCCTAGGGTATTGTCAGTATATTGATGAGTGACTAGGAGAAAGAAGATACTTTATATCTTAATTCTACAGTCTACATTGTATAAAAGAAAGAAGATCACAGCAAACATATGAGGAACTTAAAATATGAAGTTTGTGTGTGTGTGTAAAAAGATGTTTATTACAATATTATTTGCAATTGTGCGAAATGGGTACAGCTTAAATGTTCACTATGGATATGGTTAAATATATTATGATAGAAAATATGAAGTTCTTTCAATTGAGAAGATATTAATAGTGATATGCAAAAGCCTGCTAAAATCCATTAGCCATCTATTTATTATTTTTTTTAAGTTTTTTCCTTTTTAAATTTTTTTAAGATTTTATTTATTTATTTGAGACAGAGTGAGAGAGAGCATGAGCGGGGGAGGGGGCAGAGGCAGAGGGAGAAACAGGCACCCCACTGATCAGGGAGCCTGATGTGAGGCTCCATCCCAGGACCCTGAGATCATGACCTGAGCTGAAGGCAGACGCTTACCCGACTGAGCCACCCAGGCGCCGCCACTAGCCATCCATTTAGACATGATTACTACTCAGCAATAAAATGGAGCAAACTCCTAATACACAACATAGATGAAACTCAGAAATACTATGCTCAGCAAAATAAGCCAGGCACAAGGGAACACAAACTGTAGGATTCCATTTTTGTAAGGCTCCACAACAGTCGACACTAATCTATGGGAATAGAAAGCAAAATAGTGGCTGCTTCTGGGTGGAGAGGAGGAGGGTCATGAGGGAACTTTCTAAGGTGAGAGAAATGCTCTCTATGTTTATTAAAGTGGCACTTACACAGGTGTATACATTTGTCAAAGCTTACCAAACTACATTCAAGATTTGTGTGTCTTACTATATGTGATATACCTTAATTTAAAAAAAAAATGCTGACTACATTAATTCAGTTCCCTTAAGGCTTTATCAAGGAATTTTACATTTGCTAAGGAAATGCTTCCATAAGAGCAAGCTTTTCTTCAGAGAGAAATGTTTGCTTAATGTATCTTATTTCTACTAACACAGAGAGGTCATGAAAAAGGTGCAAGCTTAGAGGTAAACCAGTTTCAACCAGCTGTGTGGATTTGGCCAACTTAATTTAAACCACAGACAGTGGTTTTCTTAAATGTAAATTGGAGATAATGAACAAGACCTTGTTGGGTTGCTGTGTGGACTTGGAGCTATTATTACATATTAAGGGCCTAGCAGCACATGGTTGGTGATCAATAAATGGTAGCTAATCCCATGTACAGTAAAGGGATCACATACACTACACTTTTCTTAACCTTACAAGGGTAAAGTCTTGGCTCTAAAGAGTTCTGTCTTGCATCTTGAATAATCACACACAGAGGTATTGATATTCTATCCGCTCATGCAAGTTGTCTTCTTAGAATGTGGTGACCCTTCTTTTTGTAGGGCTTAGCAGAATGTGGGAATGGAATCTTCTCTCTCCCGAACTATTTCAAAAGCCTCAGGGGCCTACTCACAACTTCCCTGACCCCTCTCCACACTGCGCTGGACTGTTCCTTCAGAATACCTCCCCCTCCAACCCCAGTCCTCTTCAAAGAGTTCAAGCTAAGAGGGTAACTTTGTAACACTGTCTACTCAGTGCACTGAGCCTGCCCACCTCTCCTGGGTCACTGCCCTCTCAACCGTAAAACCATACTTGTAATTTCTGTATATCGATGCTGTAACATCTACAAAAACGGCCACTAGCTGGTCCCAGGTAAGCCCACCCCAAACCATTTGGAGACTTTAGAAAGCCCCAAACCATATGTTCTAACAGTTGCTGTGACTGTGAATTTCATGAGGGCTCCACTTCCAAACGTAGCTAGCCAATCCTCAGCCCACTTATCCTGCTTTACCCGTTCCTTCCCATGGAAACCACAAGGCAGGCCCCTGCCCACAGCTGGCTCTCTCCCTCTTTGTCTCCAGCCCCAGGGCTTCACCTGAGTGGTCCTGCCTGGTGTGCCGAGAACAGGGCACCCTGAATCTAATCACCCGTAAAACTCTTTCTGGTCTCTTGCTTTGCAGTCTGGCCTCATCATACCCATCTCCCCAAGGTAATACAGTGAAGGCACCAACTTCCTCTGAGACTTGGCAGAAGCTGCAGGCTTTGTCATGAGCACTCCTTCCTCTCCCCTTTTAGCAGGGAAAGCCCCAGCATCCTGTGCTTCTCAGCTGGAGCATCACTTACCCAGGGAAGACTTTCCCAAGTCCCTTCTCTGCCCAAACCACCTGCCCAGAGTCCACAGGCACCGTGTCCCCTCCTGCGGCACTTCCCACCAGTGTGATTTCACAGTTGTTTGTGTGACTAATTAAGGAGTCTATCTTTTCCAACAAACCGTAAGCTCCAAGAAGACAGAAACCACATCTATTTCTGCTGTTGGTTGTGTGGCCAGCCCCAGGCTGTGCGGAGCCTGTACAAACTAGTGGCTCATTACCTGCTTGTTGAGTGACCCCTCCTGAGCCTTTGTGCCACAACGTTTGGGGCATGAAAGAGATCGAGGACCTTTGCGTGAAGATGCTGATGCTCATTTATAGAAGAGATCATATGAAAATCTGAAGGCAGATAAAGGAATTTTTAAAAAGTAAATGAACATTTATTTGCCCAAGAAAGAGTAGAAGATTAATTCAAAGACAAAGGGGGTAGGAGAATTAGGTTTAAAGAGATTTAAACATTTTTAACTCTTTCCTTCTCAGTTCCTCTCTTTCTTAATTTCTTTCCCCATTCTACTCCCCCCTTTACATGTGCATGCTTATGGGCACATAAACAAACATATTACTTTTTTTTTTAAGATTTTATTTTTAGGTAGTCTCTGCACCTAACGTGGGGCTCAAACTCACAACCCCGAGATCAAGAGTTACACACTCCACTGACTGAGCCGGCCAGGTGCCCCACAATATACTACTTCTTTTGCAGGGGGCAGGGACAGAGGGAGAAAGAGAATCTTAAGCAGGCTTCATGCCCAGCGCAGCCCAACTCGGGGCTCGATCTCACCACCCTGAGATCATGACCTGAGCCAAAATCAAGAGTCAGATGCTTAACGGACTAAGCCACCCAAGTGCCCCAACATACTACTTTTTATACATTTTTTTTCTTTACAGGTAGCCAATGATCCTGTCCTGTAGATGACCGATGTTCTCCCATTTGTCACTTATGATGTTTTCAAGAAAACCTTTCCTTTTTAACTTCTCTTGGCTGATGTGACCCAAGAAAAACTAGAGTCATGGAATTATAGTACATATATTAAGTCTCAAATGAAATTAGTTTTTAGTCTCTCTTGAAATGAAATCTTCTTACACCGTGAAGTTTGGATTTAAAAAAAAATGTTGTATTGCAACACTCAAAACTTGTTAAAATCATATCGTATATTATATTGTCTAGAGACATTTTTATGGGCTCTTTTAGATCTTATGACCTCATTAAAATCTTAGGAAAAGTATAGGGTCTCTGGATAAAATACACTGACACCCATTCTCAAAAATTTTGCTTACAACTCTAGGAAGGTCACAAAACTAAAGTTCATTCATTAACAACAAAGATCCAATGGTAAAATTCCCTATTCAAGAGTGACCTAAATCCTACCAAGGAATATAATTACAAACTCTCAATTTTGCAAACATCACCTCAGTAAAAAACATTAGCATTCAAACATGAACATTTTGTAACAGCACGAAGAGTACTCTGCAAATGTCTTTCACATACCAGTACAGAGCTCAGAGTAGTGCAGGGCACAAAGTAAGTAACCAGTTGCATATTTATTTGGACCACCTCCTGAGCTGATACCAGCAACAATAATGACGATTGTCGTCACCATGATTGCGTGTCCTTCTGTGCCAGTCCCCGTGCTAAGCACTTTATAAATATCGTCAGGAACCCATGTAACAATCTGGTAAAGTGAGGATTTTAAATTAGTTTTTATTTTTATCAAAGTAATGTATGCATATAGCTTAAAAATTCAAATGTGGAAGCTCAAAACAAAATAAAGCCATTCTCTGCTTTTGCTTTTCCCCATTGCCGTTATCTGCCCTTTTCAGAGGCAACAGTTTTAACTCTTTGAGATGTTTGTTCTGACACTTAAACATGCCCAGAGTTCTAAACAAGGTATGTATATTGCTTTTTTGAATCAATGTCAACATGATTTATTGATTTTCTATACTTCTGATCCACCATCATGTTCTCTGCCTTTTCTTCTCCTTTCGTTCAAAATAGTTATAGTTTTTTTAATTTATTTTTTACTTTTTAAATTTTATTTTCAAGTAATCTCTCCACCCAACGTGGGGTCCGAACTTACAACCCAGAGATCAAGAGTGGCATGCTCTACCGACTGAGCCAGCCCAGTGCCCCTCAAAATAGTTATAATTTTAAATTAAATCTATGTTTACTATCCACATTTTTCTGCTCATGCAACTATGAATCAGAGTTAAATATTTAGTGTACTGTGATGATTTCCTTCCTTACTTTTTGTTTTCTGGAAGTCAATAATTCCCTGGCTTATCAATCAATTATTGATTTCCTCATATTCTCCAATAGCATCTCCCAGGGCTAAGGAATTCCAGGGTTCCTTGGCCGCGACCCCCCTTAGGGTCTCTCTCCTCCTGCAGGGGTGACGGCTGTCCAGTGTGCAGCTGGCTCTAGCTTTTCTGCCCTTCTCCTCCATGCATTCCCCGCTCCCTGGGTCTCTCGTCTCCCTCTGTCTTGCTTCAGTCCCTTGTTTTGCAGGAGCTCATCCCCCAGTAGTTCACTCATTAAAAGTTGGCACAGAGGCAGGCACCGTGCCCTAGGCTCCATGCTTGAGGCTCGCTGGTGCTCCAGGCGGGGCTGATTGCCCTCCACACCCGGGGATCAGTGGTCCTCCTGCATCAGCCCTCCCTTTGCTGCTCTTCTCCTTGGACCCCCTGTCCTCCATCTCACTTTTCTCTCTTTTCCAGTTTATTTCCTCATTTGAGTAGAAGACTTACCTTACAATACTTACCATAGGTACCTGTTTTAGAAAAAGGCACAGAGACCAAAGGAATGGCCTCAAGTCTCAAACTTGCTGGACTTCTGCTAACCTAAGTGCCTGCTCTTACTGTGGCTTCACAAGGAGTAGGCAAGGGGGGGACCAGGGGCATCTCGGTCCGCAACGAGTAGAGGCTAATGGCTCCTGCCCAGGTCCCCTGACAGTGGGAGGGGAACCTGGGCATTTGGGGCAGGTGCCCAGGTTCTGGGAGATCTTATCTGATTTGGAAAACAAGATTACAATAGAACCCAGTTTCGGTGCTCAGCCTTAGACTGGTCAGGTCCAAAACTGAGCCTGACTTAGTTTCCTGCTTTGGATCAGCCCACAGCATTGGCTTTCCCTCTCATTTTGCTGCCTCCGGGTTCATCATTGTTATGGGGCTCTGGAGTGCAACCAACACTACTTCTATGTAACTTTCGTTTATTTTTCAAAGGAAAACAGCTGAAAAAGGGGGCAAGACATTGACATACAAGTGACTAAAAAGCAAAGGAGTTGGACTAACAAGGGTTTAACTGAAGGTATAAAGGAAAATGTAGGTGTTCTATTGTCTACTGTATGTCTACTATTATAGTCTTTTATATTTACATCTCTCCACATTAGTATATTTTTCTCTTGTAATTTTTGTGATCACGTACATGCAAATGGGGCTTACCTCAACCAGGACTTTTAAAGAAAAAAAATAGCAAACGGGATTTGCAACAACTTAACTTAGCCAGTTAGGGGCGTCTGGGTGGTTCAGTCCATTAAGCGTCTGACTTCGGCTCAGGTCATGATCACAGGGTCCTGGGATTGAGCCCCACGTCCAGCTCTCTCTGCTTAGCCGGGAGTCTGCATCTCTCTCTCTCTCTGCCCCTCCCCACACTCGTGTTCTCTCTCTTTCTCAAATAAATAAATAAATAAAGTCTTAAAAAAAATAATTTAGCCAGTGTATATATCTCATGTAGCCATGATCTTTAGAGAAATATGATTTGGCTTCCCTTATTACCCTAATGTGTATGTGTATATATGTGTTTACTGCTTATATAATTTATCTGTTCTCTTCCTTTTTTTTCAATTAAGGATGAAACTGAGAGGAATTTTGCCTGGTGTCAAAATACAGATTATTTTAGAAACTTAAATAAAAAGATCCAGTAACTTCTTTATGAGGTCACAATGACCCTCTTGTTCTCAACAAAATCTTGGAATAGACTGGTAACATTGGAGTACCCTGTTTGAAAGTGGCATGGTCAGAAAAATCTAGAAGGTTGGGCTGCCAAAAAAAAAAAAAAAGCAGCACCAGCAGCAGCCAGGTCTGTTCCAGATCACTTTTCGTTCTTCTGTCTCTGGATTCCTGCTACATTTCTTATTTGTACTTATAATGAAAATAGTATTAATAATAGCTGATATTTACATAAAGCCTTACTATATGCCAAGCTTTGTTCTAAGCCTTAACAAAAGTTAGCTCATTCGATCCCCAGGACACTGTGAAATAGATCCAACATTATTCTCATTTCACAGACAAGGAAACCACCGCACACAGGGGCTAAGCACTTGCTCAAGGCCACACACACCTGGCAAGAGGCAGGAGGCCAGGAGGGCTGCCCTGTCCAGGCTTTCTTATCACTCTCTCCTCTCAGAGCCCCCTCCCTCTCTCCAGTTTCCACCTGCTCAAATCCAATCTCATCTTCCATGGCATAGTTCAAATCCTTGAGAAACATTGGTGGAAGGTCTTTTTCTGAAATTTGTTAACAATCACATGGACATATTTCTCTTTTCACACAGCCATTCAACGTCCATGTACTAAATGCCTCTGTATATCAGATCTACAAGCCCCGGGTAATTCTTGCCCTGAAGTAGTTCAGTCTGGGGAGCAGGGAGGTGGATAGGTGAACCGACAGGTCATTAAACAGTGAAATTAGTGCTGTGTGGGAGCAGGGCCAGAGATGCTCGGTTGAGCAGGAGATCCTGGGATGGGAGGTCAGAGGACGCTTCCTGGCTACAGTACTGAGCTCAGCCAAGCCAATGAGTCAAGGGAGCCAAGGGGCTCTCTTGACAGAGGGTTTGCTGTACCCCATGAGAAACTGCAGTAAGCTCAGCATATTGGAAGTTCAAAGTGAGACCCTAAGGGGTGTATTCAGTGCACAGGACTGTAATGGGCTGGCTGGGGTTTTATTCACACCACAGCCCATTTAGCCTCACTAAAGCTTTACTCAGAGTGAAGATCTCCCAAGAGCAGGAAGCCAAGGTCACCTTTGACTCCTCTTGGCTGGGAACCAGATGGGGAAGGGACTCACTGCTATGGGAGAAGGACAGCTTAGGGTACAAGGGTGTCAGGGATTTCTGGTTGGGGTCGAGGAGGGGTGTGCACTGTTGCTCACTGACCACTTCAGTCCATCAGCTTGACTTGTGCCCTTCTTCATCCGAATCCATTTCCTCCCCCTCCCTGGGACTCAGGTGTGGCTTTGAGGCTGTCTACATCAAGGAATGCTGTTTGCACAAAGTAGCAGACATGACGTCTTTCTAGCCTCACCTCAGCCTTTTTCCTCCCTCAGCCTTTGTTTCCCTGCTGTCTGGGCCGGGGTGGGGAGCGCCCTGAGAACAGTAACCGCTGTGCTCCTCCTCCCTCAGCTCCTGAAAGTCAGGAGACCTCAGAGATCCAAGGAGGTGAGGTCTTGGCAGCAGGTCCACACCTGCGTGCATGCTCGTTCCAGAACATGTCAAGTCTGACAGAATTTGATCTGCAAATCACAACACTCAAAGCTGTTGAAATTTTCTCCTTTTCACATCCTTGTCTTCTCTCCATGACATTTTCTGCTCCTGAATCCACTATCAAATGCAACTTCCTTTCACGATGAGTCATCTCAGATGACTTAACACAGGGATCAGGATCTGGCATTAAGCCGCACAGATTTTCAATCCAGTACTAAGATGCAGAGAATCCTCAGTGGGTCCTATGTTCTGAGATCTTCTTTATGTCTACATTGTTGGTATTTTTTCTTAGCTAGTGACTATAGCTGGAAAACAAAAGTACATGTCTGCTAGCTGCTCAGAATCTTTCTTTTTGAACATCCTCTAAATTCATGGGAAATGGTCAGAGACATTTAGTATCTTTCTCCTAAATTCATGAGGATTAAGGATCAAATCCCACATTTTGAAATTCAGAATTCATTCATTAAATATTTTTGGAGCAGTTATCACATATTCTAGGAGTCAGAGATAGAACAGAACGAAATAGACAAAAAGCTTGTTTTTCTGGTGCTTAATTATAGTGGGAGGGGAGAGGCAATGAGCAAAGAGGTAAAGAAATAATATGTCAAGTGGTCATAAGTGGGATGGAAATATAAATATGAACATGTTGCTAGTTAAATGGCATACATCAATGTGTTTTATTTTGTTTTCATTGCTTTGTCTTTATTCAGGCCATAAACACTTTTTAACTGAATATGTATCCTTCTTTCCTCGTGAAAGACAAAGAGGCATGAGAGGACTTCTAACGTGTGATTTCTCAGTTTCCAAAAGGAGGCTTGTGGCACATCCACAGGGGCAGCTAATAGAGTCTGTGGCTCTCACCCCTTCTGAGCAGGGGTCTCAAAGTAATTGTAAAAGCACTCCATCGAATGCTTTTGGGAGCTTTTTCCCATCAGAGCTGCCAGAGAACTTTCGGCATCCATGAAATGAAATCACAAACTTTAGAGTGGATTCCATTTTTCAAAAGTAGAAGTCAGTTGCCCACAATATCCTGCTTGGCTGTAGGTGACCTTGGGATTTTTCTCACCAGCCTATCATGGATGTTTTTTATATCTACTCAAACCTCTTACAAGAAAACACATAGCGTTTTAAGAACAGTTAGTGTCATGGACTACATTCTTAAGTTATACATTCTGGGCAGGAGGTTAGTATTTATGAAAGAATCTAGCCGACTTTAGCCTCAGCACACCAAGAAGACTGACAGACACAAACGTGCGCATGCACACACACGCGATCAGGTTGTGGAGTTTTGTAGAGTGCTAGGTTCCCAACATGTACGATTCAAGAGGATTTTTAAAGAAACTAATATCAGTTCTACAGTGCATATCGCAAAATTGTATGTGAGATTGATATTTAAGAGTGAAAAAGCCTGAGGGCACAATCTTAACTTTTTATAATGTGTCCACAGTTGAAAGATTCTTCGATTTCAAGTCAAATGCCAAGAAAGATATAACAAATTGTACATTTATTTTTTTTAATATTTTATTTAGGGACGCCTGGGTGGCTCAGTCAGTTAAGCGTCTGCCTTCAGCTCAGGTCATGATCCCAGAGTCCTGGGAACGGGTCCCATACTGCGTTCCTTGCTCAGTGGGAGCCTGCTTCTCCCTCTCCCTCTATGGCTCTCTCTCTGTCAAATAAATAAATAAAATCTTTAAAAATAATAATAAATAAAGATTTTATTTATTTATTTATTTATTTATTTAAGAGAGAGAGAGCACCCCCCTATGGGGGGGGAGGGGCGGAGGGAGAGGAAGAAGCAGACTCCCCGCTGGGCGGGGAGCCCAACGGGGACACAAATTGTACATTTAAAAGATCATGAGTCTAAACAAGCTTCCATAAGGGGCTGGATAGAAAGATAAAGATTATTTATATTGAAAAACTAAGGAAAAAATAATAACAAAAGATCATCGAAATCTAAAATATCTAGACTGGAAGTGGCAGGCAAACTCCCGAAGCATTGCATATTGTTTTAGGAAGGCACTTTTCCATGGGGCGCCTGGGTGGCTCAGTCATGAAGCATCTGCCTTCGGCTCAGGTCATGATCCCAGGGTCCTGGGACCAAGCCCCGCATCAGGCTCCCTGCTCGGCGGGAAGCCCGCTTCTCCCTCTCCCATTCCCCATGCTTGTGTTCCCTCTCTCGCTGCGTCTCTCTCTGCCAAATAAATAAATAAAATCTTAAAAAAAAAAAGGAAGGCACTTTTCTTCATTGCTTCTACAACACCTTGCTCAGACACTCCTACTTGTGTTCCAGCTATCGTGTCTGTTTTCCCAGTCTGTCTCCACCATCAGCCTGTGAATTCCTCGAGAGCTGGAAGCACGTTGCTTTGTTTCTTCCACGCGTGGCACAGAATCCAGCACACGGTTTGTGCTGAATCAATGCTTACTGAGCAAATGCATGAATGAAGGGCAGTAAGCAGAGTGCTGAGTGAGTGCGCACCCTGTGACATGTCAATATCCTACAGACGCAAGCAAAAAAAAAAAAAAAAAAAAGGCATTTTACATTTTGCAATGATTTTAAAGAAGACACAACTCATTATTTCCAAGAATATGCACAGGCTCAAAATAGAAACAGTTCAGAAAGGATTTAAATAAGCTAATGGCTGATGGTTCCCACGGATTATTTGAAGGAAGCTAGGAAAGGAAAAGATACAACGTGTCACAGAGGCGTGTGTATCCAGAGAGCTGAACAAAAGTGATGGTGCCAGGTACGCAGAAGCTGTCCGGTAAGACTCTCGCCACCTTCCCTGTGGGTCACAGGGCAAACAGTCCTGGGTCAACCGGAGGCTGTTGCTGTAAAGACGCTTCTCGGGAAAGGCTGCTGTTTTACACTGGCGAGGAGTGGTGGCTCTCAGAGGCCCTGGCTCTCTCGTTTACTGAGGCACCGCCTACCTCCGTGGAACTTGAACTAGCGGAGTCCGGCTGGATCCGAGTGTGGCTTGGAGCAGCTGACAGAGAGCTGGGGTGTGCTTAGCCGCCCCTCCGTGCCCTCCACATCAGTCTCCCTGAGCACGACTCCTTTCTCCCCAGGTCCCTTGAATCCATCTGAATCTCCCCCTGCCCTGAGCCCCAGCCCCACGGTGTCAATTCCTGGATGACAAACAGTTGCGCTTGCTTTTCTGCTTTCAGCCATGTGGCTGTCAAGATGAGAGCCCTTACTAAAGACCTTTTTTTTTTTTACAAAACCCCCAGCTCCTGGAGGGTGACAGTGGTCATTTAATTTCTCTGCCTTAGATTAGAGGCCCCTTCTAAACTGGTGCCATGGCATCTCTTGCTCTTCAGGGTCCCCTTTCCCACGCTGTGGCCTTCTCCCCATCCTCCCCTCCAGTGTCCTTGTCCAGGTCCCCCGCCATCTCTGAGGCCCTCCTCACTGCTTAGGGGAACTTCCACAAAGAAATCTGCCATTCCTCAGCAACCTCTCAACCTTACAAATGTGTGTCTTTACACTGAATTTCCAACTTACGAATTAAGACTGTTATTTGTATTACAATTGGAATTTTTTGCTTTATAAAAGAATTTTTCACAGAATTCTTCGAATTGTTCTTTTTTTTTTTAAGATTTATTTATTTTAGAGAGAGGGAGAGAGTGAGGACATGTCGGCAGGAGCAGAGGGGAAGAGAGGGGCAGAGGGAGAGGGAGAGAAGCAGACTCCCTGCTGAGTGAGGAGCCAAAGAGGGGGCTCCATCTCACAACACAGACATCTTGACCTGAGCCGAAATCAAGAGTCTGACGCTTAACCAACTGAGCCACCCAAGCCCCCCACAAATTGTTCTTTTAAAGTCGCATTTAAACAATTTAATTTACAGAAGTAGATTTATACATATATATTCTCATTATATTCTCATGTCCTTATGGACAATGTTTTTTTAAAAAATTCCCATGTGCCTGGCATCTTGCTTCATACAGAGTTAGGCAATGAACAGTTGCCAAGTGAACGAATGAACAAAAGTCAATGCAAGGAAGAACAATTTGTTGTATCTTCTTCAGTAGGAACAGAGCCATGTGCAGAACTGGTCACAATTAATGCTTTGGGGGGGAAATCTGACTAACAATTGATAAGGGCTGAATTTACAAAGGTGTGAATTTACAAAGGAACCTTGATTCATCTCATTTCTCCTCCCCCTGTATCTACCTGGTAGGCTGAGGGCCAGGAGGTATTTTTATGTAGCAGCGTATCATAAGGGGATTCTGTGTCACGATGATCAAGTTTGACATCGGTGGTTAATAACACGTCAGATCTTGTCAGTTTTGTTTATGAGCCTATTTCTCAGGGGTACACAATGAAAATGATGAAAAATGACTTAAATTAGGATCCCAAGGTAAAATGCTTGTTTGATGCCTAGAAGAACCGTGAACAGTAGACATGCATGAGTGTTTATTACCAACCCCCTCTTGATTTCCTTTCATTTAATTCAGGTCCCAATAATGAACTAGAGGAATTCGTGGGAATAATATTACATTTGGAAATTGGAGAGATTCTAAAGCATGTATTTGGGTTGGTATGCAGCTTAGAATAAAAAACTACCCCCATAATTAGCCTAACAGTATTTGTGTATTAACTTGGGAATCCAGGAAGGGGACACAATGCATTTCTGTGTATTTCAAATGCAGAAGAAATTCTCATCCAAATTAATTAACCATACATGATCCCAGAAGCTGAGAAAAGAATTAACAAGAGTGGTAACTGAGCTGAATCTTATAGATGACAATATCTAACAAAGTAGTATGTCCATAACAAGATTAAGGTCTCCAGACAAGTGAACAATATTTTACTGTATTTAGTGCATGATAGTAGGAGGTATCATTAGTGTTGGGCCATCATTTGTGAGCTACTTACTTGAGATCTAGTTGGCACCTCCAGGTGTGGCTGAATTACCCGTTATCTTCCCTGGAGTCCCAGGCATTGTTGATTCATGCTGCTGGGTCATAGGCTGCCATTGATCATGGCCCAGCCTCCCCCACTCCCGCCTCCTTTTCCTCCACTTCAGGCTCTTCCTAATCCTTGGTGTGAAGGTCAATCTCCAGTCCAGAAGCACTATCTAAACGCTTTCACAGACAAATTTATGGCCAACATCAGATATGTTTCTCAGTGAGCTCTCAAAGTAGGCCTGCAACAGAGATGGGGGAAATACCCGCCCAGAAAACATTAGTCATTCACAGGAATAAACAAAAAAAGAAGAAAGGCTAATCAGCAAGTTAGTTAACAAGTACTTACTGCTCACAGGATGTAGGGTATTGTATTAGACTAGAACCAGGGGGAATGGACATACTTGTTTATCCCTGGGTCTCTAAAGTGATTTTATTTACTCTCAGAAGTGACTACAGTGCTAACAAAAAACAGTGACACCCACACCCACACACTCACACAGGTATATTACATTTTTCTCCTATCATCAGGAAAGAAAACAGTCAATGTTCTAAAAGTGCACAGAACAAATATATATCATGTAAAAAAATAATTATAATTGTTTGCATCCTGGAAACTTCTAGATCTCTTGTTTTATCACAACTCCATCCTTCCCCCCTAAATATAATATAGTTTTTCAGGGGCACCTGGGTGGCTCAGCCAGTTAAGCGTCTGCCTTCTGCTCAGGTTATGATCCCGGGGTCCTGGTATCAAGCCGCGCGTTGGGCTCCCTGCTCAGTGGGGAATCTGCTTCTCCCTCTCCCTCTGGTCCCCTGCTCTCTCTCTCTCTCTCAAATAAATAAATAAAATTAAAAAAAAATAATACAGTTGTCATGAAATACATCATGTCTTTTTACTTTAAATGGGCTAAAGATTCATTTTTGCATGGTTTGCATACATTGCTTTCAGAGTTAGTTCTAAAAGGGTCTTGATGAACAGATATAAATGTATGAATTTGCATAGATATAAATATATGAATGCCGGTTCATCTTTTCTGCTCTCATTTCCCCTATGTTATATTTTCCTCATCTGCCTGTTTTTAATTCTCTTTCTTGTTCTATGGGATTGGATGTATTTATATGTACCTAAAATTCTTTCCGCACCAAAGCATGACTTTCATAAAACAATAAACAGACTTATTCAGGATGTGGTGACAACTAACATTAGTGTTTCCAAAAGTTTAAAGTAAAAATGGATTCCAACATATATACCAGAAAATACTTTAAATAACATCTCTCCCATAAAACTAAGTATGAATGCTTAGAGAAGTGAACCACAGATGCAGCATCGAACCTAGTAAAGAAGGAAGCAAATTAAATTCCTTCTCAATCTAAGTGGAACATTCAAGAGGTTATTCTTAGATCTGCACACATTAATTTAAATAGAACCCTTACTCTGGGCAACTTTATCCTCCAAACTCTGTTCTTTTCATTGACCTCTAATGTCATTTTTCCTATTTCCCTGAGGCATTTGATGCCCACCTATTTTTATGCATTTTAAAGCACTATCCCATATGGAGGGATTGCTCTAAAAACTGTCTTTGGAACCTTGGAATATTTCCACGGTTTCTCCTTCTGGGTCCTTAATCAGAAGACCTATTTCTAGGCATTGGGCTGTGACAATGTCTGGTGTAAAGACATCTGGGTGACTTCCTTCCATGTTCTTATGTTTGGGAAGTGGCTGATGAGTGGAGTTGTTTTGTGGGGAAGCAGCCTTCAATGGACACTCCACAGAAGAACTGAGCAGGGCCCTCTGGGAAGCAGTTTGCCAAGGGAGACCAAAGGTAGGGTCTCCTCTGTTCTACCCCCTTCTGCCCAAAGGGTGACCTAGGCACACCTCCGGCAGTGTGTTTTTCCCTGGCACCTTTGGAGGTGGGGAGATGGCAGGCAGCTTGGGTGCAGCTCATCTCTCTAACTCACTGCTATGACCCTGGAGATACATCCTGTTGGCTCCCAGGAGCTAGAAGATGTACCTCCCTCTCATTTTTGTGTAAGAAAATAATCACATATTATTGTTACTCTATTATTTTTTTAAGTTTTTATTTGAATTTCAGTTAGTTAACACACAGTATAACATTAGTTTCAGGTATACAATATAGTGATTCAACATTTCCATACAACACCCGGTGCTCAACACAACAGTGCTCTCCTTCATCCCCATCACCTATTTCACCCATCCCCACACCCACCTCCCTTCTGGTAACCAGCAGTTTGTTCTGTATTGTTAAGAGTCTGTTTCTTGGTTTGCAGCTCTCTCTTTTTTTTTCCCTTTGCTTATTTGTTTTGTTTCTTAAATTCCACATATGAGTGAAATCATCTGGTATTTGTCTTTCTCTGACTGACTTATTTCGCTTAGCATAATACTCTAGCTCTATCCACGTTGTTACAAATGGCAAGATTTTTCCTTTATGGCCAAATAATATTCCATTGTATCTATATATGTGCACCACATCTTCTTTATCCATACCTCAGTCAATAGACACTTGGGCTGTTTTCATAATTTGGCTATTGTAGTTAATGCTGCTATAAAACATCCGGGTGCATGTATCCCTTTCAATTAGTATTTTTGTATTCTTTGGTAAATACCTAGTAGTGCAATTGCTGGGTGGTAGGGTAGTTCTATTTTTAACTTTTTGAGGAACCTCCATACTGTTCTCCAGAGTGGCTGCACCAGTTTGCATTCCCACCAACCGTACTGCAATTCTATTATCAAAGAAATGGCAAAGGAGGAGAATCTTTTCCTTTTGCTTCACGGTGGTTTGTTGCTGCCCAGAGTAGCACATGCTGTGAAGGAGACCTGGGCTGTAGGCTATAGCAGGGCTTTGGGAGAGAGGGATTAGCATCCTAGCTCCACCGTGTAATGTGCTGCGAGCTGTTGGCAAGGAAATTGATCTCTTGGATCCTCTTTTGAATCTGTACAATGGTTAGTGGTAGTGATGACAAAGAGATAATGTGGGTAGAGGGCTAGCAGGGTGCCTTGGTAACCATTAGCCTTCCCTCACTCACATCCTACTTCCCTTTGTAGGGAAAGAATGAATTACAAACGAGTAGCAAGAATTAGAAAGCAACATTAGTCCTATAATCAAGCAACCACAGCTTTCAAAGGATATGCTGCAGGGCTATCCTCCTGAAGGCCAGTAGCTTCGGTGAGAAATTATTAAATAGCTAGCCCTGTGATCAGCACCCCCTGAGGTGGGTGTTATTACCCATGTTTACAACTGGGGAGACCAGAGTCCAAGATGAAGTGTCCTGCCCAGCTGATACATTTAGAGCTCAGTCTGACATCAATATGTGCTTGCTGACCATCCAGCAACACTATCAGACCCTCTGAACCTCTGTGTTCATTAAATCAGTACACAACAACTTCCTCTGCCCACTCTAAAAATGACTGAAAACATAGACTACTGTTTGTTTGATGAGAAAACAAACTCAGAAAGGCACCCATATGCCCATATACTTAATTGGACCTAAAACCCTATCAGAAAACCTGGACTTAGTCTTAGCTGGTTCCATCAGGGAATTCATGGCATTTCCATATTCTCTGGGCTTCCAGCATCTACCTTTCTAAATAGCTTTATTTTTCTTTATAGCAATAATAACTGCCTGACTTTTATTTGTTCGTAGCCTGTTCTGCACTCGAAGCTTGGCTCCCAGGGCAGGGACCTAAGCTGTTTCCTTGTCAGTGGTCTTCCCAGCACCCACCACCCACCAGTAGAGGATTTGTGGAATGAGTGGATTTCTGAAGTCTAACCACCTGCAACTGCTGAGGGGTAATGAGTACAGGTCACCTCTTTCAGTTAACAAGGGAGTTTTCTGTAGCACTTAAACACAGAGGAGTACATCTGGTCGTGAGAGCACCATGGCAGGCTATTTGGTGGTAGTGCGTTAGGCAGAAGAACCTTTGCATCCATTCAGATCACCTTACTCAGGTAACCACCTGTACCTTAAGTGGTAGACTGGATCTGAATTCCAGGATGTGCTTTAGTGATGATTCTCATGGTGGAAATTTCGGGGAGGAAAGAAAGACCGTTCTGGAGGGTTGCTTGTCCTGTCTGGGGGTTAAGAGCTCAGCGTCAATGGCTTTTACTGCTTCTCAGACTGTCCCTGCCGCCTAAGGGAACTTCCTTAGGCCTGTCATTTTTCTTACCTTATTTTTATTTTCTGAAAATGTGTTCCCATTAACAACCTGACTGTTTATAAATCAGAAAATCTGGATTTTGGGGAATGGTGGAGGGCTGTGCCAATCAATTATGGTGCAGTTCGATAGAACCAATGCAGTTAGCGAGGTCTGTACATATAAATTTCAACGGCTCTCTTTAGTATGAAGAACATGCAGTTCAAATCATCCTTTAAAAAATCCTTGGCCAAAAAAAAAAAAAAAAAAAATCCCCAATTAGTCTAATACTATAATTAGGACCAAGAAATTTAGTCAGGACCTTCTTGAAATTTCCTTTGGTCAGTTCAGGCTTTGAGACATGGTGAGTGTGGGTGTCTGTGTGTGTGTATGTGTGTGTGTACAAGCGCGTGCGACTGGTGAAATAGGAATCCTATGTTTGCTTATCTATTTATGTTGCCATTTATTTCCCCACCCTCTTCTCGCAGCCTTTCCTTCCAAATCAAATCGTCCCACTTCCCTCCCTCGGCTTCCTCAACCCTGAGGATTCAAAAGAGATGGAGAGTGACTCCGCCCTCTTATGAATATGCAACCAGCGAGGGGCGGGGAGGGAGCCCGGGAGAAAAGCCCTGCGAGGAAATTCAACCTGGGCCGCCCGAAACGGGCTCCCGCCGGCTGCGCCCACCCTCCGCCCGGGTCTTCAGGGGCCAGGACGCAATAGCACGGCCTGGGGCCTGGGAAGTCCAGCTCGCCCCCGAGGAGGAGCCGGTGGACTTGGTCCTCGCCTGGGAGATGTGGCATCTGAGCAGCCCCTCAGAGCCCATCTGAACTCTGGCCAGGAGGGCCACCGCCGGCCGGATTAACCGTCTCCCGACCGCGGGGCCCTACGTCCCCGCCCTTTGTGGTGCAAATGAGGAGCGCGCAGGGGCCCCGGGGGCGGCGCTCGCCCGGGACGAAGTTTGCCCGCTGCCTCTCCGAGACTTCCTTCACACTTTGAGCGCGACGCGGGATGGTCAGATCCCTCCGGGGATCCCCCCTGCCGACGTGGAGGAATGCTGAGGAAGGTAAGTGGGTTTTATTTGCCGATTGTCACCTCTCCCTCACGTTTGGAGGAGGGACCACCAGGCAGCAGGTGGCTGGAATCCTGTGCCCGTGGAACATTTTTTCGGAAACAAGGTTGAGAGAAGGCGGGGATTAGCGGCTCTGGGTAAGAGACCGGGCGGAGCTGTTGGAAAGTGAAGGTTTGAAAAGTTGCCGCGACCCAGCAGGTGCAGGGGGCGAGCGCGCTGAGCCGTTCCCCCCGCGGCCGGAGCACAAAGCCCGCGCGCTGGCGCTGCGGCGTTGCCATGGCAGCGGGGGAGGGGCCGAGCCGCGGCGTGCCTGGGTTGCCGGGCGACGGAGGGGCGCGGGAGAGGGGGACTCAAAATCTTTGAGAACTTTTCCCCAAGATGAGCCAACTCTTGTCTCTCCGGATCGTCAACTCAAGTGTATTGGCGGACGCTTGTCCTTTGGTAAGGGAGTCAGGCTACCACCTGCTTAATGCTATCATACTCTGCTTTCGAAATACTGGATTGTGGTCTGATGGAAGACATGAAAAGGTTAGAAGATACTTAATTTCTAAAGTAATAACAAAAATATTCTGTTTCCTCGTTTTCCATATAGCATCAGCTGAGGGATATTCCTTAATTATTATCATTTAAAAAAAATAAAATACAGAACCAGGTTTGGGCCCATGCAAATGAATTGGCCTTCAACCTTCCAACATATTAACCAAAATCTTTGCAAAATAAAAGCACATACAGTAGGTAGCAGGCACAATGTGAAACATTCAGACAGTTGCATCTTAAAATGTTTTACAAAGACGAATTTCACAAAGCATGGGAGAGAATGTTATTTTTTTTCCACTAGGTATTTTCTTACATGTAAATGTGCCAGGTAATTTTGCCTTATTATCTCAAAGATTATTTGTTTTAGTCATACACTGCAGAAAAAATGTTGGAAAGGAATTTGAATTATCTTTTTTAGAGTAGTGATTGGCAGCTACAGTAGTATTTTACGCCCCCCTCTTTCCCATTTATCCTATTATAGCTAAAGCTATCTTTTGGTGTTTTTAGTTTCTCAGATTTTGATTGTGTTTATTGAAGACACTGATCTGTTAACAGTTCTTAAGCTGTGTTCCACATACTGGTTTATTTCTCTCTCTGCCTCCAATTTATTTATTTTTATTTATTTATTTGTTATTTATTTATATATTTATTTATTTTTGAGAGAGAGCGTGGGCGCCTGGAGGGGAGGGGCAGAGGGATAGAGGGAGAGGGAGGGAGAGAATCTTAAGCAGGCTCCATGCTCAGGGCAGAGCCCCACATGGGGCTCAATCTCAGGACCCTGAGATTCTGACCTGAGCCAAAATCAGGAGGTGGTCACTTAAGCGACTAAGCCACCCAGGCGCCCCTCTCTGCCTCCAATTTAAAATTGTCTATGTGTTATTTATTCATGTATGTATTTTATCAACTGTTTATTAGGCTTTGCTATGTGCTGTGTACAGAGCCAGACTTGGGATTAAGTGGTGGAGGGACATACAAAGTTGAATTAGAAAAATATACAGTTTAGGGAGAGGAATAAGGCTAGGAAGCAATTATAATCCACTCTGATACATTCTCATTTAGAAATCACACACAAGGTATCCCCTGCTGCTGACCAGGAAAGGTGCACTAATCACAGTTGAGCTTTGGGCTTCATCTATGCCGTCACCTTTGCCCTTCCAAAGCAGTCGTTATTCATGGACCCATTTAACTATGAGGAAGGTGAGACTAGAAAAGTTCAGTAATTTGCCTTAGATCTTTTTTTTTTTAAGATTTTATTTATTTATTTGACAGACAGAGACAGCAAGAGGGGGGAACACAAGCAGGGGGGAGTGGGAGAGGGGGAAGCAGGCTTCCCTCGGAGCAGGGAGTCCGATGCGGGGCTCAATGCGGGGGCTCGATATGGGGGCTCGATATGGGGGCTCGATGTGGGGCTCGATCCCAGGACCCTGAGATCATGACCCGAGCAGAAGGCAGACGCTTAACGACTGAGCCACCCAGGCGCCCCTAATTGCCATAGTTCTTACAGTGAGTAAGGGGTAAAGTCAGGATCTAAATCCAAATGTGATTGCTATGACATGCTGCATTAAATTCTTTATCCCTATGTCCCTACCAAATTACTATATTTTGATCATTCTTAATGGTGTAAATTTCTAAAAATAGTTATGTGGTTTTCTTTTTGGTTGAGATGTTTTCAAAGTCAGATATTTCTAAAGTCAAATATCAATTGCATTTCTGAAGAGCATATGGTTTTCCTACTAGAATGTTGCTATTGTCAATTATCTTTTTTTCAGGGGTTCCTGAGGAGCTACTGAAAAATGAAGAATTTGATTATTCAAATCAAGTTTTAAGAATATTAGAGATACTTGTATATTAAAGCATTCTATTTCACAAATGATTATAGAATTAGATTTGTTTAAAGCAAAAAATACTACTTAGCATTCAGGTTTTTATTACCTTTCTTAATTTTATAATTTTTTGTTAAAGATTTTATTTATTTATTTGTCAGAGAGAGAGCCCAAGCAGGGGAAGCGGCAGGCAGAGCATGCAGAACAGGCAGAGGGGGAAGTAAGCTCCCTACTGAGCAGGGAGCCCGATGTGGGACTCTATCCCAGGAACTTGGGATCAGGACCTGAGGTGAAGGCAGTCGCTTAACCGACTGAGCCACCCAGGCGTCCCTACCTTTCTTAATTTTAAATCTTTTTAATCAGATTTGTTAGCTTCTGCTGGCAGTGACTTTAGTACGTGATAGCTGGAAATTGCCATTGCTATCTGGGAAGTTGTCCTAGAGAGTTCAGGTATGAACCTGATTTGACCTGATCAGAGCCCTGAAAACCATTGTGAACTGATCTTATAAGTGTTTTTTACTGTAAAAAAATTTTTTTTCTAAATAGATTACAGGATCCATGAAGGCAAGAAGCATGTCTTTTGTGTCTTTAAAACCCATCTCTTAATATCAAGTACAACGTTCTTCATAAATATTAAGTGGCAGGAGAAACAAAAGTAAACTTTATTAGGCCAATGAAATATAGAGTAGAAATAATCCTTTAAAATACACAATGCTGAGAGTCACAGAAGTTCTAATCATTTGCTGATTGGTTTTTTCATGATACTATACTACAAACTAATAGGTAGTACCTATTTTACAAATAGAAAAACTATTGAGCCATGGCGATTAGTATATAAAGTATTTTCCAATGTTTTATCTTAACTGAACCTCACAACCACCATGCAATAATTCCCATCACTATTTTTTTTAATATATGAAAACATAGAAACTCAGAGAAGTTGGGTGAGGTTGCCAGAGTCAGCCGGAGAGGGAGAAGCACATGTGATAATGATGTCACGTGATTTTGTGCACTATACCCTTGCAAACCAGATGCACCTGTGAGCTGTGGGAGTCTGAGCCTCTAGACAGACCTGGGGGTGGCTGGGTGCAAGATGCCTTCTCTCTGTCTAACCTTCCACATCTGTTTGGGCAAAAGGGGAGAGACCCTCTTTTAAAAGACAAGTACAGGGGCACCTGGGTGGCTCAGTCAGTTTTAGCGTCTGCCTTTGGCTCAGGTCATGATCCCAGGGTCCTAGGATTGAGTCCCACATAAGGCTCCCTACTCAGTGGGGAGTCTGCTTCTCCCTCTTCTTCTGTCCCTCCCCCTGCTCGTGCTCTCTCTCTCAAATAAATACATACATACATACATACATAAGTCTTACAAAAAAACAACAACAAAAAATAAAAGACAAATACAGACAGGCAGGGCAGAAACAAGGAAGACATGCTCAGTGGAGCAAAAGAAAGTGAGGGGAAAAACAGTGAAATGAAGTTAGTAAAAGAAGGAGCCAGTGTTCACAAGTGGTAGTGAGGAGACCGAGGTGTATTAGTTTGCTATGATTGCTATAATGAATGACCACAGACTGGCTGATTGAAACAACAGACATTTACTGTCTTGTAGTTTTGGAGGCTGCAAGTCTGAGGTCAAGGTGTCAGTGGGGTTGTTTTCTTCTGACACCCCTCCTTAGTTTGTATGTGGCCGTCTTTTGCTGTTTCCTCACATGGTCTTCCTCTGTGTATGTCTGTCTGTGTCCTAATCTCTTCTTATGACACCTGCCCTGTTGGATTAGAGCCCACCCATATGGCCTCATTTTACCTTAGTTGCCTCTTTCAAGGCCGTATCTCCACATACAGTCACATTCTGAGACACTGGAGGATTAGAACTTCAACATATGAATTTTGAGGAACTCAATTCAGTCCATAATAGAAATAAGAAAAGTGAACCTGATCTATAATTCTGAAGACATGGCCTGTTTCAATTGCTTTATTCCTGTTCGTATACTCTCCTGGCACAAATAAATGTTGGAGCAAGTTGTGACAATTTTTTTACATCAGTATATTCCACTGGATGTATAAAGAAAAAAAAAAGAGAGATTCAGAACTAAATTCTTCTATATTTAGCTTGCTTCATACTTTATTTTCACTCTCATCTCTGGAGGGCCAGCTTCAAGCCTTGTCAAGTTTTGACAAGGGCAGACGAAGCGGATGATGGTCCCATTGCCAGCCAGGTCTAACCTATCTCTCTGTCTTTTTTGAGCTGTGGAGTGCATACGATTTGAGTCCTATGCACTCCCTGTATAGTGTGATATATCCAGTAAAAATGAACTCACAATACTGAGAAGACAGTGAAGCATAGGTTTTACAAGCCTCATAGCCGTGGAGATAAGCTAGGGGGACCTATTGGAATGGCATTTTCCAGCTTATTTCAAACAAGATGCATTCAGCGTAGTACTTCAGACCGTGAAAGGTAGCCAGAAGAATTTGAAAGTTTTCTCTGAGGCATTGAGCAGCTAACAAGGTTATAATTGGAATGTGTTGCAAAGACTCAAATTATTAATAAATGCTGCGGTCATAGAATAACAGGGACGAGAGGGAAGCCTGGGAATCTTGTGGCCGGTGCCTTGCTCAAAGCACAGAAGCTGCTTTGTAAAGGTAGGAATCAGGGCTGGGTTTCAAGACGGCCAAAGAAGATTCCAGAGTCTTCTGCAATGAAAGTTTCTGTATCTAACCAATCATCAGAAATCTCAAAGTACTTTTGTTTCCTTGACTTCCTTCATTATTTCATGTTCTGCCTTCAGAAAAGGTGAAACATACCTGTCTACTTTTCTTCATGCAATATCTTGTGATTTGCTAAAAGAGTTTTAATAGGTCACTTCTCGGCCCTTTTCTGTAAGTTGAACTGAAACTCTGTCCATTGTTTTAGGGATCTGTTTCTATTAGTCCCACACATGCTACCCCTCACCATCTGGAATGGTGGAGTTCTTATTTATGTCTTCATGGCACCTCCCTGACTCGTTCCCCTTTGGGGACCATCCTATTTACGTCAAGTGTGAGGCCCCGGACTATATTCTGAAATATCCCTACTGAAGAATATGCATCCAATATACTTGGTGGAGCTTTTTCAAGAAATACCAGAAGCTTTCGAAATGTACTCTTTGGCTGTGATCCAGTAGCTTTCCATTCCATGATGGGTGGTTTCAGAAACAGGTTCTTGTGTGGAATAGCTATTGTTACCCAGCCAAAAAGAGAGCCTATTTCTCAGAGCTGTGCACACTTCATTATAAGGAAAGGGATCAATGCCAGTGCCTGGAATTTGAAAAGTCAGCTTTGAAAGTTTGTGTAAGTCCCTGAAGGGCCAGACTATGTATTTCTCCTTGTGATATGAGCCAGACATTGGTCTAAGTGGTCAGTTGTGCAAATCGGCTGACACAGGGCCAGGAGGTGGGTTGGCCTGCTCCACAGCTGCTTCTATAACACCTTTTCATTAAAAGCTTGCCTCAGAGGCACTCCCCTCAAATTAGGAGAAAAGAGCCAAAGACATATGCGTAAAGAGTGAGGAAAAACTACCGTCCGTGGCTGTTTAAACTTCCCCAGATTTCGGGGCGCCTGGGTGGCTCAGGCGGTTAAGCGTCTGCCTTCGGCTCAGGTCATGATCTCAGGGTCCTGGGATCGAGCCCCGCATTGGGCTCCCTGCTCATCGGGGTCTGCTTCTCCCCCTCCCCCTCCCCCTCCCCCCTGCTTGTGCTCTCTCTGTCTCTCTCAAATAAATAAATAAAATCTTAAAATAAAATAAAATAAACGTCCCCAGATTTTGGTACCATGAAATACCTTTCATTCCCCTGTTACTGAAGAAAATCATGACCTTGAAGTGTCTGGAAAGTTCCCAGGCAGTCAACAAGTATTTATCAATCACTTACTATCTACTCAGCACTGACAGGGCATAAGAAATATGTCATGAGCTTTCTCCTCAAGTAGTTGATACTAGAGTTCTGGGTAAAAGGCATGAAAATATGAAAGCCTGTTGCGTGCGCTCCTGGACATACGGCAGCCCCAGGAACGACTGCTCCAGGTGGAGCTTCGGGGCCAGAGAACTACATCTTCCTTTCTCTCTGGGGCTTTGCAGATGCTTGTCTCCTTCAAGTTCTCCTCTCCCCAAACCCCTAAGCCCAGGCCCTTTCCGGCTTTTCAGAGTCTTGCTTCAATCTGGTAAGGATGCTCAAGAAATCCTATCTTTTTTTTTCTTTTAAACATTTTATTTATTTGACAGAGAGAGAGACAGCGAGAGAGGGAACACAAGCAAGGGGGAGTGGGAGAGGGAGAAG
This sequence comes from Phoca vitulina, assembly GCF_004348235.1. Classification (NCBI taxonomy): domain Eukaryota; kingdom Metazoa; phylum Chordata; class Mammalia; order Carnivora; family Phocidae; genus Phoca; species Phoca vitulina. The sequence goes on from NW_022589708.1 coordinate 75,366,582, forward strand.
CAGGCTTCCAGCTGAGCAGGGAGCCCGACGTGGGGCTCGATCCCAGGACCCTGGGATCATGACCTGAGCCAAAGGCAGACGCCCAATGACTGAGCCACCCAGGTGCCCCGAGAAATCCTATCTTTGAATGTGTTTACACCAGGGTGAATCTGGCCATAGGATTTTAAACCTTTATACTCCTGGAGGAAACGCATCACCATTTGAAGGAAATAAAAGAAGGGGCTAGGTTGAAGGAGCAGGAGAGAGAACCATTTCAATCTTTTTCCTCACTGATAGTAGTTGTAAATCCTTGGCAAGCCATAAAAAGAATGCCTGAGTTTACATACCTTTTAAGGACGGAAAGATATGTCAGCAATGACATATGACTAAGAGACTGTGTTACAGGCAACAGCAGGGCAGAGAGGAGAAAAACACTGGTCCAGAACCCTAGATGGTGACCAAAGATAGGGCAGCAGCAAGTGGCCATTATCCCAAGACTGGGAAGAAAACAAACATGGCAACTGGGAAGCCAGCTTAGGATACAGAAGTGCCCCCTGGGGTTATCCTCAGGAAGCCCCAGGCTCCAAACTCCTCACCCGCTGGAACCCAGCTCCTCCCTTCCTGATGATCAGCAGGGCTTTGGAGCTGGAGGGGTCCCCAGCAGGGACTGTAGGTGCCATTGTTCCTCGCATTTCAAGGTGGAATAATAAATTCAGTTCAGTGTTAGATTCGCAGGTGGTTTTGTTTGTTTGTTATGCACACCACTTCTTCATGTGCATGCTTTCGGTATTTGCGGCTGGCTCAGGGACATAGTCATTGTAAATCTATTGCTAAGGAAAATACATGCCAAATTCCAAACAAGTGAGATGTATTTTTATTGCACAGTGTTTGTGGCATGAAGATTAGTGCAACAAGAATTTTATTTGGATGGCCAAGACGTGAGAGCAAAGAGCATTAGCGGAGGGTTGGGAGATGTGCATGTAAGTCTTGTGTCTAATACCAATTAAGAAATGTTTAGCAAGCCAAATTCCCAGAGGTTACATTTTGTTATCTGCAAGAGGAAGGACTTGATTAGATCATTTCAAAGGCTCTTTACTGTCTGGAATTCTGCTGTTTCTAAAAGGCAGCCTGAAATGGAATGTGTCTTCTCTAAGAATTCCAAGTGCTTGTCAACGATCAATCCTTTTGCCTTCCATCCGTAGGTTTTCCAGTGACCCTATGGGACTGTAATGGTCAATGATAATGTTACCAACCTGTTTTCATGCATAAGGTTGGGAAAGTCTTTCCAGGAAAAGTTTTAGAGGTGAGAAGTTATTAGCTTTTCTTAATTCATTCTTTTGCTTCATGGCTTTGTAAAACTAGAATTGTCTTCAGATGCTCCTGGCTTCCATGTCTTGGCTGTGAGATCTCAGTCTTGAGAAGCATCAGGCCATTCAGCAGTCGTAGTGCCATTAGATGTCACAATCGTTTGAGGCTGTTCTTGTTATTATATTACACCTCAAGTATTCTAGCTCAGGATGCATCCTCAACCCAAATGCCTGTCATTTCTTTTGATTGGGAACACATAAAGATGTCCCTGTGCAGTCAATTGCAGCAATACAAAGTGAAGCACAATTATCATTTAGTGTAGAATATGTAATAGTGTAAATATTGACACATTTACAAATAGTGTAAAATATAAAGCATAACATGGAATTTTGAAAAGTCTTAAATTTTGGTATTTTAATTTCTATTTTAAATGAACTCGTAGATCAAACCTCAGGAGGGGAAAGAAGGAAGAAAGAACACGTTTTTCCCATCTAGCTCTTAAATATGTATGTGACTTGAAAGCTAGGAAGCACAGGACTTATAAGATACCCATATTTTTAGTGGCATGGAAGATAGCTGGAGTAATGTGAAAATGAACAGTTCCTCTGATTGTGGGAATATATTCTCTGGAGAGAAGTGTAAGCGCTTTTAGAGTTAAATATATTAATCACTGGCAGCTCTGGGAATCTGCCCAAACAAATCATTGTCCCAGCAATGTTTACGTTCAGCCAACTTGAGCTGTCAACCACTGAATTAGGCACTTTTTTCCCCCTAAAAGACATGATTTGGCCAGTAAGAATTTGGTTATGCAATTAAATGTTCACCAATTAGGAGGTAAAAGCCCTGGATTTGGAAAAGTTTGGCATTTTAATGATCCAAAGTATAAATAGTTTCTACCCCCCACAATAAATAACCGATGTAAAAATTTTAATTTCAAATTGGCCAGTCTTCAAAGCCACACTGCAAGCCATACACTAAGGTATTGAGGATAATAAGAAAAACTAGAATGCCACTAGCAGTGAGAAACTGTTTTTTAAAAAAAAAAAGAAAAGAAAAAGAAGGGCAAAGTCTTTTAGAAAATGACTTAAGATTCTTTTCCTGTTAAGTATGAGAAAAAGGAAAGAATTTTCCGAGAATGTTGACCAATGATAGCGCTTCTTGTAGAAACTATATTTCTTACTGGAACTCTAATCAGAAGTTTAGGAGTCACATTGCCTCTTGTCAGACAAAAGGAGACAATGTTATCAAGATTTGATGAGTATTATACCTACAAAGTTTAATCGCAGGCACTTTGTTCTAGTTATGACGAGATGGGTTTAGGAAAGGGAAGAGACAGCGGAAGTCCCCAGCAGCTGAACGGAAGGCACCAGAGCAGGACAGGGACAGGAGTGGACTGGAAGGAGGGCAGGGGCAATGTTTCCCAGTGTCCTTGCTTGGTTCTTTCTTTGGGGAAGGGCCTTCCGGAATTGTCACTGGGATCCGGTTTACGAAAACAGCTTATGAGAGGTTGAGAAAGATTTAGCCCAAGTAGCTGGGCTAAAAAGGCTGTGTGTGAATTAGACAGATGATAGAAAACAACATCCTTGATTGATATTGTTATTCAAGTAGTTTCATATTAAAAATCAGTGTTCTTGATAGTTTAATTTGCTAATTGAACAAAAAGGTATATCCTGCTAGTTTACTAAAAATCTGTTTTAAAATACTGATTATTTAAAACATGGGTTTTCATAGTGGGAAAGATGGCAGTTTGTAGGAAAGCATGAAAAACTTGTTTGTTTTTTTTTAAATTAAGTCTATTAATTAATTAATTAATTAATTAATTTTTTTAAAGGTTTTATTTATTTGACAGAGAGAAAGACAGCCAGAGAGGGAACACAAGCAGGGGGAGAGGGAGAGGGAGAAGCAGGCTTCCCGCCGAGCAGGGAGCCTGATGCGGGGCTCGATCCCAGGGCTCTGGGATCATGACCTGAGCCGAAGGCAGACGCTTAACGACTGAGCCACCCAGGCGCCCCAAGTCTATTAATTTAAAAAAAATTGTGTTAATTTTTAAAAATATGTAACTTATGTATGTGCTGTGAAATTAGAGGGTAGAAAACAGCATCTACTGAAAAGTTGCCTCCTGTCCGCTCCTGCCTGCCACCCCGCTAACACTTCCATGGCACCCAGCTCCCTTCTATATGCTTCGGAGAAAGTCTGGACCTGTGTAAGTGAATATATTTTCTTCTATCCCTTCCCTGTTTGTTACACAAGTGATGACACTGTCTACATGCTACCTGGATCTTTCATTTTCACTTCATGATACACTTTGGAGATTATTCCTTATCAGCATATAAAGCAATTCTTCATTGTTTTTTATTGTGGTAAAATATATATAACATGAAATTTACTATTTTAAAGTGTACAATTCAGTGGCATTAAGTACTTTCACATTGTTGTGCAACAGTTACTTTCATCCATCTCCAGAACTTTTTTATCATCCCAAACTGAAACCCTGTCCCCATTAAACAACAACTTCCCACACCCTGCAGCCCCTGGTGACCACCATTCTACTTTCTGTGTCTATGAATTTGACTTTTCTAGTTTGGCTGTTCTAGCTACCTCCTACAAGTTGAATCATACAATATTTGTTCTTTTGTTTCCAGCTTATTTCGCTTAGCATAATGTCCTAAAGGTTCATCCCTGTTATAGCCTGTATCAGAATTTCATTTCCTTTTAATGGCTGAATAATATTCCATTGTATGTATATATCACATTTTGTTTATCTGTTCATCTGTCAATGGACATTTGGGTTGTTTCCCCTTTCTTCCATCCTTTTTGATGGCTGTATAGTATTCTATTCTGTGGTTGTAACATATTATACAAACCAGTTTCCTACTGATGGTCAGGTTATTTCCATGTTTCAGTGAATAATTGTGAAATTAAACCATTTCATACATTTTATCTATTAAAACTCATTTCTTGAAATGGATGTGCTGAAAAAAATGTTATACATATATTAAATTTGGGGCCATTACTAAATTGCCCTCCATGGACATTATACCAATTTACCCACCAGAGACTATCTATCTGTCTGTTTCCCTACCTCCTTACCAATGCAGAGCGTTACCAAACTCTTTCATTTTTGTTCATCTTATGGTGGAAAACAGTGTCTCAGTATAGTTGCAATTTGCATTTCTCTTATCTTGAGTGAACTCTGGGAGTTTTAGGGCCATTGTTTCTGTTTGTTTGTTTCTTATTTTTTTATTTTTTAAAGATTTTATTTATTTATTTGACAGAGAAAGACACAGCAAGATAGGGAACACAAGCAGGTGGAGTGGGAGAGGGAGAAGCAGGCCTCCCGCTGAGCAGGGAGCCGGATGCCGGGCTCCATCCCAGGACCCTGGGATCATGACCTGAGCCAAAGGCAGACGCCTAGACTGAGCCACCCAGGCGCCTGTTTGTTTGTTTGTTTGTTTTACTGGGACTATCTTCATTTCCTTTGTTCATTTCTCAGTCTATTGAGTTTTTTTCCTCCCTCTGCTTTATATTGGCTGTTCTTGAAATATTTGCTTTTGTTTGGCATCTTTAATGTAGCTTGTGGGAGACTTTTGGAACTGTGCTGTGAAACAGGAGCTTTGTCTAAGAATAGTGGAACCTGCTTTTCAACACCATTGACCAAATATTGGCTCCATGACAATACATTTGACTAAGGGGACAGATCATCTGATGCTGTAGGAGGCTTTATTGGAGAGGTTATATTCAGAAGAAAGTGTATCTCTGTGAGAACAATATAAAAACTTCTCACGATATGTTTTAATGTTGTTTAGGATTTACTCATCTTTCAAAAGGTGGATGTAAAAACCCAAGATAACTTGGTATATACTGAAGAAAAAAAAAAAAAAAACAGAAACAAAATAGCATAATGTTAAATTTCATTTTGTTAACCCATGTACCCCATACTGGATACCTCCAACTCAACATGCCCTGCTTTGGACTCATTCCTTTGACCCACAAAGCTACTCCTCAGTTCCTGTATTTCCCATCTGGGTTTTCTAAGGCAGTTGTCACTCTCCTCCATATCCAGCTAGCTTATCATCAATGTCTCTCAGGTGCATCCATCCACCACCCTGTGTTCCTGTGTCCACCACCTTGTCCAGACCCCCACTGGAGTTCTTCTGGGTTACTGTAGCAACCTCCAACTGATCCTTTGCCTCCAGACTTGTCCCTGTTCAGTAGTTCTGTGATCTGTAGCCAAGAGTGAAGTTTATGAAATGCAAATCAGATTGGTACATCTCTGTTTAAAATCCTTTGATGGTCCCCTGTTGCCCTTAGGATAAAACTCAAACTCCTTAACATGGCCTCCAAGGCCAGCGCGCCCTGGCCTGTCCCACTTATCCTTCAGGTCCCTCCTTCACCACACCCCTTTTTCTACACTTCCCTCTTCTCTCAGTAATCTTTCAATTCCTCAAACTCAGGGTGCACACTTTCAGGAACTTTGACTTTTCTGAAATGTTCTCCCCTGTTCCATTCCCTCTACCTCCTTCACCTGGAAAACTCCTACTTACTCTTTGTCAGCAAGTCTCACCCAACTCTCCCAATCTGAGTCAGTGGCTTCTCCTGGGCCCCTGAATATCCCTTATCTTTCATGATCATGATTTCATGTACTGTAAGGGCCTGTTTCCTTGTACAAACAGGTATTCCCCACCAGGTCGTAAGTGCCCAAGGAGCAAGACTGTGTCTCCCTTGTTTCCCACCTTTGCCCCAACAACTAAACACATTTATTGCTCATAAATAACTGTGGATAAATGACTGTTGAAAGGTGTCTGAAGAGCTGAAAGAGAGTGTCTTCCAGGAATGGGGCGTTGCTATGTGTGAAAGGGTTGTGATAATTTTATGTATTGAAACCGTGAATGCCTTCCCCACAAATTCTGAAATCTGTGTGGCAAGAAAAGAGGGTGAGGTTAGCTGTGCTCTTGTTTGCTTAATGGCCTGCTAGCCTCATGAGCATGACACTAAGTATAAGAGCTGCTCAAGGTCGAGTCTGGGTAGCAGGGAAACAGAGCACTGGCGATATTCTGGCCAGAGTTCCAGACAGGGAAGGAGCTCACGGAGGGCAGTTGGGGCCTATACGCTTACGGCAGAGGTCCCAGTGGTGGTCAGTGAGGACGGGATTGGTTTTGAGCACACCATAACGTCAGTTGCCATTGAGTACAGCCTCTGAGAGAATCTCCTCTGTCCTTTCTTTTTTAACACAGTTATGACCTCACTTTGAGATGTAAGTGTGGTTTGGGGCTGATTCAAGACAAGAAATCTCGTGTTTGCAAAATAGTCATTGACTTGGGACTTAGGGTCTGATCAGCATGCAGTAGAGTAAAAATAATAAAGGTCATACTTTAGTGGACTCTGTCTAAAGTAAGCAAGCAAATCATGAGCTTAAGAGACTCCTGAATGACTTCCCTCCTGCTCACCTTTTCTCCTTGGAAATTTACTGTGAATGTCGTGGTCATAAGAAACTTCTCTGTGGAGCTTCACCTGCAAAGTAGGTGAGATCCAGCCTCCCAGTGACCAGCTGTCTTTGTGCCGTTACTTTATCCTCTCCCTGTAGAGGCCGATAGGACTAGTTTTCATGGCGAGGCCAACAAGGAAAAAGAGAGAGGGTTACAGCGACAGCACAGGTCATGTTGCCGGTGGGACCAAAGGCAGCATTCTTTGAGGACAGTTGTTTAAGAGGTAAACATTCTTCTCATTCCATAATACGAGGAGAATGAATATTCAAAATACCGTGACTTCTGTTTATAGAAGATCAGATCAGGGAGATTTTGTATTGGTTGGTGTGGGCGCCGGGGTGTGTTGGGGGGGGAGATGTGGTTTTTGTTTTGTTTTTGAGAAGAAAAATCTTACACGTAGAGAGTAAGTCCTCATTCGGAATGAAGATGTTAGTGCAGTGAAATATGTAAATATATAAAGTTACCCCAAACAGGAGGAAGAAATGATCGTGATGACCACAGGGTTATTGTAATGATAGCGTCTAACATTCATAAGCCAAGCGCTCTGCTAAGTGTTTTACATGGATTATTTTAGATATCTTTCACAATGAGATACCAAGTCGGTAAAATACTTAGGCCCACTTGCAGTCACATGACTGAGGCGCAGCACCCTCCCTGAGGCTCCCCAAGTCTGGGTTCTGAGTATTAAGCAGAGAGCTGGAGTTCACCTGTGTGCTCTTAAGCCCAGCCCATCCACGCCCCCTGCGGCGTCCAGGGCCACGCCCCCGGGCGTGAGTCAGTTCCGCCCCTCCCAGCTGTGTGACCTGCGCAGTTTACAGGGCTCCGCTTCAGAGCTGCGTGAGGCACACAGGCTGTTGCGAGGATTAATACAACAATGTCAGTGTCATGTCTGAGGGTAACACGAAGTCCCACAATAAATAAAGCCCAACATTTCAGTGGCTCGACACAGGAAAAACTTACCGCATCACTAATGGCCGAAGGCATTGCTCCTGGTCAGGGGCGGGCGACTCCTTTCTACAGAGTCTGCAGGGATCTCCGCTCCTGAAGCCTCCAGCACCTTCAACAGGTGATTTCCAGGGCCCCTGAGATGTTGATGCCCCACCCACAGCCCAGGGGAAGGGTGTTGGCGGGAGTGATCGCTGGACTGGTGAGGCTTGGAGAGAATACCATGTGCGGGAAGCTCTTTAAGAAGAATAGAATGTGGCCTGTGACCAGATTGCTACAGGCCCGCACAAGACCCAGGTGGGGCCCTGCAGCCAAGATTCACTGGTGTCATGGCCCGTGCGCCTCTGTAGTTGTAGTTGACACCCCTTTGGCTAGACTGCTAGAAGTCTCTGCTACACCTATGAAAAGTGCTTCGAGCACACGGCAAAAGCTAAATAATAGTGTCAGCCACTCGTTTATAATGCTGCATGAGAATTTCCATCCAGACCAGCATGCCCTGATGGTCACTTGCCATTACCATTTCCACCAATACGTTCCAGGCGCTGTGTTCCTGCTGGCCCCGCAAAGAAGCTTAAGAGCTCCACAGTTAGCCTCGTTGGTGAGATACCATATCTCTTTAAAAATAGAGAAGGAACAGTACAGAACCCTGTCACCAGAGGGACAAATGTCGTGTCTATACCAGTAATCTCTGAATTGGTAGGGGTACTGCATTTGGGGTGGGCAGACTGATCAGAATGTGTATGTACACACACACACATTCATAAACATACAAACACATGCATGTATATACATATATATGCATCTATGTGTGTATATCAGAATATATATGTATCTTTATCCAATAGAAGCAATATAATTTATGAATTAATACAAAATGTGTATGGGGATATATAGAATTTTTAATATTTCTTTATGGGGATGTGTAATTGGAAAGGTGTGGAGACCATTTATCTTGACAGCTGATGCCCTAGCAGTAGAAGTGGCAACATAACCTTTTAGGGTTTAATGTGCAGACACCTAGCGGGTACAGTACAGACATTTCAAATGAACACTCTGAGCAAGGCTGGTGTGATGGTTAACTTTATGTGTCAGATTGCCCGGGTCACAGGCAATAACTTCATTCTGGGTGTTCTGTGAGGGTAGTTCTCAAAGAGATTAACATTTGAATGGGTGGGCAGAGTAAAGCGGATGGCTCTCCCAGTGTGGGGGTCCTCATCCAATCCACCGAAGGCCTGAATAGACAAAAACGCTGAGTAAGGGGGAATTTGCTCTCTTGGCTTGTCTTTGGACTTAGACTGGAAATGATGCCATCAGCTCTCCACCACGTAGACTCACCTGACAGATCTTGGGACTTGTCAGCCTTCATGACCATGTGAGCCAGTTCCTTATAATAAATCAGTTTTTCTCGCAATAGGTAGAGAGATATAGAGATATCTATATCTATATCTATCTATCTATCTATCTATCTATCTATCTATCTATCTATCTAAAATCTCCTATTGGTTCTCTGTCTGTGGAGAACCCTGATGGATACACCTGGTTAGGCCCCCGATAGGCCCTGTGGCAAAGTAGTCTTAGGCAGGGTTGTTCTCAGTTTGGCTGCCTGTTGAACCACATGGGGAGCTTTAAAAAAAAAATCCCAATGCTTGGGTCCCTCAATCAGAGATTCTGATATAATTGGAATTTTTTTAAAAGCTCCCCAAGCATTTCTAATTTAAAAGGTCCCCAAGTGGTTGGGGCTGAGAATTGGGACAAATTCAAGCATTGTAGGTGTCAGAAACATGATTGGTCAGCACTAAGAAAGTGACCTCCTGTTTCAGGTGTGGGCCCAGATTAGCCAAGCACAGGACTGAGGAAGACACCAGAGTGCTAAGAAGACTAATTGCCATCTGAGGGACAGTCACCTGGAGGACTAGACTTGAAGCCTCCCCACACCCCTCCTCCCTGATGGCTGACTGAAGTGGGGAGTGGAACCTGCTTCCGTATTTGGAAGATAGCTTTGTGAGCATATAGACAGGAGAAAAGGGCCAAGAGGCTGGATGGTGTAGTGGGTCGGAGCCCTGGCATCCCAACTTTGTCACCTGCTGTATGCTTCCTCTACTTCATCCGTGCCTAAGTTTACTCCTCTGAAGAATTGACATGGTTAATGACAGAACCTACCTTCTAGAATTGAGAAAATGGAGTTAACACATAAAAAGTGTTCTGAGCAATAATTAGTTGTCACTTGCTTAGTGTTCAGTAATGTCAGTTACTGTTACTCAGATGTTTTGTCACCTGTCACCGATAGCAGACGGCTGGGATGTGGACCTCCTCACATACAGATATACTCTGTCTTCCAGTTCGCATTCTTTCCATGCTCCCATTGCTGACCAATACCCGATTTTTGGGTTCTATATTGACTATAATAAGTAATGTCTTTGTTTGGGTGTACTCAAGTTCTGTTGGTCTGGAAGGTTGCCCTATAAGGCTGAGAACAACCCTGCCTAACTTTGGGTTTTTCTGTTCTGACCTGTCTGTGTTAATTCTTAAAGTGCAATTCTCAAAGGGACTCTGTCTAGTTGTATTTCTAGGTGGGATGTCTCACTTTTACCCACATCATCCACTGACCGCGTGTGGTGATGTCACCTGTGCTTTCAGAAAAGAGTGGAAAGCACTAGAAAAGATGTGGTTTTAAAAAGTCAGCGAGTTGCCACACAGAGGATGAAATGAGCCAGATCTATGGAAGGTCATGAACATAAGCATGGCCTGCCACAGCAGCTCAGAATCCTAAGCCTGACGCTTTGCACCTGCAGAATCACACGCAATTTATTGCCTCCTGGAGGAGGACAGAGCATCTCAGGGTCAGTGACATTTGTAGTCCAAGGCAGCAGTTTTATATGGACTACTACATTTTTATTAATGGTTTTAGTTAATCTGCTACTAACTAATCTGGGGCTGGTGTAAATGGTATTAAAATGCTGTTATTTCTAACAATGTAATATGCATAGAATCAGACATATTTCCCTTGCAGGCAATTTACAGCTGTAAGGCCAGTCTGCAAATAGGAGTTAGCACCACCTCTCAAGAAGGCTGACATTGTTTCATGGATGCCAAGTGCTTGATGCCAGATTCTGCCAATGACATTCTCAGCCCGGGAACTGATAGAATGTGCATTCATCATCCCCCACCCATCCCCGTAGACCACCTGTATTACATTCTTGAACTATAGATTCAAACGCACAAGGCTAAGATAAAGAAAGAGTTTACCTAGAAAAACCCATCTTGTGGCAAGATGGAGAGAAACCAGCTGGAATTACTTTCTGGTAGGGTCTCTGGGTGCTTTCCCAGAGAACCCCTCCATCCCACTACAGAACCAACCCTACTCACAGCAGTCAGTATTTATGCAGCGTGAGGGTGAAATTGTTGAATGTTTGAACAACAGATTTCATTAGGAAATTAAATTCACTTACTGTGTTCAAGGCACTAGCCTTTTGGAAGGTGAGGGATGCTTCTCTGGAGTCTGGGAAGTAGAAAGTGGGTCACATGCTTCTTAAATCTTTTTTTTTTTTTTTTTTGACAAGTAACAAGCAGTTACAATGAAACATCGTTCTTCTCAATTGTGAAGTGATTGCCAAGCTTTGGAGTCAGAGCCCATTCTTGCAGATTTGGGGCAGGCTGCTGCAGTTTGGGGTAAAGGAGATGTATACCTGGCAGTCTAAATTCCAACTTGGAAAAATTCTCTAATGGAAACATTCTCTAATTTCGCTACTATGAAAGGTATTAGGGGCTTAATACCATAACACTGGCTCACAAAATCACCTTTAACCAAACTTTTGGCAAAACTGGGGCTTAAGGGGTGCCTGGGTGTCTCAGTCGTTAAGCAGCGTCTGCCTTTGGCTCAGGTCATGATCCCAGGGTCTTGGGATCTCGTCCCGCATCGGGCTCCCTGCTGAGCGGGAAGCCTGCTTCTCCCTCTCCCACTCCCCCTGCTTGTGTTCCCTCACTTGCTGTGTCTCTCTGTCAAATAAATAAATAAAATCTTAAAAAACAAAACCAAACACACACACACACACACACACACACACACAAACACAAACACAAAGAACCCTGGGGTTTAAAAGGTCCTATGTGGCCTTATGTCATAAAGTTGTTAAGAATTTGAAACGTATCTTAATGTAGCATGAATGGAACATTAACTTCTCTAAGAGCTACCTACAGAGGACAACTTGGGCAGATCCGGCATGGCTCCAGAGAGCAGACTTAGAGTGAAAGCTAGAGGATGATGGAGTCTTTCTTAACAAAGGCAGCACTTTCTATCCAAATAAAAACAGATGTGGTTGAGGAGATTCTCATCTAGGGTTGGCCAGCATTATTCTTTTTTTTTTTTAAAGATTTTATTTATTTATTTGACAGAGAGAGACATAGAGCAGGAACACAAGCGGGGGAGTGGGAGAGGGAGAAGCAGGCTTCCCGCGGAGCGGGGAGCCCGATATGGGACTCGATCCCAGGACCCTGGGATCATGACCTGAGCCAAAGGCAGACGCTTAACGACTGAGCCACCCAGGCGCCCCTGGCCAGCATTATTCTGAAGAAATCTTTCATAGGTGATTGCTGTGATTCTCCAAGTGGTGGGAAGGTCCCACCCACATATAACTGGGAGCCTGTCTTTATTGGCTGCAGGTGGGAAATGTTGAAGTTTCCTTTTCTTCAGTGAGTAATGACAAAGAGGGAAAAATGAATATAGAGTGACTTTTAAAAATTTTAAATAGTTGTTTGTTATTGATTGATTGATTGATTGGCTTTGCAAAACCGGTGTCTCTGAGTACAAATATTTGGTTACAGAATTGTAATAGGCAGTAGGCAATAGATTTTCTCCTATAGCTCCTTGGAATTATGGAGAAAATAGCTTGTAATCAAGCCCTACATTTTAGGTTTATACGGCAGATTAAAAGTTAAATTTACATGGGGAGATGGTTACAAAGTATCTGCTTTAATCTACAAAGTATTTGCTTTAATTGTTGTTAACCAGGTGAGTTAGTTTAAGCTGTGTTCTCAATGGGGGGGAGGGTGATTTTGCTTCCAGGAGACATTTGGCAAGGTCTGGGGCTGTTTTTGATTGTCATGAGGTGTGTGATAGGATGCTTCTAGCATCTAGTGGGTAGAGACCAGGGATGCTGCTAAACATCCCTCAATGCACAGGGTGGCTCCCAAACAAAGAATGATGTCCAAAATGTCAATAGTGCCAATGTTGAGAAACCTTGGTAGTCTTAGGATATATATAGCAATCTTTGGTTTGTTTTTGGAAAACTACAAAAAATCACATGTCAAAATGATTTATCATGCATGGCTGATCTTCTCATCCCTAGAAAGACAAAGAAAGATGTGATCTTTGAACACATATAAGTCAGATTATTTTGTTTTTCCAGTTTGCTTTGATCAGATCCCAGTAGAGTTCAGTGTTGTCCTTGGATGAATTCTATTTAACTTGGTTTGACATTAACATCAACACTACTGGGTCTTAGTTTTTAGACTTGTTATTAATTCTAACTTATTTTTAGAACATTGATTATACTGATAATTTGAAATGAATCATGCCCAGATGCAGAGCCATAGAAAGCAGTCCGCTTTGGCAGGTGGCCTTAAAAGAAGATGACAATTTCAACCCAAAACAAATGCAATCCTGTGGCCCACTGAGATTTTCTTTTTGTAATAAATATGTGGTGTTATGTCCATCTTTATCTGATGTGCATTTTCATATTATAATAACCACATTCTGTGATCTGGATAGTTCTGATTCTTCTTACCAAAATCCACTGAAAAAACAACATAGATGGTGAAAGACCAGGAAATGAAGAAGGTGGTATTAAGTAGCATATGAATTTGCAACCGAGTGCAAAGGATCTAAGTCTGAAAAGAGTAGAGGACAGTGCAAAGGGCACAGAAATTCAAATTGGCAGCCTTCCCAAGATGGAAAAAATGAAAGTGTTCATTCCTCTGACCATGGGAATTCCTGAAGAGTGAGGCTGCCTTGAATTGGATGGGAATTGGTGATCCCTTACTCCAAGTAGTGATCAGACCCCTAATAGCATGTGTTCTGTCCATATCTGAGCATTTTTAAAAAGATTTATTTATTTGAGAGAGAGAGCATGCACATGTGGAGTGCAAGTTGGGGGAGGGGCAGAGAGAGCAGAGAGAGAGGGAGAGAGAATCTTCAAGCAGACTCTATGCTGAGTGTGGAGCCTGATGTGGGACTTGATCCCAGGACCCTGAGATCATGACCTGAGCCCAAATCAGGAGTTGGACACTTAACTGTATGAGTCACACAGGCATCCCTGAGCTTCATTTTTGAAGAGGGGCATGCAGAGTGACCTGCTAGGTTGTTCTGCAACAGGTAGGCAGAGTGAACTTGCCTGCTGGTTCTCTCTCTCTCCTCCAGCTCCCCATGGATCCAAGCTTGCGGCTCCCCCCGCCCCCGTGGGAGCTGACTCCCCGATACTTTCAGGTTACATCTGGTGCAGCCAGCAGCTGGAAAGGCAGAGTCCATGGCCAGCATCATGGTGCTTCACCTGAGTCCGAAGCAGGGAGGAAGGTAGGAGCTAGCAGTGGGGGCAGAAACTGCATCAGGTTGTCTCTGCCGGTGGCAGCTAAGCGAAACTTGCCAAGTTGATTGCTGCAGGGTCAGGTGGGGCAGAATGTGTAGTCAAGTTTCCTAGAGATGGCTGAGAAGATCTGAAGTGTCACAAAACTGATGGCTGGGGCGCCAACACAGGGAACATGTGCCTAACACAGGCCCTAGCAATTGTGCTCCTACGTACCTACAAACACACATACCAGGAGATAAGTATAAGGATGCTCATGACAATGCTGGGATTGTTCATAATGGTCACAAATTGGAAACACCCTCAAAGTTTACGAACAGTCAAAAAATGAGAGAAATTATGGCATATTCATAAAATGGGACAACTGTCCAGCAGTGAAGATGACCTCCAAGTACACACATTAATATGAAGGAATCTCAAAAACATAATGTTAAACAATAACAAAAAAGCATGCACAGAAGAATATATACATGCTCTGTTAAATGGTATATTACTTAGAGATATATCCTTATAACAAGAGCAAGAGCACAGTTAATAACATTTTGGATGGCAGTTACCTCTGGGAATAGTAAGGTGATGCTACTGGGGAGAGCATACAAGAAGCTTCTAAGGTAACAAAGGTGTTTTGTTGTTGAACCTGAGCAGCTGTGAGTATTCTTTTTTCTTTAAATTGTGCATATGTATTTTACACATTTTGAATGTACGGTGTATTTTGCA
Source organism: Phoca vitulina (assembly GCF_004348235.1). NCBI lineage: Eukaryota > Metazoa > Chordata > Mammalia > Carnivora > Phocidae > Phoca > Phoca vitulina. The sequence continues at coordinate 75,381,595 of NW_022589708.1, forward strand.
TACATACACATGCAAGACAGTGAGTTAGGAAATGTGTGGTCTAGTCGCAGGTTGGCCTCTAATAAGCTATGTAACTTTGGGCAAATTGCTTCATTTCTTCATCAAACAAATATATTTTAAAGCAGTGATGTGCCAGTGTGCTGGGCACTAGAATACAATCTTGATCAAAACTGGTTATGATTCTTGCTCTGATGGGCATGTGGTCTTATGGGAGAGTCAGACATTGATCTATGGAAAATTTCAGCTCCGGTAGTGCTGTTAAAGGAGGAGGACGTTGTGGCAGCAGCTACAACAGGGAGTCTGACCTTGTCTGGGAGTTGAGAAGCCTTCACTGAGGAAGTGGTGGGTGTTAGGGCATCTGTGGTATGAGTAAGAGTTCAACCAGACAAATATGGATGGATAAGAGGAGTCCTGCACTGGAGGAGAACATGCTGGGTATGTGGAACTGAATGAAAGATAGTGTGGTGGGAGATGAGGCTGCAAAGCCAGGCAGGCTTTGAGGGTGTAGGACCACTCCCAGACACTGCATATGATGATGGACAAGGCAGCCCTGGCCTCCTCAAAACAAATTCTTGTGGGGAGACAGACCACAAGCAGAGTACACAGCGACCACAGAATGTTTGCTAATGGGATCTGATCTGTGAAGGAAATAAATAAGGCTGAGCTAGACAGCTGCTCAAGGAGAAGCAGCTCTGGATAGCATGGGCCAGGAGGGCCTTCCTGGAATGTGACATTGAAGCCGAGAACTAAATCACACAGAGGACCTAGCCATGTGAGAGCAGGGGACAGCAGTGGGGGAGAGCCCCGGAAGAGGAGTCTAGGTGACTACATGAAACATCCCTGTGTGGGAAAAGGATTATGTTGTTTAAGGAAATGAAAGACCAGTGAACAGTGGTGCCAAGGGAAAGTGAAGCCAGATGAGGTAGCAGGCTCCGAGCAGGTGGCACTGCTCCAGTTGTCCTGAGTGATCTCGAGCTCTCTCTTTCAGCCAGGAAATGGTGACATCTTTTGCCATGGAGTTGTCAGGACAGATAGGATATAGTGGATGATTCGAGAGGAATTTCCAAGCACTTGGATTTGGTTGGATGTGGGCGGTGGGGATGGAGTTGGAGGTTTTAAGAGTTATGACCGTGTTTCATGGGAATATGACTTACTGAGATAGGAAACCTTGTATTTCTTTCTTTTTAAATTTTGTCAAGTTTGGTAGCAGAGGATGTGAAAGAACAGAGTTATTTTTGGAGATGTTAGATTTGTACTGTCTTTTTGACATCCCACAAAAGGGGTCAGGTAGCCAGTAAGATAGTAGACCTACTGTGGTTTGTGAGAAAGGTCTAGATCAGAGATAGAATTGTGGGACTAGGTATATATATATATATATGTATATATGTATATATATATATATATACATATATACTTGCCATGGGTGCTGTAATAAAGTATCACAGACCGGGGCGCCTGGGTGGCTCAGTTGGTGAAGCGTCTGCCTTCGGCTCAGGTCATGATCCCCAGGTCCTGGGATCTAGTCCCACATCAACAGGGAGTCTGCTTCTCCCTCTCCCTTTGTCTGCACCCCCCCCCCACTTGTACTCTCTCTCTCAAGCAAATAAATAAAATCTAAAAAATAAAATAAAACAAACAAAAGTATCATGGACTGAGTGGCTTAAACAACAGAAACTTACTGTCTCACAGTTCTGGAGGCTGGGAGTCTGAGGTCAGGGGGTCTGTAAGGCTGGTTCCTTCTCAGGGATGTGAGGGAGAATCTGTTCCAGGCCTGTCTCCTTGGCTTATGAGTGGCTGTCTTCTGCCTGTGTCTTCATATCATCTTCCTTATGTGTATGTCTGTCTCTCTGTCTAAATTTCCCCTTTTTGTAAGGACACAGTCATACAGGATTAGGGCCCAGCCTAATGACCTCATCTTACCTTCATCATCTGAAAGACTCTGTTTCCAAATAAGGTCACAGTCACAGGTGCTGGGGGTTAGGACTCCACATTTTTGTGGGGGACACAATTCAACCTGTAGCAGACGGTAAGGCAGCTTGAGCATGGGTGAACTTACCTAGGGAGAGAGTGTGGAGTAAAACAGAAGAGGGTCAAGGACCAAGCCTTGAAGAACCATATCAGTTAATGGCCAGGTAAGGAAGAGGAACCTGGGAAGGAGAGGCAGAGCCCTTGTTAGAGAGGAAAATAAATAGAGCATGGCATTGTAGAATTCAAAGGAAGGAGGTTTTATGAAAGAGAGGTGATCAATAGTTTCAAAGGCTGCAGAAAGGTCAAGTATTTTGAAGTACTTTGAGGACTAAAATCTCTGCATTGAATTTGGCAGCACAGGCATCATTGGTGCCCTCTGTATGAGCTGTTTTGGGAATGACAGAGGAGCCCAGCTGAAGAGGGAGTCTGAAGGGAAGAAATGAGGCATGCTTTGTGTCTTGCTTTGACTGTTCAGGGGAGAAATGGAGTAGGTGGTAGCCAGAGGGTCCAGAGAGGGAGAGCCCTCTGCTCTAAGTGTGAGATAAGAGAGAGGGCATCCAGGTAGATATACACAGGTTTACAGAAATGGCAAGGGAATTTAATGGACTTTCTGTCTGCTGACATCTATTTTCTCTGAGAAGTAGGAAGTGAGGCCTCTACCGAGTGGGGAGAGGAGGTTGGGGTAGTTGGGTGGTGGTTGGAAGTTTGAGGAAAGTGGATAAAGTGTGAAGTAGTCACCATAGAAAGTGGGAGAATGAGTTAACTGGAGAGATGTCCTCATTGAGGTTGGTGATCATGAATTGTCTCTTCTTACTTGATTGCTCTCCTAGTTGATTGCTCTCACTAGGAGAGCCCACGAGCAGATAAAGCTGCGAGTTGAATCCATCCAGATGAGCATGATGGGAAGATGGAGGGGTGAGGTGGCTAGGATATTGGCTTGGCTGTTACTTAAATGATGGTCCTTAGATAAGGAGGGCCATGAAGAAAGGAGGGCACCGATGGTTGGAGAAAGTAGAGGACTGAGTAACAGAGCACTTCCAGGGAGGTGATAACTGAGCAGGCAAGCTTTGGGGAGAGGCTATGAGAAGCTTACTGCAGAGAATTAGATTCTGGGAGAGGACCAGGCCCAGGGTTTGACTGTGGGAAAGTTGGCGGAATAAAGGAAAAGATCATGGGAGGTGAGGAGATGAGGGGATTGAGAGGCCAGCAGTCATTCATGTAGACATTGAACTCACTTGAGGTGATGGTGGAGATGGAGAGGTTGACTGAGCCCCATACCAAGGCTGCAAAGACCAGGTCAGGTGCATGCTTAAGGCATGAGCTTCTAAAAAGCAGTGTTAGGGTTTTCTTCCCCTGTAACATGAGGTGGTTATGTCAGAAGAGGTCTGATCATTGCCATTTATTTATTCATCTATCCATTCAATAGTTCACCCTAGCACCGGGCCTATGATCTAAAAGCATTTCCAAAACTGTGTTGCATGAGAATATATTGAATGACAAGAATATAGCAAACTCTGAGTTAGGCTTGCAGTCCCAGGTGTAAATGAAAAAGTCTTTTCTCAGGGTATTTGCAGTCATAAGCAAGACTGGTGTGTTGAGAAATGGATTCCAATAATAAGTAAATGTCACTCTGGGTCTATATTTCATAGAGGAGAGAGTTAACATATTTGGGGGAGCGAGTGGGGGTGCTGGTGATGGCTTTCCTAAGACAACTCTGGGATTGGAAAAACACACGATTGGCCTAAGTGGCTTGAGGTGTGGACAGAAGTGGTAGTTGTATTGGTCTTTGGGATTCCTCAATCCCTGCCTGTTGGACTGACCTGACTACAAGGATTAGAAGCTAGAGAAGAGTTTTCCCAGTTCCCTCAGAGTCTCCATGAAAGAAGGCTGCCCCAAGTCTCATCTGGCTCCTCGAGGGAGGGAATCAGGATCTCAGCACACCTGGAACCCATCCCATAGGTGAGGGACCGGCTGTGTTCTCTGAAGGAGTTTCCTACATGCTGCCGCTCTGCTTCCCTTATTTTTCAGCCATGTCGTTAGGAACCCGCCTCCCTGTCCTCCTCATAAGTAATTATAGATGGATTGCTGCAGCTTTAACATCACCAGCTGTCCCCTTTAGGAACTGGGCCCCTGTCATAACCTTTGCTTCCGATGTTCCCCGATGTGGTACAACTAAATATTTTTCTTCTTCTGCACATGAGGTGAACAGAGAATATCTCTGTCATGGCTTCTGTTGATTTTCCCTGTGAACTCGGGCCTGGGGTGTGTGGCTGGCTCCCTGGCTCCCTGAGGCCATCACGCAGTTTTAAGAAGTGCAGTATTTGCAGTAACTCAGAATCCTGTTTGTCTGGTTCCACATCATTCTGTTTATAGCATTCCCCCCTACCCCCCCCACTGGTCTGTAAATGCAGTGTGTGGGGGGGTACCTGTATCAGATAACCCAGGGAAAGGGTTGAATTAACTTCATTTTCATGTTTCAATAACAGGCATCTCAAGCTAAGTAAACATCGCTTCTCACACCCCACTGGCAATTTCATTACTGGGCCTTGAGATAACAGCAAGTTTACAGGAGAAGGTTTGGTAAATTAGACTTTAAAAAAGATTGACAGCTCACATAATGAATGGGACACACAGAAAAGAGAGTGTTGTGTGTGTGTGAAGAACGTGAATTAATAGGCTGTTGTGCTAAATATCGAGTCATGTCCTCTTGGGAGGCGTGAAGGGACTTTGATGATAGTAAGTAGCTTTTGAGAAAACTTAAAATTAAAAAACTAATAGAGTTAAGATTAGAATCATTATGTAATTAGCTCTTTATATACTATAATGGTAGTACCCTAACACAGATTGGATTGCTATAATGCATTTCAAAAAACTTTGGATTAAAGCAAAAAATAAATTAATAATATGAATGTAGAAAGTCTGTGGTTCTTTTGGAAATACAAAATACTTGCAAAACAATTTATTTACATTATACATCAGCCATTATTCACTATGTTAATGATATCTTAAAATAGCTTATTTTTTGTTTTATATTTAATTTAATTTATAAATATAATACAATGTTAGAAACCTTTTTAAACATATGAATAAAAACACAGTACACATCTGTGTACACAGTACCCATGAAAAGAACCAATACAGTTGAAGCCCCTTCCAGTTACCTTCTCTTCCCTGGCCACTCTCTCCACAAATTGTTTTGTATATTTACTGCATATATACATACATAAACAATCTATATTACTATTGTTTTTTGTATATAGAAATTTACTTTTGTCCCTTTCATAGTTCCTGGTGAGCAGTCTGGAGTTCTGGTCTACCTCTCAAGGCTATTCAGGGACCTAGATTCCTTCCAGGCATGCTAACCCCTCCAGGGCAGAGCCTCTCTGTCTTTGATAAAGGATTGCTGCTTTTTCCTTTTTTTTTTTTTCTTAAGTAGGCTCTGTGCCCAACATGGGACTTGAACCCATGACCCTGAGATCAAGAGTTACATGCTGTACTGACTGAGCCAGTTAGGTGCCCTGGTAAAGGATTGCTTTTTTAAATCTCCAAAGTATCATGAACCAATATTTGTAAATTACAATAAGAAGGAACAATTATTATAAAAATGAAATAAAAAAACATAAAATATTGCTGTGCTGTCACCTACGTAGTTAGGAGAAAAATAGTGACTCCTTATACTGACAGGCTATAAGTGCATTTTGAATGGATACCATTTATATCAATGTTCAAAGTTTTTAACATGGCCAATTGCTTACTTCTTCCTTATCAAATTGATTTAATCTAGGTTGGATTGACATTTGTATATTTGAGATTCATGAAATAGGGAAGCCTGTGCTATGGATCATTTATTTTCAAGCTATCTAGTTCTCCAGGTTTTTGTTTTCCTAACTCATTGGCCATCCAGGAGTGTGGTGCTCCCCTAAGGGGAGAAGATGAACAGTCAGTGAAGAAGGGACTTCCCCCATCATGACTATGTTCCTTCAGGTATTTTCCTGGAACTGGTAGTAGGCAATATAGATATTCCCAGGGAAGACTCTGGAAGCGATCAGAACACTGTATCAGGGCGCCTGGGTGGCTCAGTTGGTTAAGCGACTGCCTTCGGCTCAGGTCATGATCCTGGAGTCCCTGGATCGAGTCCCGCATCGGGCTCCCTGCTCGGCGGGGAGTCTGCTTCTCCCTCTGACCCTCCCCCCTCTCATGTGCTCTCTCTGTCTCATTCTCTCTCTCTCAAATAAATAAATAAAATCTTTAAAAAAAAAAAAAAAAAAAGAACACTGTATCAATTAATTCAGTTCCAAGAGTATTCTGTTACATAGGGCTGAAAATTTACTTTCCATACTATTTATTATCCCAAATGATGTTCAGTCACATTATTCAATGTCAGTTCCCAGATATTCTACAGTGAGCTAAAGCCAAAAAGTAAAATGAAAAGGGTTACTCAGATAATAAAATGGCCCTACCCAAAGACCCCCAGATCAGGCTATAAACCCCTTCCCACCATCAGAATCCCAATGAAAACTTACCTCCTGACTTTGTTTCACTAATATTATTATCATCTACTCTAGGTGAGAATAAATCAGAGGAAGTAATTGACAGGCATTTGAAAATGCACTACATTCCCTTTTATATTACTACCTTTTACTAATATATAAATGATCTTTGCCAACTTGCTTTCAATTTAAAAAACTCTAAAATTTTCTCAAAGTAAATAATATTTTGAAGGTCCTTATTTTATTTTTTATTTTTTTATTTTTATTTTTTAAAGATTTTATTTATTTTTTTGATAGAGAGCACAAGTAGGCAAAGAGGCAGGCAGACGGAGAGCGAGAGAGAGAAGCAGGCTCCCCACTGAGCAGGGAGCCCGACGTGGGGCTCGATTCCAGGACCCCGGGATCGTGACCTGAGCCGAAGGCAGCCACTCAACTGACTGAGCCACCCAGGCGCCCCTGAAGGTCCTTATTTTAAAATAAGACTGCTTTTTCTGCCTCTCTAGGGGAGGAGTTAAGTGCTAGATGACATTAGCATTTAATTGTAAAGAAAATCTGTTCTTCGACCTGTATACAGTGCTCACATTTTCATATTGTTTTAAATTCTTACATTTTGATAAAGTTGAATAAATCTGGATGGATGTTTGAAACTGTGTTCTAAAAGATATGCTTGTGTTTAGTAGCAAGAATCAGGGACCAGTTTAGATGAAATGGAGAATTGCCTAGTCTCTTAGACCATGAAATTAGCTCACAAATAGGGTGCTAGTTCAGGGCTTAGCAGGGGAGGTCCAGGGGCAGGAATTCAGATTTAAGTATGAAAGATAGAGTACAGTTGACCCTTGAACAACGTGGGGGTTAGGGGTGCCAACCCCACACACAGTCTAAAATCTGTGTATAAATTTTGACTCCCCCAAAACTTAACTACTAATAGTAGTCACACTTTTTACTGTGATATATAATTTACTGGAGAGGTGAACTGCTCGTGCTAAAAGATGATTAGCATTACAGGCGTTTTAAGCAGCTACTTTGGAGCTCACTGCAATGGTAAAAGGTGGCTATAGTATGTCCTACAGTTAATTTTATGCAGTTATGACTTAATATTGCATCTTTACATTTGGTTATATTTTTCTTTTTTTTTTTTTAAAGATTTTATTTATTTATTTGACAGAGACAGAGACAGCGAGAGAGGGAACACAAGCAGGGGGAGTGGGAGAGGGAGAAGCAGGCTTCCCGCAGAGCAGGGAGCCCGATGCGGGGCTCGATCCCAGGACCCTGGGATCATGACCGGAGCCGAAGGCAGACGCTTAACGACTGAGCCACCCAGGCGCCCCTGGTTATATTTTTCTTGACTGACAGTGGTGCCATGTATGGTCTGTGCATGCATAAGTTTTGATAAATTTTCACTTTTTATAATAGATCTGTGTATATTTAATGGTAGTAAATGATAAAATAGACTACTGTCTACATAAATTTTATGCATTCATGACATACCTGATTTTTCTTAATTTTTTCAATATTTCTAGGCTAAACAGTTGTGGGTGAGTTTTTTCAAACTGTCATAAATCTTCAAAAAATTTTCCAATCTATTTATTTTAAAAAATTTGCATATAAGCAGACCCATGCCATTCAAACCCGCATTGATCGAGGGTCAACTGTTTCTGCAGATATCAAATGAAAAGTGTTTTTATGGATGCTCGGGGAACATGGAATCGTGGGTGAAAAGGTGCAACTAGATAGCTTTCTTGTCTGGCGAAGGAATAAAATCATGTGTTTTGACCACTCTTGGTGTGGGGACAAAGGTAAGATGGGAAAGACTGTAGTTTATGAGACTGTCTTCCAAAGAATCACTACGAAGAAGAACCGCTGATAAATGTCATGTCAAAGGGTCTGAGGACACGCAAAATTTAAAAGGGCATTTTCCAAGGAATGCACATTCCTTTCGATTTGTCAACAAACCCGAAACGTTGCCTCTGAGGCACAAGAAGCAGCCTCGGCATTTTTGTCAATGGAGGAGTAGATTCCTTTCTACGCACACAGCAACATAACTGACATTTTTTTCTCTTCTTAATAAAGACTTCCACTCCCTTGACCTTTAGAGTTGACCTTCTAAAACACAGTGCACCATTTCTTGCGTAGTTATCACCTGTTCGGCTACACAATTGCCCCGCTCGGACTCACACTGCCAGTTGAGCTGGAAGCGACCGTAGGTGCCTGCTACAGTCCTTTGGTTTTCAGTGTGAAGCGCAGAGAAAATACAGCCATTTTGTGAGTAACCATCCATAATTCTATTATTGAGAGGTTAAGAATGGACAGTCAAGTCTATCTGAGAGGATATAGGGGGTAAGTTTATACAGTAGCTTCCATTAGCAGTTACTAACTTCTATAAAAATTTTCTCACCCTGAGTGTATCTATGGGCTGTCACTCTGAGTCTAGAAGACCCACTAATTCATTAGCAGGTGGTCCTTGCGTATTGCACAAAACAGGCTTCCAGGCATTGGGAATGTGATAGAAAAAAAAAAAAAGTCTGTAAATGGTATTGGTAAGCAACGGTTTCAGACAAATACAGGACAAAGTTGTTTGCAGGGTGTTCTCATTCCATGTACTGTGATCTGCGAAGGGATGGAAAGAAGGCCAGAGTGGAGCGCAGCCAACGGAGGGGCACCGGGGCGCGGCGTGGGGCCGAAGAGCTGGCCGAGCCGCCCGCAGGCTCCTGTAGTAACCACGGCTACTCCTAAGGCTAGTGCTAAGCGGCTAGGGCCAAGAGCAACTGCGCTTTTGAGCACTGCCCGTGCGCGGCGCGCATCGGAGCTCTTGCCGTGCGCCATGCACCGTGCACCGGTGCTGAATCCTCAGGATAATGCCCAGGCGGACGGACAGTTACCATCCCAGGTGCCCGCGGCGGGGCTGAGCCTCAGTGAGGCTGGCCCCCTCAGACACCGCGCTGGTGACAGGCGGCGGCCAAGAGCACCCAGCCGCGTGACCCAAGCCCCTCCCACCTATTCATCGCACCTATCAGCTCCCAGCCCGGGCTGTGGGGTTTGTTCAAGTGCGGAGCGAAGCCACGTGGAGGGTGGCGGGGAAAGGATGCTCTTGCTGGGCCGCAAACATAAAGCTGCCTCTCAAAAGGACGATGTACAGGGTCACTGCAGCTCTCACTGGTTCATCATCTTGGACCAGCCTCCCCTTGTGTCCACCGCCCCATCCTTACATATCCTTACTGGTCCTCGGAGGTCCGGTGGAAATGCCAGCTCCTTGGCAGAGACTTCCCCGCGCCCCCGGCCCTTAGGTCACAGAACGTGTCCTGCCTTGGCCTCCAGCTGTCCTTAACAGAATCACTTCCTATCTGTAGTCACTGTGGTCATTCTGGTGACATCTTGCCCAACTAGAAAGCACTTCAGGGCTGGTGTCTGGTCACGTAGGTGTGCCCTGAAGCTCTGGGTACAGTAGCTGGGCAGAGTCCAGCTGAATTTTGTTGCGTGGCCTCTGGGAAAAGGGAAGGACCGGCTGGGCGACCTCCTCACATCTTCCTAGGGGGCAGGTGGGGCTAGAGCTTGTCTGTCGGGAGGGAGCCGCTCTGTGTGTGGCATCATAGCTGTGTTTAGTAGCTGTGCCCTGGGGCTCAAAATCCTGCTCCTCCCATGGCTAGCTGTGCAATCTGGGGAAGTTACTAAGGCCCAGATTTGTCTCCATTTTAAATTTAGGAGTACGCTTTATCTCAAGTGTCATTGTGAGGATTAAATGAGATTTTATATGTGCTTGATACATAGTAAGACGTAATAAGCAGCATTTATTATCATTATGGTGGGTTGGCACGTGCCATCCCAGAAAGTGCATTTTACTTCTCCTTTAAGCCATGAAGTGTAACTGGGAAGTTCTGTGGGAAAACGGTGGTAGCTGCAGCTAAAAGGCTGCTGTGTGGGTCTGTGCTGCAAAGTAGAGTGGGCGATTAGAGGTGGGGTCACACTTGGGCGAGCTCAAGTGTAGGCTGTGCGTCCCCTGACTCTCTTAAATCAAGGTTAAGATGGGTAGGTTCAAGGAGAGATCAGTACTCCAGATGCCTTTCCTTTTCAGTTTCCTAGTTTGCTGAGTGAGAGAGAGTGTGGCCCCACACTCTCTCCCCACCCCTTCCCCATGCCCCCTCCTCCTCTCTTTCCCTGGGTGCTCCCTCCCCTCTCCTTCCCTGGGTCCTCCCTCCCTTCTCCTTCCCTGGGTGCTCCCTCCTCCTCTCCTTCCCTGGGTCCTCCCTTCCCTCTCCTTCCCTGGGTCCTCCCTCCCCTCTCCTTCCCTGGGTGCTCCCTCCCCTCTCCTTCCCTGGGTCCTCCCTCCCCTTTCCTTCCCTGGGTGCTCCCTTCCCTCTCCTCACACATCCCAGAGAGCTCTTAGTTTTATTGTTCTGCACCCTCTAAGAAAACCACTTCCTGCCCCCGGTTGATAGAGTGACTTAAAGTGTCCAGGAACCCATTTGGCTGAGGAGGAGGGAAGAGGTGGCAAAAATACACTGATGGGACCAAGGGGGTGGAGGCTCCTCATAAAACAGGATGCAGTAGTCACATGGCCTCTGAGAACACACGGGAGCATAAAGGGCAACGAGAACATGAACCCAAGGGAGCACTTTGCTGCCAAGGGCAGTATAAGAATGTGCCCGGAGTTTTCTCTTTGCTGCGGGTCTCTGAACTCTGCCCGGCCCTGCCAGAGGCGGGGAGGGGTCACCATGCAGGTCTGAGCCAGCTTGCTCTCCACCCCCCCCACCCCCCAGACATTGCTTCTGGTTCTGGCAGGAGCTGACAAATGCAGTTCTGTGTACCACAGCCATGACCAACATGGAGGCAAGAGCAGTCCTGTTGGTCTTTCTTCTCTGGGCCCTCGCTGGTCCAGCAGGGCTGCCTTCTCCCCCAGTGTCCCTGCCCCCCTATTCTGCTTCAGGCCTGGGCCAGGTCTACTCTTCCTCCTAAGAAGCCACTTCCCTTCACTTCCACAAGTATTTATTCCCATCCATCATCTCCTTTCCTTTCCTGCATTGGCTCCTTACCCATGTCCTACATAACATCTCTCATGCCACGTGTCCGGATGCTGTGCCCTGCCCTTGCCTGAGTTCTCCAGGGACAGCACACTGGCTTTGCCTTTGGAAATTCCCCTGAGCCTGGGAGGGAATCTCTCCACCTTGAACTCTTTTTGTCTTTTGCTCTGTTTCCATCCTTCTATGATGTGTCTGGACTCTCCAGTTGGCTGACCCTCGGGAGACCTTGATTTTGGTTTCTTTCCTGGACCTGGTCCATCAGCCATGCTCCCTCCCCGCACTACCCTGCTTTGCAGGTGGCTCAGGCCAGCTTCAGCCCTCAGCCGGACCCACATTTTGGGGTTTCTTCCCCCGGTGTCACTCAGCACTCACAGATCCCACCTGCCCCCGAGGGAGAAGTGGGCATAAGTCCTGGTTCTGGGAGTGTTTCCTCTCCCCATTCCCGATGCAATGCCGGTGTGGCTGTCCTGCTCAGTCATCACATTCCACAGTTGGTCTGGGCCCTGAGATAGTCCTGGCATGGGACTTGGCCTTGCTGTCCCTCCCCTGGGGACCATGGTGACCCAGCTCTGGGAGCCTGAGAGGCCAGCTGCTGGTGACGAAGCCCCGAGCCACGGAAGTTCTGGAACCCTGCCACTGCTCTCTGTGCTCAGGCTGGGCAGTGTCTTTGAGTCATGGGGCTGTCGTACAGCTGGGGGAGGATGACAGCACACCGGTGGCACCAGGACCCTTCGATTGGCCAATAAGGGACTGAACCTGCCTTGCTCTCTTCTTCAAGTAGTATGGCTGAAAACACTGGGCTCTAACTTTCTGGGGGGAGCAGAGCTCGTCTCTAACATCCTGCCTGGCAGAGAGCACACTGGGTCGGTGGCCTCCTCCTCTGGCCAAGGCCTGTCCATCCCAGCACGCGGGTGTCGCAGTCTGGGTGGCAAGAGGCGGCCAGTGGTGCCAACTGCAGGCCCTGGCCTGGGGCCCCAGGGCTGGCCCTCCCGGCAAAAGCGGGTCTGGGAAGGCCCCCAGGAGGTCACGAAGAAGGAATGGGCCAGATGAAGCCCCAGAGTTGTTCTGAACTAACAGACCCAGAACTCTCAGACCAGGTGGCACCCCCAGGCTTCTCTGCCCTTCTTTATACACCTGTAGTGGTGGCTTTCCTGTCCCCCTCCTCCCACCCCCCAGACTGGGAGCCTCGGGAACAGGACCTAGTCCTGCCTACCATTGTATCTGTAAGGCACTGAGAGGATAGAGGCACTGGGGGGCCTGCAGTGATTGTGGTCACTGCCTCTGACCATGGGGCCCAGCAGGAATGCGAGGGGCCCGGGCAGGGGCAAGCCACTGCCAAGAAGCCAGGCATATAATTGGCCAATGATGCAAGGTCGGGGCAGGTTTCAGACCTGCCCGGGGAATCTCGCTGCCTGCGCTCTGCATCTCAGCCAGACCCTCCGTCACGGGCATGGGGTCTGAGGACCGCTCCAGAGCAGGGAACTCTTCTCTGCTTTCAGACCAAAATACTTTTAGACTGTGGGTGATGTGGGAAACAAAGGCAGAAGGAAATGCAGATAAAATGGAAATGTCCTTATAACCTGCAGCCCATTGACAAGTACCTGAGGCATGTGGAGTATCCTGTTCCTCCAGGAAGCTCCCAGCTGTCTGAATGTGAATGCCTTGCTAGAGAGAAAAACAACCTTGGTTTGACAATAGCAAGGCCTCCTGTATCCTGTGAGTCTTCTTTAGCATATGACAGTCCTTCTGAAACTTCCCTTATCTTTACTAACCCCCAGCCCTGAAGTATATAATCAGTTGCTCCTCACAATCCCAGGGCGGCAGCTCTTCCTGCCCATGGGTCCTGTCCCCGTGCTTTAATAAAACCACCATTTTGCACCGAAGACATCTCAAGAATTCTTTCTTGGCTTTCTGCTCTGGACCCCACCAACCTCACCAAAACATTCCAAAACTACATCATGGGGGGCAGGCCAGCTTGTGAATAAAACTCTCATCTGTCTTGTCCAAGCTTGCTCCATTGGCCGCAGAGGCTCCCTGCTGGTCAGTATCCGGAGGAGCACAAGCCACCTAGAAACACCTTTAGGGTATCTTCTAGGTGTAACTGGGATGGGTACAAAGATTATACCTACTGGGTCTAAGGGGTGAGAGAGACACCTCCATGTGGGAAATTCTGACAGGCTTCCCACTTGGATGTCAAGTTAGGACCCCTCAAGTTGGCCAAGATGATCATGGTCATGGCCTTCCAATTTCAGTGGCTCCCGTGGTTGCTCTCTCTGCTTCTAGTGTCTGTGGCCCACCCGTCTCTCATTACCAGCCCCACAACCTGAGTGTGTGCTGGGGGCTCTAGGCTTTCAGAGGAGGAGTTGCCCGAGCTGTTGAGCAGCCACAGGCACTGTGTCAGTCATCTATTCCCGTAATTCTGCCACATGATGAGCCACTGCAAAGCTTAGTGGCCCAAGACACTCAGCATCTGTTTGGCTCATGAGTCTACAGGCTGCGCTTGGCCGGGCTCCCTCACCTCGCTGGCACCCAGCTGGCTATCAGCTAAGCCAACGGTCTCTCCTCATCCAGCGGGCTAGCCTGGACACGTTCTTAGTGTGGTGGCCGAGGGGAAAGGCGAGCAAGTCCAAATTGTGCAAGAGCTTCCCAAGCCTTTGCTGTGTCCCATTTGTTAAAGCCCCACCAGGCACAGCCTGCATGTCTGAGCCCAGAGCCAGTGTGGGAGGATGGCCCAAGGTCATGTGGGAAATTTCAGCAGACCTGGAGGAACTTCAACCCACCTGATGCACCTACTGAAAAGGGGTGTGAGCCCGCGTTTTCTGAGCAGCACTCAGAGCACTTCGTAGTCCCTCCCCACGCATGTGTCACCTATCCCCTGCCCTCCCCTCAAGGAATTTCTCCAGTCCCACTTCCCACTCCTTGAGGGGAACTCTCACTTTTATTTGAGTTCCCTGGTTTTCAGAGCATCCCATTCCTTCTACCTGGCCTGTCCCCCTCTGCCTGACCCCCTCAGACTGATCATTGCCCAGGTTGTGACCCCCGTTGCCTCTTGACCTCTCAGCTCCAGGCTCTGGAGCACCCAGGGGGTGGTCACACCTCACGCTATGCCGTCCCCAGTACCTGGGGACATAGTTTGGGAATGGTGCCCTGGGATCCACCCATTCTCAGAATGAGGACAAGATATCTATAATCAAGCTTAAGTCCCACTCACCCTAAGAAGTATCTTTTCCTTGACCTTGTGAGTCCTTCAAAGTCCCATTTCTCTTTAACTTTCCTTTTAACAACAACAAAAAAAGCTTTGAAAGAATAGTCCACACCCACTGCTTCCATTCCCTTACTACCCACTTGCTCCCTGGTTCCCGACAAGTTTTTCTGAGTTTTTCTCCATTTTTTTGGCCCTAAAAAGTACTCTCTTGAAAGTCAACAGAGTTAGGAACATCACGTGTGTTTTTATTGAATTCTTGCAAAACCCTTATAAGACAGGTCTGCATGTTACCATGGCCATTTCACAGGTGACGAAATCCAGGCTCGGCCTGAGTCATTTACGAAGTGACTCAAGACAGGTAATGGAACATAGGCCTGACTGCAGAGGCTATGCTCTTAACCATTATCCTAAGCCTGAATACAGTGCTGGAGTGTGTTCCAGTAGGATCCCTCCGAACCCTTCCTGTGCAGAGGGTGGTGTGGAGTTTGTTAGGGCTGCTATAAAAAAGGACCACAAACGGAGGGCCTTAACAACAGACATTGAGTGTCTCACGGTTCTGGAGGCTGGAAGTCTGAGATCGAGGTGTCCGTAGGGCTGTGCTCCCCCTGAAGGCTCTAGGGGAGGGTCTGTTCCAGGCCTCTCTCCGAGCTTCCAGTGGCTTGACTGCAGTCTTCACATGGCATTTTCCGTGTGTGCTGGGCTGTGTCCAGATTCCCCTTTTTATAAGGACATTAGTCATAGGAGATTAAGGCCCATCCTGATGACCTCATCTAAACTAATTATATCTGTATCAACCCTCTTTCCAAATAAGGTCACATTCTGAGCTACTGGGGTTTAGGACTTCAACATATGAACATGGGGTGCGGGGCATAGTTCACCCCATAGTGGGTGATCCGTGGACAGCCCGTAAGCAGACAGTGTAGCTGGCACCTGGGAGCCCCTCCCCAGATGTACTGAAGGAGCATTTGCATTTTAACAAGATGCCCAGGCAATTCCAATGCACATTAAGATGTGAGAAGCTCTTGTCTATAGCACCTTCTAGAAAGAAGAATGGCAGCACGAAGCAAGAGTCTTAGGACGAGCCTAATTCTCGAATTTCACGTAGAATAGAGGTAATTTTAAACATGGACAAAAACAGTGTATGCAAAGAGGTTTATTCCAGGTTATTCCATAGAAATAAAACATTTTTGTGCTTAAGCATTACTTTCTACCATTTTTAGCTGAAAAATAATTTTTTTTAATTGTTCTATTTCAGGTGATGTATGAGTTAAAGATGCTTTTGTGGGAAACATTTCCTGAAATCTAAACTGACATATAACCAAATTTCTGGAACAACACCTCTTTGTAAACTTGAGGATTATAGAAAATCAACCATTGAACTTAAGAGCTAACTTAACTAAGGAATATGATTTTTGTTTAGTGTGATAATGGCAATTTGTTTATGTAGGAAAATGTCCCCTTTTTGAGAGGATATTGAATGATTCAGGGGTGAAGTGGCATGAAGACTGGGATTTGCTTTTTAAAAATCTAGCAAAATGAAAATTAATAGAATGAGTGTAGCAAAATGATGGCTGTCGAATGTAGGGGATGGGTTCATAGAGGGAATTATTTCTTTTCTTTCTTCCATTATTTCATTCTTTCTTTCTTCCTTTCTTTCTCTCTCTTTCTTTCTTTCTTTCTTTTCTTTTCTTTCTTTCTCTCCTTTCTTTTCTTTCCTTCTTTCCTTAAAAATTCAGGGCTTGAACTCACAACCCTGAGATCAAGACCTGAGCTGAGATCGGAAGTCGAACGCTTTACCTGACTGAGCCACCCAGGGGCCCCAGTGGAGGGAGTTTCAACTCTTTTTTTGAGTGTACCTGACAATTTTTACTATAAAAATGGTTAAAAATACAATCACGTAAAGTATTAAAAAATTAATTTTCTTTCAGGTGTTCTCTTGACTGCCATGTCTTCTCAGTTATTTTATTTTTTATTTCTGTTTTTCAAGATTTTATTTATTTATTAGAGAGCAAGTGCATGCACACAAGTAGGGGGAGCAGCAGAGGGAGAGGGAGAAGCAGTCTCCCCGCTGAGTAGGGAACCTGATGTGGGACTTGATCCCAGGACCCTGGTATCATGACTTGAGCCGAAGGCAGATGCTTAACAGACTGAGCCACCCAGGCTACCCATCTTCTCAGTTATTTTAGTCAATGTTTAACCGTCTATTCACCTGTTTCCTCAGTTTCTTAGTTTGTAACTCATGCACGTCTTCCTCCCCATGTTGATCATTGTTCCTTACTGGCCTCTTTTAAAAGGAAAGATTGCTTGGTTTAGTGTGAGACAGATAAAAGGAAATAATTGCCCTAATTGCTAAAGTTGTAATCCACACACTCTGTGTTAGCCTCATGCCATTCTCCCTTTCTGGTTGCTTTTGTGACACTTTCTGGATTTTAATGGTAATAGCAATGATTTCTGAACAGAGCAAGGCCTGTTATTTCTAAACAATGACATATACAAGTTTTAACCAGACAGGCCTTGAAAGAAGAAAATCTGCTACGATGAGTGCTTACTCCAAAACTGATGCAGGAGTTATTAAATGTTTCTTTTCTTTTCTTCTTTCCTTCCTTTCTTTTTTAAGTAGGCTTCACACCCAGAATGGAGCCCAACACGGGGCTTGCTTGAACTCACGACTCTGAGAGCAAGACCTGAGTGATAGCAAGAGTCGGATGCTTAACCGACTGAGCCACCCAGGCGCCCATTAAATGTTTCTTTTAAAAAAGTATTCAGAGAACATCAGTTAACGCCTTATCAATAGACCCTTCCCTGCCAGGTACCAGATGGACTGGACACATAAAGAAAACTCTTTCTTCGAAGTGCGCATCAATAAACACGGAATTTCAGGGATAACCCTGTGTCCAAGCTCATTTGTTTCCCTGAAGTCCCTTCTCTCCTAGGGGGAGATTTATCAATAGCACAAATATGACCGTGTCCCGGGAGGCGGTCATCCTTCAGGAGGGGTTCTAAACCCGCCAGCGAGCCATCCGAATCTGCCTCCCTCTTCAGCTTTGCTTCGTGCTGCTGCCTGCTGCTTAGGCTGCTGCTCGGTCATGCTTACTCGCTCGTGGTTCTCCACAGCCACCTCCCCACACAGCAACCCACAAACTGCCTCCCCCCACCCCGTGCCCTCTAAGTCCTTCCTCCCAACCCTACCCCCTCAGGCTGTCCTCTCGGTCCACGAGGTCCCCGGGTCCTTCAGCCGCCCTCACAGGCGCCCCCTCCTCCAGGATGGCTTTTTTGAGCACCCCTTGGATCGTGAATTTCGGCTAGCAAACCTTCTAGAGTCCCCCTCGTGACAAAATCTACACAACTGAAACAAAGTTAATTTTACTTAGAGATAATTTACTGTCCAGGAGGAATACTTTCTTCATTTAGAGAGACTTTGTGTGGAGCCAGAGCAGTTTTGTTTTCCCACGACCCCCCGAGTGCTGGCTTCACTCTTCCCGCGTGCAGTGTCAGTGTCGCTCTGATCTCTGACGTCACCTGTACCCCCAGCCCTACGGAGATGGGGAGGGCGCAGGAGGGGATGCTGGCCATGGTGACAAGTGTCTGGGTTCTGACCCCACGGTAAAATGGCAGGAACCCAACCCAAGCCCCTCCGTCCCCCCGGCAGGATTGGGGACACTGTGCATTTTCCTCCGATGTTCTTACAGTCGGTCAGTCCTTGGTCTTGGTTTGTGGCTTTATCCTTCTCTGCTGCTCCTGGGGGGTTTCTCCTGATGGGGCAGGCGAGATCGGTAGGACGTGGGTTTGCTCTGTCGCGTGGACAGCACTCCTCCTCTGCCATGGCTCTAGTCACGCTGAGGGACAGTAGTGCCCTTCCTGAAGCCGGGATAGCTGTGTCCCAGCAGAGCTGCCGTTCTCAGCAGCGTCCAAATGCGAATTCTTCCCATCTCCGACAGCACCCTGGGTGTTGCACTAATTTTATTTAACTGGCTTCCAACTTTCTTGAGTTCTTGCTGAAAGAACTTGGAACGTCCATCCTTCAACAGCTGAGTGGGAAAGTGATACAAACGACACACCCATACCATTGGGCCTAAAATGGCCTTTCTGTGCCCACAACCGAGGTGTCATTGGGCTGACCTTGACACCACTGACTCTACCCAAGCCAGCTCCATTTCCCAGGGACCCGTGCATAGCCCAAGAGCCTGAGCACCCTCCACCCTCCACTCACTCCCCTCCTCCCTTGCTCTTATCCTCATGAGCTATTGTGTCTCTAGTATTCTCTCTTCCGGAAGTTTTATTGTGTCCTTGTTCAGAGAGAAGCCCTATAGGATACTTGAGGATATGGAGTGTGCAATATGCCACACAGTTCCAGCAATAGGGTGGCAGATCTGTCCCCACTCTGCCTGGCCCCCCAGCATGGGAATAAAGACATGAGAAGACACATGGGTGCAGAGACTGCCGGCCTCATTCATGCCTGAGTTACTCGCACCGAGGCCCACGGCCAGCTTTCACTAACTATGTGTTAGCTTGGCGAACGAAAGAGCAAATAGGTAGCTGCTCATCCAGATGGTATGATGAACATAAATTAGCACAATCTTAACTAAGAAGTGGCAGGCAGCTTCCAGGAAAGTGTGCTTTCTGAAGGTAAGAGATGGCAATGAGCTCCGGAAGGATGGAATGAGGCCGTAGGGACTCGGGAGCCGAAATTCTTTCCGAATGGTGAGCCAAGGGAGAGAGCTCAATAAATATTCTGTAAAGGAGTAAGGATTCCTGAGAAACTGTCCAGTTTGTAGCCATGGAGAGCAAATCCCCAAAATAACAACATAACATTTGCATATGCTTACAACGTGTCAGGCGCAGCTCTAAATCCTTTATATACATTAATTCATTTAGTTCTTACTCAATTCTTTGCTGCTAGCCAGGCAGAGAGATTCCATAACTGCCCTGGGTCCTGCGGCAAGAAATGGTGGTCTGGGATTTGACCCTCTGTGCTCTGGCTTTGGATCCCATGCACTTAACCAGAGATCAACGGATTTGAAACCCAAGGCTGACTGTTAGAAAATAACACAGAGCCATGGGGCTGCAGCGCGATCCAAGTATGTTGGGTAGAATGTGTCATTTTCTCAGTGCTATTAAAATCTGCTATTAAGGCCATGTGAGCTGTGTGTGTGTGTGTGTGTGCATGCAAATGTATACACATATATGTATATATATATTTTTTCTTTATATATTTTTTTCAGGTCCAATAGAGAACTACCATTCGAATTTAACTTCAAATAATCTTTCACACATCTGTGTACTAACAGCACATCTTTCCCTTCCTTTCCAGGACTTGTCCTTATGTGTCTCCAGTGCTCCAAACCTGGTAAGAAGGGCTTCCAGTCCTCCCTCCCCTTCCCCACCCCACTGTCCCTCCTGGAGTCTCAGACCCACAGCTTCCTGCTTTTCTTGACTTTCAACGTATACCTTCTGTCAGGACCCATGGGTGACATCTTCCTTCTCGAAGTTAGGCCTCCTCTTACTATAATTTTAGGCCATAAATGAACTTTATTAATCTGCAGTATCACCACCAAATATTCTGCTGTTGTGGCCAATCCGGCAAACTTGGGGATGATTTTATTTTATAAGCAAATGCAAATTAGTCACCTCATACCAATGGAAAACCAAACATGAAATTTCTTCCATTTTAAAGATATTTGATTGTGATAAAAACCTGGGAGTGTTTTCGGGCTTTCTGTTTTTTATTGGATGGAAATTCACTTAGGGTTTAACACATTTTAGTATACATATGTACATATATAACATGTTTATGTCTTGTTATAAATTAAGTTGTATTAACAACCTCTTCGTGGTTGTAAGGCCAAAATGTCTTTTCTGATGGACAGATAGAAATGTTAACAAAAGATCATGTTTTTCATCTCAGCATTATTTAAAGCCATGATTTACCCATTGGGCCAACTAAAAACTAACAGGTAAAGAATCTAAGGAAGGCCATTTAGGTCTTGAATGAATTATCTTTCTGTATTCCTTATTCTCCAACTAAAGTGGATGACAGCTTATGGGAAGCTTTAACTGAGCTAGACAATGCAAAATTTAGGAAATCCGATTTGAGATTACCTTTACAGGTCAGAAACCCAGTGATGTCTATCCATCAATAGCCACTGATGACAAGTAAGGTGCAGCTTATTAGCGAGGTGATCGGCTGGTTTGGTTGAAGTTCATTGATTTCGTGCACCATCAGCCTTACCTGATGTTTTGCCATTTACCATTGACCTGAAATAAAGGCTATTTTAAAAATATTTTGTTTACTTGATGCATTATTTGAATTTTTAACTATTTGTATTTGTTTGTGGAAAAATTACATAATGGCATTTGGATTCCAAAGTTTGTGCATATTATGTGAATAGATTATCACATACTTTTATACCTTACTTCAAAATCATTTGGTGTACACTCAGATGAAAAGAAATTATGATAAGCTCTTAAAAATTTACCCAGCCTGTTCTATAATGTTTTTAATATTTAGGATGAAGGAGAATATTGAAGCCTCCCTGACTGGGTGGATTTCAGTGGGCGTATTATTATAATTTGGGTGATACTCAGGGAAAGTGAATGTGTTTCTAAAGAAGGAGGAGCCCCAAAGTTATATGATTTTTATTAACAGAAGAGAAAAACAGTATGCATTTTTATAACGTACTGTAGAATAACAAATTCAATAGCAATAGAACTAGTTACAGTTTCAACATGTTTTTATTTTGTTTTGCTTTTGGTAAACTCATGATTAATTAAAAAATCTCTTCTCTAGTAATACTTTATGTGTATTTTAAAACATTTTTTAATGTCACATGCTAAATGATTATCTAACTTACAATGTGTATGTGTGTTCTCCTTTTTTCTCTTGTGCGTCCTTCCTAATTAGAATAGTGTCATTAATGAAAATGCTTCTCTGAAGTCATATTTTATATAAAAATACAACTACAGAAGGGAAACCATCAAACTGTTCACAAAACTTAGGGTGCTTGGAAATAATTGTTGGAATCCTAGACAATAATGGGAATCCAGAGGGAAAGAGACATTCTGTATACAAGAAAAGCTTCTATTAAATAGAGGTTTTATTTTCTCAAACGAGGTCACGCTAGCAATGACAGATAAAGATTTCAGTGTTGTCCCTCTCTTTCTTCTCCTCCTCTCTGGAGTCAGGAAGGACTAGGGGAGGTTAGGATCCCCACCCTTTTCTCCCTGGGGTCCTTCTGGAGAGCCTTCTGGCCAGCTGGAGCTCTTTGTGCCAGGCCAGAATTCAGAAACTTTCTCTTTCCTGAAGCTTAGCCTCTCACTGTGTGATGCGCTGACTTGGGCTGCTCCTTAGGAAGCCCACCACAGAGCGTGGGGACCCACCCACAGCCAGACCCTGACCTCCTTCAGTCAGCTTTTCCCTTTATGGCAGAAACCCCTGGGTCATAGGCATGGTGACTTGAGGGATTTGGACCTTGTCAAGAGCTATACTTTGGGGTTTAACGTTTTGCATTTTACTTGGTTCCTCATTTTAAATTGTTCCATTTCAAACTTGAGCATTTGATTGTATAGTTAGAATGCTTGAGCTTTTAAACTTATTTGTAATTGATATTGTTCCAAATTTTGGAAAAAACAAAAATAGAACGTTCTATATATTTTCACTGAGTTCCAAGATCCATTCATTCTCAGGTACTGAAAATGTATATGTGACTTTCTGAAAACTTGCTTTTTAACCTTAATCAAATATTTATTAATATTTAAATTAAAATCTATTAATTATTTTAAAAGCAGATTTATAGTCATTTGAGATGGAAACCATTGACCGATAATTGCTTCTATTTATTCTTCACATAAAAAATGACACCTTTATGCCAAATAAAATGTACCATTCAATGGTAATTAACTTTTAACATCAAAACTGAAATTGATTGAGAATCTTCAAATTTAATTTCCAAAAATAAAATGAAATTCTGTTTTAACTCTGGAGGCTAGCAAGCTCAATTGCCCACAGAGGCCACGAGAGGGAGCTGTTGAATCTTAAACTAAATATATTAGAATTTCAACAAACCTTTGGGTAAACTATCCATATAATCTGGTCTATACAAGGTAATGCAATGTAATAAGCGGTAGCATGGTTTTCATCCCTATTAGAACAAAACTTATGCAAATATTTAAAAGGTACTGCAGCTAAAATCAATGGATACTGTAGAGCACATATTATTTATAAGGCACTCTCTTCTAAAAGGGGCTATAAAGATAAATAATTCAAATGGTTCATAAACATGTGTGTATGTCCGTATGTACACTTGCATTACGAAGTAGAACATAATATACAAGAACCAGAAGAAAGAAACAAAGTACCGTGGAGTTTCAAAAAAGAGAGCCCGCATCATGCAAGGTAGGATGGAGGAGGTGACATTTCAGGATGCACATGGGGGTACTCTGGGGGTGTGACAATTGGAGATGGGAAAAGATGCTAAGTGCAGAGCACAGCGTACGTAAAGGAATTTTGCAGAACCCAGAAAATTCCCGTTTGCTTGAAGCATTGGTTGCGTAAAGGTAATTAAAGGAATCTCAAGCAGGAAAGGCTGGTCAGGATGCATTGTGATCCCACATAAATGCTGGAGGGCTTATTTGTACCTAATTGCTCTGAATGTCAAAGTGTGGCCAAAGGAACTCTTAACCTGCACATGCAGAAATATGACTGAGAAGCACATCCTTTCCCATATTACCTCTGGTGGTTTGGGGCCTCAAAACCATAGAATATTCTAGCAACGTTTAGGTCAGGGGGGCTAGATTTAATAAAATGCTGTGGTGTTCACTGTTTATTAGGCATTATTCACCAAATATCTGTTGAGCACACACTAGAGAAAAGTTCTTAGAAAAAGTTTTTTTAAAAGATTTATTTCTTTGAGAGGAGGGGGAGGGGCAGAGGGAGAGAGAATCTCAAACAGACTCCCTGCTGAGGGGGAGCCTGATTCGGACTTGATCTCCCATACTGAGATCATGACCTGAGCCGAAATTAAGAGCCAGCTGAGCCATCCAGGCACCCCAAGTTCTTAGAAAACCTTAGTATTTCTTAATTACAGCATTCTGAACCTGCTAAAGCATTTGTAAATTTTTCAAAAGTCATTGGAAGTTATTTTCTTTTAAAAAATGGTTAATAAGATGCTTTTACTATATTTATTAAGACAGAAATGACTACTTCTTAGAGTACTTGTGGTAACTTTAAAAATCCAAAATAAGAATTTTTTTTAAGAGTTAAAACAGAACAAACTGTCTACAGGAAGTGGGATGAATTTCATTCTGAAGTTTTCTGACCTCCAGTGCAAGGGCGGCAACACTGTGGTCCACGTTGTTTGCATTTGATGAATCCATCTGCCGAATCAGAAGTTTTCCTGGAATTAAACTCCAGCAAAAATTTATAGTGTAGGCTCTTATATTAAAAGAACATTGAGTAATGTGCCAGACAATAACTTCAATTGTTTCTAAAAAACACATAGAGGTTGTTCAATCACACTTGGATCCTCTATAAATTTAGACATTAAGGCATAGCTCAAGTAATTCATTTCTCTGGAAGGTAGAGATAACATGATCCTGATAGCTTAGTTTTTTATTGTAAGATGTAGAGAGAAAATTAGGGAATAATGAATGGTGGCTCATAGTGTGATAGGTGGAATAATTACACCCCCCCACCCCCAAAGATGTCCATGCCCTAATCCCTGAAACATAAACGTACTACTTTATATGGCAAAGAGGAAGTAAGGGTGCTCACCAACTGATGCTAGAACAAGGGGATGATCCTGGATTATCCGGTGGACCCAATGAAATCCCAAGCGTCCTTAAAAGTGGGGAGAGGGAAGCAGAAGAGTTGGGCAGGGGAATTCTGTGTGAGGACTTGATCTGACATTGCTGGTTTTGCAGGTGGAGGAGGGGCCAGGAGCCCAGGAATGTGGGTGGCTTCTAGAAGCTGGAGAAGGCAAGGATATGGATTCTTCCCTTAAGCCTCCAGGAAAGAATGCAGCCCTGCTGACACCTTAATTTTAGCCCTGTAAGACCCCTGTTGGGCTTTTAACCAACAGAGCTGTAGGTGGCAAATCTGTGTTCAAGCCACCAAGTTTGTGATAATTTATTACAGCAGCAATAGGAAACTAATCTACATAGACCCTCTCTAGTATCACAGTCAGTTCATGATAAAAGCCCCTGATTCCCTGTCATGCGGATATTTCATGTTAGTGTATGGGAGCTGTGAGCTTCCATTACCAGGACGGAGGGGATGAAAATGGCCACCATGTGGGAAAGGTTTGTGAATCATATGCTGTGCAAGTTTATGAATCTGAACAATCTACACTGGTAGAAGGGGTGGCCAAGGGAGAGTGATCAGATGCACCTTGGACTAGACTCCATCCATGTATCTATAATTTGCCAACCCATTTGTTGCCTTGAGATTCTTCAAACTATAAGCTGAAGTTTGGAGATTCCCAGACCTTGGGAGGTACTTAAATATTTATTGAATGGAGAGATGGATGGACGGATGGATGAATGAATGGATGGATGGATGGATGGCTGGATGGATGGGGAGGATGAAGGGGTAAAGATGAACCAGGCTGCTGGCTAAAGAAGAAACACTACTTCACTCTCCTAGCTTGTGGTCATGACAAGACCAGCCACATACATGACTGGGGGGTCCTATCTGGAAAGTTAGTGACCCAGAGCCCCTGAGTCCCATGCCACTAGAGAGCTGGTGGCTGCACAGCACCATTCAACGGAACAGCAGACACACAGCAGCTCCTGTGTTATCATTAGGTATTGAATGCTGACCATATGCTACACAGTAAGTTCTTTTTAAACATTTTTCATGTTTTGATAAATATTTGATAATGCAAAAGAATATGCATTGTGTGTTATGATGCATCATAATAAAGTGAACATCTGGACCCTCCCATATCTTAAGAAATATCAGGACTTCCCTGCACATTAGTCTATGATTGTGCACCCTGTCTTCTCTCAAAAGAGAGTCAATATTCTGAAAATTGGTTTTTTAAAAATTTTATTTATTTATTTATTTTAATTCTAGGGTAATTAATGTACAGTGTTATATTAGTTTCAGGTGTATAATACAGCAACAATTCTGTACATTACCGGGTGCTCATCAAGATAAATGTACTCTTAATCCCCATCACCTATTTCACCCACCTCCCCTCTGGTGACTACCAGTTTGTTCTCTATAGTTAGGAGTCTGTTTTTATGTTTGTCTCTTTCTGTGTTTTGTTTCTTAAATTCCATGTATGAGTGAAATCATATGGTATTTGTCTTTCTCTGACTGACTTATTTCACTTAGCATTATACCCTCTAGATCCATCCATGTTGTTGTAAATGGCAAGATTTCATTTTTTATGGCTGAGTAAGATTCCATTGTATATATAAATCACATCCCCTTTATCAATTCATCTATTGATGGACACTTGGGCTGCTTCCATATCTTGGCTATTATAAATAATGCTGCTATAAACATAGGGGTGCATATATCTTTTCAAATTAGTGTTTTCGTATTCTTTGGGTAAATACCTTGTAGTGGAATTATTGAATCATAGGGTAATTCTATTTTTAATTTTTTGAGGAACCTCCATATTGTTTGTGGCTGCAGCAGTTTGCACTCCCACCAACAGTGCAAGAGGGTTCCTTTTTCTCCACTTGCTCTCCAACACTTGTTGTTTAGCCATTCTGACAGGTGTGAAGTGGTTTTGATGAGCATTTCCCTGATGATAAGTGATGTTGAGCATCTTTTCAGGTGTCTGTTGGCCATCTGGATGTCTTCTTTGGAGAAATGTCTCCCGCCCCCTCTTTTTTAAAATATTTTATTTACTTATTTGACAGAGAGAGAGACAGCGAGAGAGGGAACACAAGCAGGGGGAGTGGGAGAGGGAGAAGCAGGCTTCCTGCTGAGCAGGGAGCCCGGTGCGGGGCTTGGTCCCAGGACCCTGGGATCATGACCTGAGCCGAAGGCAGATGCTTAACGACTGAGCCACCCATGCGCCCCTCTTCTGCCCATTTTTAATTGGATTATTTGTTTTTTTGGTGTTGAGTTGTGTAAGCTCTTTATATATTTTGGATACTAACTCCTTATTGGATATGTCATTTGCAAATATCTTCTCCCACTTCTGAATATTGTTTTTAATTCTCTTTTCTTTATTGTTTTACCATAAATATATATGTCCCTAAGCAATATATATCTTAATTTTTGCTTTTTTTTTTTTTTTTTGAGAGAAAGAGAGAGTGCGCGCAAGTGCGGGGGTTGTTGCAGAGGGAGAAGGAGAGAGAATCTTAAGCAGGCTTCATGCCCAATGCAGAGCCCAATGCAGGGCTTGATCTCATGACCCTAAGATCATCCCCTGAACCAAAATCAAGAGTCAGACGCTTAACCAACTGAGCCGCCCAGGCACCCCGATTTTTGCTTATTTTAAAAAATTTTATTAAAACGTATCATAGTATATGTATTCTCCTCATTGCTTTTTCATTCATCATACTGATGCTTGAGGTAATAGTGCATCCATTTTCTCTACTCTAAAGTATTTCACTGTACTTATATCCCAAAATATATGTATATGTATCTATATTATCCTATGAATAAACATTTGAGTTGTTTCCAGTCTTAACTGTTGCAGACATGCTTTTATGAATATTTCATACAGGTCTCCCAGAATCCATGTACAAATTTCTTTAGGGCATACGTTTAGAAGTTGCTGGATCATAGTGGAGTTGTATGTTCAACTTTTTTTTTTTTAAAGATTTTATTTATTTGACACAGAGAGAGCAACAGCGAGAGAGGGAACACAAGCAGGGGGAGTGGGAGAGGGAGAAGCAGGCTTCCCGCAGAGCTGGGAGCCCAATGCGGGGCTCGATCCCAGGGTCCTGGGATCATGACCTGAGCCGAAAGCAGACGCTTAACGACTGAGCCACCCAGGCACCCCATGTATGTTCAACTTTTAAAAAGAATTCTAAACTCTTTCCCAAAGTGGTCGTACCAATTTATACATAAAACCAGTGGTAGGTGCAACTTCTTTTTGCTCTAAATCCTTATTAAAAGTCAACATTTGGGGCGCCTGGGTGGCTCAGACAGTTAAGCGTCTGCCTTCGGCTCAGGTCATGATCCCAGAGTCCTGGGATCCAGCCCCGCATCAGGCTCCTTGCTCAGCAGGAAGCCTGCTTCTCCCTCTCCTTCTGCTGCTCCCCTTGCTTGTGCTCTCTCGTTCTCTCTGTCAAATGAATAAATAAAATCTTTAAAAATAAATAAATAAAATAAAAGTCAATATTTTCAGTTTTCAAATTTCTGTAATTTGGTGGGATATAAAATTGTATCTCATTATGATTTGAATTTTCCTTTTTGTGACTTCTAATGAAGTTGAGCATCTTTTTTTTTCTTTTTTTTAAAGATTTTGTTTTTATGTAATCTCAACAACCCTACATGAGGCTTAAACTCACAACCCTGAGATGAAGAGTTGCATGCTCCCCTGACTGAGCCAGCCAGGCGCCCCATGCATCTTCTCATATACTTATTAGCCATTTACACATTCCTTTCCAATAAAATGTCTGATCATTTATTTTGCCCTTTTTAAAAAAAACTGGCTTGCTTATTCTTTATATATTTTGGATACTAATTCATTGTTGGTTATATAGGTTCCAAATATCTTCTCTCTAATGTATGACTTATTATTTCACCTATTTTTATGGTGAAACAGAAGTTTAAGAACAGAAGTTCTTAATGTATTCATTCTTTTTCCTTTTATGATTAATGCTTTTTGTGAGTTAAGTTCTTTCCTATTCCAACGTCATATAGTCTCCTCCAAATAACCTTCCTTCTAAAAGTTTGAAGTTTTATGTCTTTAACATTAAGGGCACATAAATTATTATTTGTTTGGTATGTGCAGGGGAAGGAGTATGAGGTGAAGTAGAGATCCTCTTCTATCTTCCAGATCTGTTTTAGTATTATTTACTCTTTTTCTGTTCTCTGGTTGAGTTTGGCTAAGATAGAATTATTTGATCCTTTAATGTTTAGTAAAATGATTTATAATAGTGTGTGTAGAAATTGGTTCTTTTATAGGAAGGTTTTTTTTTTTTTTTTTAAAGATTTTTTATTTATTTATTTGACAGAGAGAGACAGTGAGAGAGGGAACACAAGCAGAGGGAGTGGGAGAGGGAGAAGCAGGCTTCCCGCAGAGCAGGGAGCCTGATGTGGGGCTCGATCCCAGGACCCTGGGACCATGACCTGAGCCGAAGGCAGACGCTTAACGACTGAGCCACCCAGGCGCCCCTTTATAGGAAGGTTTTAAATGGCTGACTCACTTTCTTTAATGGTTGTGAGTATTGTTTCTTAAGTCAATTTTCTATTTTTTTTCCTAGGAATATGTGCATTTTGTTTGTGTTTTCAAATGCATAGGCAAAAAATTGATTATAGTATAGTCTTACCTTTTAGATCTGCCTATATTGTTGTCATATCACTGCTGATATTCTTTGTTTTGCCTTTTTTCTTTTTTTTTTACTTTTAAAAGTATTTTTTTTTTTTTAATTTAAGTTCTAGTTAGTTCAATATTGGTTTCAGGAGAAGAGTTCAGTGGTTCATCACTTACATATAACACCCAATGCTCATCATAACGAGTGCCCTCCTTAATGCCCATCACCCATCTAGCCCATTCCCCACCCACCTCCCTCCAGCAACCCTCAGTTTGTTCTCTATCCTTAAGATTATCTCATGATTTGCCTTTTTTCTTGATTAATCTTGCTAGAGATTTATTAATCTTATTAATATTTTCAAAGAGTCAGTCTTTGACTTTATTATTCCTCTAATGTATCTTTGTCTTCTGTTTCATGAATTTCAGCTTTTATCTTTACAATAATACCTGGTGCAGAGTAAACAATAGAGAAGTGCTTTCCCCCTACCCCCCCCCCCTCCCTTCTTCTCTCTCTTCCTCTTAAACATCACGTAGCTATTAAACACCATAAACTTTGATAAAAAGTATTTTTGTTATAATTCAGTTTTAGTTGTTTCTAACTTCCATTATACTGTTTCTTTGATACATGAATTATTTATATTTTGTAATTTCTATACATATAGGAGAGGTTTTTTTTAGTATTTTAAAAATTGATTTATCACAATTATATTGTGATCAGGAAATGTGGTCTATTTGATATCAATTTTTCAGAATTTGCAAGACTGGGTTTATGGTCTAATATGTGTTTTTATAAATATTGTTTTGTTTTGTTTTTATCCCCACAGGTTAGACTATTAATACTATCTTATACTATTGATAATTGTTTAGATTTACTTACCTAGTTACCTCTTTCTTGGCTTATCATTCCTTTTTGTATCTGGTCTCATTTTCTTCTTCACGTAGTAAATTCTTCTGAAAGTCTTTTAGGGACGGTCTCTTGTTGGTATACAGTTCAGAATGTATCTGTTTATCTGAAAATGTCTCTGTTTTACCATACTTCTTGAAAGATAGTTTTGCTGAGTGCATAATTCTAGATTGATAGTTGTGTTTCTCCTAGTACCTCATAGGTGATATTCTTCAGGGGTCCATGGTTGCAGCTATGAAGTCAGTTGAGTGTCTAATTAGATACAAGGTCGTATCTTTTTCATTGGCTGCTTTTGAATCTCTTCTTTGGCTTTGGCGTTCTTCAGTTCTTTTGTAATGTTTGTTTATTGTTTTAAAGTTATCTTGCTTGGTATTCTTTATGATTCTTAAGTCTGAGGATTTATCAATCCTCAAAACTATTATGAGTTTTGGAAAATTCTGATCTCTTCTCCTTTTGGAATTTTCAATCGAATGTTTGTTAGTTCGTCTTACTCAAGCTTTGGTATTCTTTACTTACCCTTCATATTTTTCTTTCTCTTTCTCTGTGCTGGATTCTGGATTCTAGATCATTGATTCTTTATTCAATCATGTCTAATCTGCTATTTAATAGTTTCTCTGAGTTTTTTTGTTTCAGTAATTCTATTTATTTTAGAAGCTTGTTTTTTAATGTTTCTGGTCATTTTTAAAATTCTCCTTGCTCATGGTTTCTTCTTGTATTTCTTTTTTTTAAAAAAAGATTTTATTTATTTATTTGAGAAAGAGACGGAGATAGCAATGGAGATAGTGGGGAGGAGAGGGAGAAGCAGGCTTCCCACTGAGCAGGGAGCCCAATGCGGGGCTCAATTCCAGGACCCTGGGATCATGACCTGAGCTGAAGGCAGATGCTTAACTGACTGACCCACCCAGGTGCCCCCTCTTTTATTTCTTTAAACACTTTATTTTCTATAGCTGATCATTCCTATATCTAAAGTCCTGGTGAGTCTATTCCATTATTTATTTTTTTCCTGTGGTTCTTCCGTTTCCTTGTATGTTTTTTGTTTTTTATTGTAATGTTATATTTATTTGAAATCTATTTGTGGGAATGTTTTCAGGCCTGGGGTAAAGAAAGATACATTTTACAGGATGAAGTTTTTTGCTTTTACCAGGTACCTAGGGATAACACAAATTTTGACCTATTTAATATAAATATTTTAGCTTATAGATTTTAGACAGATAATGTGAATTCAGGACCCAAATCCATATTAGGTCTGGCTAATAGCCATGGATCTCAAGAGTAATATTGCCATAAAAAATACAGGATGCCTTGTTACATTTGAATATCAAATAAACGATGAATACATTTTTAGTATAAGTATGTTGTGTATATAAAATAAATAGACTTATTTTTTAGAGTAGCTTTGAGTTCACAGCAAAATTGAGCATTAACTATAGGGTTCTCACATACCCCTCCTCCCCATACCCACACAGTCTCCCTCCCCAACAACATCCCCTACCAGAATGGTGTATTTGTTACAATCAATGAACCAGCATTGACACATGATATCACCCGAAGTCCATAGTCTACATTAGGGTTTGTTGGTGGTGTACATTCTATTGATTTTGATAACTGTATAATGACATGTATCTACCATTATAGTATCATAAAGAATAGTTTCACTGCCCTGAAAATCCCTGGCACTCTGTATTTTTATATCTGAATCTGACAACCTGACTCAGGGGAGATTTTTACTTCTTCCAGTAAAAGTCAAGACCAAGACAGATAACTTTTCTTGTCTATTTCTTGGGGAGCGTGTTTATGTTTTCTCCTTAGTTACATTTCTCCGAAGGCATAGCCTGTTATGTGCCTTGTCTTTCTGTAGTGGTCTCTGCTTCTCCTCCCACCGAATCCCTTGCCCACCCATGTGTCCATTAAGATGAAAGCTTGCACCACCTGGGACTGGAACATGCCTCCAGGCTGGCTAAATGGCCAATAACTTCTCATTTCCTTGGATTTATCCTACAGCTTCATTCCTGATTTCAGAGGAATCTTTTACTCTCTTATGACCCAGTCCATATATTTTTAAAGATTAAAAAAATAATAATATTGAATATAATTTTTACAATCTGTAGTCCACTATATTGCCAGCAATGGAAAATTTTATATCTTTTTTTTTAAGATTTTATTTATTTATTTGACACAGAGAGGGAGAGAGCACAAGCAGGGGGAGTGGCAGGCAGAAGGAGAGGAAGAAGCAGACTCCCTGCTGAGCAAGGAGCCTGATGTGGGGCTCTATCCCAGGACCCTGGGATCATGACCTGAGCCAAAGGCAGATGCTTAACCTACTGAACCACCCAAGCACCCCGGAAATTTTAAATCTTTACATAGATTCTCTCTTTTGATCCTCACAACCTAATGACATGGATATTATTATTATCTCAATTTCATGAAGAAAATTGAGATTCAGAAAGGTTAAATAATTTGCTTAAATTCACAAAGTAACCACCAAATGCAATCCTAGCTTTTCTAACCTCCAAAACCTATATTTTCACCTAGTTTGCTACATTCACTTCCATTTCTCAGTACCTTTTACCATTCAAAGAAGCAAAAGTGTTAAAGCTTATTTTTATTTATTTATATAGTTGTGTCTTATTTATTTAGGCCACCGCTAGAACTGCTGCCGGTGGTGGGTAGTGTTGATGCTGGTATCAGGACTGGCCTGCAGTGTAGGCAGGACCCCCTGTCTACTGACATCGCTTGAGGGTTTGGCACAGACCAAGGTTTTGTCCTGAGCTTTAGTGGTTTGGGAACTTGATTATTACCAGTTTACTTGGAACTAATCAGACTCTAGTGTACTGACTCATGCTAACAAATCATGGGCCAGAATTCCAATATATCAATTCATAGTGGGAGATAGTCCTTTTCAGTGACTAGAATACTTGTAGCCACTCTCCAGGGACTTTCCAGATATCAAGACAGTGGGGAAAACATATCTGTGGCCAGTGGTATGCTTGGCCAACTTTGAATTAGGAAAAGGAAAATTAAGTGACCTAAGAATATTAAATGGCCTTCAGGTTTATTAGGGATATCTGATAAAATCAATATTTCTAATAACCAAGGTTTCTACCATAAAATATGTCAATTATGATCATGTACTGTGCATCTACTTCATATTTTATTGGTCACCATGGCAGATACTATAGATGCAAAGATCAATAAGAGTGACCTGCCCTTGACGAGTTTGTAATCTCATATGTTCCCTCTCCCTTAAACAATGCCCAATCAACACTTGAAAATTCGCTTTTTTGGGGCACCTGGGTGGCTCAGTCGTTGAGCATCTGCCTTCGGCTCAGGTCATGATCCCAGGGTCCTGGGATCAAGCCCCGCATTGGGCTCCCTGCTCCGCGGGAAGCCTGCTTCTCCCTCTCCCACTCCCCCTGCTTGTGTTCCCTCTCTCGCTGTGTCTCTCTCTGTCAAATAAATAAATAAAATCTTAACAAAAAAAATTCTCTTTTTTATATCTACATGCAGCGTTCTTCAGTTAAATCCAGACTTGAGGAAATGGACTTCAGGCACCCAGTTAGACTTTTGGGTCTCCAAGATGTTCTCGGTACTGAATTTACAAGCTATCTCTTTATGCAAGTGGCTTCTTTGGGTCACTCTTCTCCATTTGTGGGTAATTCTTCACCCACAGTTGTGTTCTGTGTGCTGAGTACTTGGGCCACTGTTCCTGCTTAACAATTACTGATGTGGCAGTAGCAGGAAGTGAATGCTATTGGAATCAATCCACCTATGCATCTGCCAGAGATTTCACAGGCAGTGATTACAAATATCTTGAGTTTCCTTTTGTGTTTGTTCCTAGGGGCGGTTGACTGTGGGGAAAATCTGTTTACTTATTTCTTTTCTGTAGTAATGGAGAGTATGGAGGCTTTGGGTTGCAAATAAGACATTACAGATTTGGGCACATGGGAAAATCTAGTTCCTGAGCAGAATAACTTCAAATTAACTTTACATTTGAGAGTTAAACGTGCTCTAAAATGTAACCAAACTTTTAAATAGGAGCAAACCTAAATGCCCTTGCTATATCAGAGTGGCCTTCCCTAGGGGGTTGCCATAGTTCAGGGTCTGGTTTTCATCCTTATAATTCGGTTTAGTTGAGTCAGTAGGTCTGAGACTTAATCTTTGTTTTCTGAGTCACTAAAACTGGAAATACTGGGGCATTTGATATAGTCCTGGCTGGGGAGCGTTTGACACATATATTTGTTTGATTCAATTTGGGGTAGATTGGAAAGGTTAGCTTAATACAACCCTCCTGATGGGGAGAAAGAAGAAATTCACATTTTATCTAGATAAATAAAGACAATAGTTTAACTTTTTAAAGATATCTGACTGTTAGGGACTTGTAGCAAGGCCTCCGGTGTTAGGTGATTGATGAAAATACCCTGGACCCTCAGGGTTGATGGTATCATTTAGGAGCAAGACCACTCGCCTAACATCCATACTGTGTGTGAAGCCACCAAATTTTACAAAACTGCTCAGAAAATAGAACTTCAAAAATCTAATAAAAATGAAAGCCAAAAACAGTCAAGTTGAGAGGCATATAATAGCAGCTTTTGTGTTTTGACGGGTCCAGAAGGGTCCATGGGGTTTCCCTCTCATTATTGATGGCCAGATCCTCACAGTATCAGATATAAACTCATTTCCATTAGTCAGTATGCTAATTTGATCTGTGTGTAGAAGTCTTTCTGGCATCTTCCCCGACCCAAAGTGTTCTGCTAACTTGCTGGTTTCAACTCAGCATGGTAAATTGACTATTGTAATATTGTAATTAACTCTGACATGGAGGAAGGGACTAAGGAGCCACTGGCCACAAATCAGCTGTTTCCAGCTTCAGTTTCACAGGGCTCATTAAGGCCCTGGTTCCTGTCCCAGCCTGCAGTGGGACCCAGCGCGATGCTGAGTTGCTGCGGGTCCTCTGTGTATCCTCTGGTCTCATCCCAAGTGAAGCGACGCTATGTTTAGGTTATTGCTTAGTGTGTCACAGGAGAAAATCACCTTTGCCCTGGCTGCGTTTCCATCCATTCCACGGCAGGTGAGTCCTACAGTTCAACAAGTGTGATAGCCTTAGGTAGTCAGTGCCAGGAGAAATGTGGTAAAGTGAATGCAATTATGGAAGCCACCCATTTGCTTTTGCCGTTTATCAAGAATAGTCTTTTCACAAAACAGAAAGGAAGAAGGCAATAGGGAGTTTTCTGTTGCAAGTCCTTATTTATGGAAGAGGGGACAGTTTATCTACATTGAGATTCTGAGGATTCCACGCTGTTCCTTTCATTGTTGCAGGCCAGCTTCCAATATTTAATTAAGAGTCATAAGGCGGTGGCTTCCCCCACCCACAGAAAAATTCCTTTAAGGAATCATGAGACCATCAACATTCTGCAGCTGTTTAAAAGACTGTTTAGACTCCCGGAATGATACTGGGAAATTCTTGGATTTACGGTCTTGGGCAAGAAGAGAACTCAAGAATGGGAAAATCAAGTAGTATAACAACCTAAATCCAAACCCAGGGGAACCTTCCTTATATAACCTGCTAATCTGCTCCTCTAGAAGTCAATGAAGGAAAAAAAAAAAAAGGTTACTATCCTTTCTGCTCTGGATCAAATATAGCACAGGAGACCAAATTCTCCATGAAATTGGTTGGATTCAATCATTTCAGGCAGAATGCTTACTTTGGAGCTGTAGCACTGATTGCTCCTTCACGTCCAATGAACCCTCACAGGTCTCGAAAGATAAGGTGACTTGGAAGGCTGGTCCACTTACCATCAGTTCAGGCACTGTCTCCCTCAACGACATTTTGAAGCCACCTGGGTTAGCTTTGGCCATGGAGACTTGGAACAGAGTGGTAGGAACCTTAAAAGCCAGGAGTTCCTGGGCACACAGCCTCACTTAGAAGAAATAAGAAGCAGACATGAGGAAAAACATGCCAGAGAAGTAAGACTAATTGGTTGCATGTCATCGAGTTGTATTTTGGGGGCGCCTGGCTGGCTCAGCTGGTTGAGCACGCGACTCTTGATCTCAGGGTCATGAGTTCAAGCCCAGCATTGGGAGCCTAGTTAAAAAACAATTGAAAAGCCTCAAGAGCTTTTGTTTACAATGGACTAAATTACTAATATTTACTATATTAAAAAAATTGAGGGCGCCCCTGGGTGGCTCAGTCGTTAAGTGTCTGTCTTCGGCTCAGGTCATGATCCCAGGGTCCTGGGATAGAGTCCCGCATCGGGCTCCCTGCTCCACAGGAAGCCTGCTTCTCCCTCTCCCACTCCCCCTGCTTGTGTGCCCTCTCTCGCTGTGTCTTTCTCTCTCTGTCAAATAAATAAAATCTTTTAAAAAGTAAAATAGGGGCGCCTGGGTGGCTCAGTTGGTTAAGCGACTGCCTTCGGCTCAGGTCATGATCCTGGAATCCCGGGATCAAGTCCCACATCGGGCTCCCTGCTCGGCAGGGAGTCTGCTTCTCCCTCTGACCCTCTCATGCTCTCTCTGTCTCATTCTCTCTCTCAAATAAATAAATAAAATCTTTAAAAAAAAAAAAAAAAGTAAAATAAAAAAAAATGAGAAATTTAAAAATACTGATTTATTTTAAAAGCACAGTAATAACCCTATTACATAAATAACATATTTTATGAAAATAAGTATATTAAAAAAATTGAGTAAGAAGAGTGCACTGTTGGGGCACCTGGGTGGCTCAGTCTGTTAAGTATCTGCCTTCTGCTCAGGTCATGATCCCAGAGTCCTGGGAATGAGCCCCGAGTCAAGCTCCCTGCTTAGTGGGGAACCTGATTTTTCCTCTCCCTCTACCCTTTCTTCCCGTACCACCCCCAATCGTGCTCTCTGTCTCGCTTGCTCTCTGTCTCTCTCAAATAAATAAATAAAATCTTTTTAAAAAAATTCAGCTCAGATCATGATCTTGGAGCCCTGGGATGGAGCCCTGCATTGGGCTCCCTGCTCAGTGGGGAGTGTGCTTCTCCCTCTCCCTTTGCCTCCTCCCCCCCCCCCCCCCCCCCGCTTGTAGTCTCTCTCTCTCTCAAATAAATAAATAAAATCTTTAAAAAAAAAAAAGAGTGGCACTGTTTGGGAGTTTTGCAAATCTCTTTAATGTCTGGCTTAATAGAAGACAGGAGTCTCATCTGCTTTTGCATTTAATTTGAATCTGTCGCAATATGTTGTCTTGGTTGAAGTGTCTGAGGAAATCTGGCCTCACACAGATATATAAGTGGAAAAAAAAGGAGTATTTAAACAACCCTTTCAAATAATGGTGGGTTTGAGTTTCTCCACAAGCGTAGTTTCTTAAAGGTGAGTCACAGTGTAGAATCGGAAGTCCTATCAGTTTCAGATCCATGCAGTTCCATTAAAATCTCTTGTTCTATTTTGCACGTTCAGTGGCTGCTTTACCCATGCATGACTTGGTAATATCATGCATTGATCACTTGAAAAATATTGGTTCACTGATTTATGCAGATCTTCCAAATGTTGACATACATATCAAGAAAGCACATCTGTTAATATCAACACCAATCTTATCAGAAAAGTCTTGAGATACCGGAAAGCTGTCAAGCTCGTGGTGATAGATTTTCAATAACCTCATTTTTGCTTGAAACTTGAATTTTACTATTGGCAACAAATACCTTCTGTTGTTTTCCTTTCAGGGACTGGATTTTTCAGAAAATAACCAACAAACCCGAGTTTGAATAACCAGAGTCTATCTGTCAGTCATTCTTTCAAGTAAAAATAGTGCACCATGGAAACCAAAGGCTTGCAACTCAAACTGTTTCTTCTACACAAGGGTTTCTTCTACAATTATTACACTTATGGGTGCAGCAGGAGTGCTTTATGAGTACTTTCCATTTTGTCACACAGAATATTAAAAAAGTTGAGATTTAAAGTTTTCCTACATCATCATGGATATTCTTTTTTCTTTTTTAAGATTTTGTTTTTATTTATTTGAGAGAGAGAGAGGGAGGGAGGGAGAGTGAGAGGGAGAAGCAGACTCCCTGCTGAGCAGAGAGCCTGTTGTGGGACTCGATCCCAATGTGGGACTCAATTCCAGGACCCTGAGACCATGACCTGAGCTGAAGGCAGATGCTTAACTGACTGAGCCACCCAGGTGCTGCCCCCATCATGGATATTCTTAAGTGAAAATGTTTTGTTTTGTTTTTTGTAACTACAAGTACAGGGTAGTGACAAATTTACTGGGACTCCTAGTACAGTTGGGGGCCTTGACTCAGGCCAAAGACCCCATAACTTTACCCACCACTGCTTTAGTAGCATTGGTACAAATGTCAACAAAGTAAACATCAAATGACATCTTCATATTTTATTACAGAAATAATTTTGATCTCTAGGGCTCCTTGAAAGTGTCTTGGGACCCTTGGGACCTTTAGACCCCACTTGAATACCACTCACTTAAGGCATCTCCACTCTTGATCTTTTAGAACTACACAAACTTCTCCATTTTGTCTAGTTACAAAAGACTTGACTTAAATTACATGGCTGGTCATTCCCATCAAAGCAAACTGAATTTGACTCTGGAACTTCCCACCCATATTTAGCTTAGCCAAGCTCTAGTTTCTTAATTGTCAGATTCAAATATTATACTTTTTATAGAAAATGGTTGGCTCCCCTGAATGAAGTACCATTAAAGCATGTGGTCCATTAACATCATTTTCCTTCTGCTCATTTGTTTTACATTTTGCATTTATGCCCCGAGGAAGAGTTCAAATTTATTTTCATAGTAACAGAATCACCGTGGTAGCCTGTTGGATAAATACTAGGTTCTCTACATTCCTTTTTTTCTTTTTTGAAGATTTTATTTATTTATTTAGAGAGAGAGTGCACAAATAAGCAGGGAGAAGCAGAGGAAGAAGGAGAGAGAGAATCCCAAGCAGGCTCCATGCTCAGCGAGGAGCCCAACACGGGGCTGGGTTTCACAACCCTAAGATCATGACCTGAGCCAAAACCAAGAGTTGGGTGCTCAACTGACTGAGCCACCCAGGCACCCCTCTTTTTTTTAAAGTAAACTTTACACCCAACATGGGGCTCGAACTCATGACCCCAAGATCAAGAGTCACATGCTCTACCGACTGAGCCAGCCAGGCACCCTATACTGAGTTCTCTAAACCAAATTCAAACCTTGACAGTTCCAGCAGTAGCAAGTTTTTTTTTTTCACTCTATTCAAACTTAGAGTTCTTCATTCTCAGGAGAAAAGCAAAATCTCCAATAACAACGAAGTCCTGAAGGAAATTGCTTTGAATTAACTGCACAAGGAACATCATGAGGCTTAAAGAGGGGGGAAGGCTGGTCCCTCATGTAGATCAAAGAATTGGAGCCTCTTGAACTAAAGACTCTGGGTAGGTG
This sequence comes from Phoca vitulina, assembly GCF_004348235.1. Taxonomy (NCBI): domain Eukaryota; kingdom Metazoa; phylum Chordata; class Mammalia; order Carnivora; family Phocidae; genus Phoca; species Phoca vitulina. Next base: position 75,421,006 of record NW_022589708.1, read on the forward strand.
AAAGGGACCAACCTAAATTGTTACAGCAACTTGGAGAAATAAAAATACAGAGTAAGCTTTAAAAAAAAAAGACATAAATAATGAAATTGAAAATAAATCTTAAAATCTTTTCTCCCCTCATTTAGTCATAGCACTTATGGATTGGTTTTCTTTTTTAAAAATGTGATAGAAATCCTAAAATTTAGGAAAGCACGTTTTAATCGCATAAGTTAAAGATTAGACAGCCCTTGCTATGAGAGAAGTTTGAAGATTATAATTAGCTTCATATTAATCATTCAAAGGAGTTTAAATTTATTCATAAGACCTGGTGACAAGTCCTCAGTATGGTATCTACAAATTGGAGCTCTCTCACCCTGTAGACTGGTGTCCCAGCTTGGGGGTGGGGCAGTGGTACATTTTCCTATCTTTTTATCCATGCTTGATCATAGCACTCTTGGATCCATTCTTCCCCCAGGATCAGGACTGGCTACAAAATTTGCAGGGCCCAGTTCAAAATGAAAATGCTGTCTATTTATTTAAAAAATTTATGACAGACTTTAAGGAGGCAACAGTAGAGCATTAGGCAAGTACCCACTCTGGCTAGGATCCACTGTTACCCTGAATGCAAGTCACAATAGTACCAACAGACAAGGTGTAGAGATTTCTTCTGAGACCTCAAAATCTGGAGATTTGTAGGGTGACTGTCTTTTAGGGATGTCTTAGATGCTCCTCTGCCTGGGGCCCCTAGGTAAGAAACCTAAGACTGAGAACTGTAAGAGTCTGGAAGACATTTGTGAACCATCCCTCCCTGCTCCTTTCTGCACATCTAACACTTAGCTATTCTTTCCGAGCTTAGAGAAATCCCATTTCTTCTGTGAAGGCTTCTCTCACCTTACTAAACAACCAATAATCTCTCAATTTCGGTGATGTTATTGTATGTACCACTTATTTGGCACTTAGTAGATGCTGCTAATTTTAAATTAATTGCCAAGTATGTACTTGCTAATTGTTAATTAAGTTAATTGAAAACAGGTTCTTTGGCTAGTGCTTTTTAAAGTTTGTTTTCCCACAACTAGCAAAAAAAAAAAAAAAAATCCAGTTTCTTAATCTGGTTCTTGGGAGTCCAAGAACCCTTGGAAATTATAAATGAAATTGTGCATGTCTGGGTATATGTCATTTTTCATAAGTATTAACCACCACCCCCAAAAGGGTTAATAATAACTAAGCTAGAGTCTCAACAGATATACTCTGATTGGTTCTTAAGGGATTTTATTTACTAGTTTATTATTTTTTTTTAAAGTAAACTCTACCCTCAATGTGAACCTCAAACTCACAACTCTGAGATCAAGAGTTTCATGCTCTACCTAGTGAGCCAGCCAGGCACCCTGGTTTTTAGGGGATTCTAAGCCCAAGATCTGCTATAATATGGTCAGGAAAGGTCTCACAGACCATCTCATCCTTCAGACCCTCAACTGTAAAAGCCCGTCCTTCCTGAATTATGCCAGTGGGCTTTTAGTTCTCTCCATTGTGTGTTTACATTGGAATTCCAATCATCTGGTCACCTTTGGAATTCCAAGGGGGTCTATGTTTGGAAGAGAACCCTTTGTTCGCCCCCTCGATTCTGTCTTTTTTTTTTTTTTTTTTGAAGATTTTATTTACTTATTTGACAGAGAGAGACAAAGCGAGAGCGGGAACACAAGCAGGGGGAGTGGCAGAGGGAGAAGCAGGCTTCCTGCTGAGCAGGGAGCCCGATGTGGGGCTCGATCCTAGGACCCTGGGATCATGACCTGAGCCAAAGGCAGACGCTTAACGACTGAGCCACCCAGGCGCCCCCTCGGTTCTGTCTTGTCCCATGCAAACATGTGGTTAGTCCTGGGGAAAGGGTTCATATGACTACAAGGTGTCTCTGTAGTGCTAAGAAGCAAGACAAGCATCTAATTCAGGTCAGGAAACTTTTTCAGTAAAGGGCAAATAGTAAATATTTTAGGCTCTGCCAGTCGGATGGTCTCTGTTGTAACTTCTCAGCTCTACTATCGTAGCACGAAGATAGCCACAGGTAAACCGTAGGTGTGGCTGTGGCAAGTACCACTCTATCTACAAAATCAGGCAGTGGCTACATTTGGCCCGTGGGCCAGAGTTTGCCAACCTCTGACCTAATTCGTGGCTCACTGGGACCTAGGAAATCCCAGTTATAACTAAAAGGCACAACACTGAATAATTAGGCATGCTTTTCAAAACTCTGCATTTCACTAATAGCATATAATTCTAATCTTGGCTGAAAAATGAGCATACAAATCCAAAAGAACCAGCTCATCCCAGGTAATGGCCCAGACTGGCAGCCCAGCAACAACAGGCAAGGAAATAGGGGTGATTTTGTTGTCACTATTCCAGTTCTCACTCAGCCTTTATCGGAGACAATAAAAAAGGTTATTGTTTACACCATCACTGACAAGGAGAGGGCAGGCTCCTGCTATAAAATCCGGATTGCTCCCTGATCAGCTTCTCTGTAATTAGTGACCCTTTCTTTCTCTGTTCCGTGCAGATGATGAATAAAAGGCTCACGGTGTATGATGTCACCAGAGTTCTAAAAACAATCTCTTGATTGTTCCATGTTAAATTCTGCATTTGCACCCGGCTGTGGCTGCAGCTGCTAGTCATTTCTCTACCAGCTACTACTCATTTACCAAACTGGCTTTGTCAGCTTCCCCGTCTGGCCTGGCAGGAGGAAAGCCTGGTGGGAGCAGAAATCGTAGGTGGCAACTTGGTTAGTGTCATGCCTGAGAGAGCGCAAATAGTGGAAGCTGATTCACAACTTCTTACAAGTTGAATGATCTGAAAACAGAGGTTTAAGCGGTTCAACTTGCAAATCAGAATTTAAAAACATGGCAAATGCTCAGACTTATTTAGATTCCTTTCTATCAAGTTTCATAAAAGGGAACTTTTTTATTCTCAGTAGGGAGCCTTGGATCTCAAAAGATCCTGGTTTGAATTCGGTCCTTCTTTCTTTGTCTTTTGCTGCTCTATCAACTAGAGGGATTGATGAGTTATGTACATTTATTTTTTTGTCTTTAGTAAGTTGCCATGTGTTCTCCCAGTCATGTGTGTGATTGGGAGTGGGGACTTCTGTGTTTGGCTCTGGTCCTGGGTCTTCTCTACCAGAACTTGGTTTTCTGGCAACTATTAATGCTGTCATTGGTGATGCCACGTTTGCCCCAAGAAAGCACCCTTCTGGTCACCTCTCATGCTGTCCTCACCCAGGAGAGGCTGAACCCTGACCTGTCTCTCTTGGGTTGCTATTGTGTGTCCAAGTATGGTGAGGGCCTTTCTGATCGTGGAGCCCAGGCTGCATGCCACTGCCCTAGAAGCCAGGAAGACTGAAGGCCAGACTATGGCCAATCACAAGCAACTTGCCATTAGATTAGCTCCTTTAGTAGCAGTTCCCTTGAATCGCCACTAAAACCCATTCAGCAGACATTCCTGAAACATAGATAGGGTTGAGATGCTGGGTGGCCAAACCAAATGGCAAGGGCCCGCTACTCCAGCTAAACTGGATAGACAGTGTGAGCTGGGACTCTGGTTCTGTAGAGGGAGCAGAGAGGAAGGACCCAATCCTTACTGAGTGCTCACCCTGTGTCAAGCTCAGGAGAAGGCACGTGTCTTATTTAAAGCTCTACAAACCTTTGAGCAGTGAAGTACCAAGGCCTTGTAGGTGATAAGTGACTGAGCCAAGATTTGAAACAAGTCTCTCTGAGGTTGTCTGTCCATATTCTTTTAAACAAATAGTTTTTCTTTTCTTTTTTAAACCAAATAGTAATTGGAGTATGGGGTGGAAACTGATAATACTACAGTGAAGAGAAGCTAGGCAGAACTCCACTTTTGTGTTCTAAGGCAAAATGGGTTGGAGAGAGAGACAAGGCCATGGGTTGGAGAGAGAGAGACAAGGCCATGGGTTGGAGAGAGAGAGAAGGCCAAAATGGGTTGGAGAGAGAGACAAGGCCATTCACACTGACGTTGAAAGACCAGAGTAGTTGTAGCCATAGGATTCAAGGGAATGCAAAACACAAAACCAGCAAGACCAATTTTGTAAAGGCCAGTTTTAATGAGGAAAAATTCCCTGAAGAAGATCCAAGTAGGATTTCTCTGCTATGGATAAAATTTTTTCCAATTGGAAGGGGGGCGGAAAGGGCTTCAAGGTGCTTCAGCTTAAAACCCTTTAATATTTTGAATCTCTCCTCTCTGGCTCTTGCTAATTGTTTATTATCATTCCTTTTATAAAGCTCTTCCTTGTTTTTTGAGATTAGAGATGGCGGCTGGCCAATACAAGAAACTTTCGCTCAGATCAGATCACAATGTGAACTAAAATACTGGAGTTGTGGTCCGCCAGGAGACCGCAGACTTGTGGTGGAAGCAAGCAGGGAGAAGGCGGCTTGGGGTAGGTGCTAGGACATCATACAGTTAAAGCCGCAATCAGACCTGAGCAGCAAAAGCAGTTTTATTTTGGAACAACAAATAGAACAAAATATAAATACTGACCTGTACTCTCTTATCTATGGGAACACTGTAGAGTGGGGCTAGGATGGAGCAGAAATAGTTCAAGTCTGTCCACTTAGCTTGACTCAACCCACAGTACGCTCCAAACGCACTGGAAATTTTGGAAAGCTTGTTTCTTGTAATAAAAGTGACATGTTCTCTTTGTAGAATCCCATGGCAGTGTCAATGTTATATAGATGACTTGGATTTTCAAAATAATGGGTTTTCAACCTGAATTTTGGATATAACGTTTTTTTTGTTTTGTTTTTTGATGCTCTCTCTCTCTTCCTCTGATAAAAATATCCTTTTAAAGCCCTTTTCCTAATTGAAAATTTTTGGCCAGGTTCAGATTAGCATAGTCTGATGCTTATGCCAAAGTTAAATGCCTCAGAATCAGAATCTCACATGTAAATAGCCCTGGTATAAAAGATGTTACATAAAACCAAACAAAAAATCAGTATCAGTTTTGTCAAATAGTAGCTTGTAGATCGAAGCTCTAAAGATAACAGAAACACAGACAAGCTTGGAGTTGGGTTAGGGAATCATGGTGGTGTTAAGAAAATGCTATCTTTTTAGTTTTTAGCACCACCCTACCCCCAGCTCCTATTTTCATGCCTCCAAACTTGGAGGGAAAATGCCCATCAGAAAGTAGAAAAATGAGAGGAACGGGCTGGGCCTGGGGAAAGGCAGGCATTAGCATAGATGGTGGATCCAGGCTGCTGGCTTAGTCTCATTCACTCTAGGAGATGGTCACACGCGCACTGTGCCTAAAACGAAAGAGGGAAAGAGCAGGATAGGTAAAGGGAGGCTGCTGTCACTTGAGAACAGGGCAGAGGGGACTTGGCAACCAATCGCAGCTCAGCAAAGACCAGCTGGAATCAGAGTGAGTCGTCAAGGTCAACATTAACGCACTGACACACAGCCTTCCTTTCCATCATCTTATTAGGAGATGTACTGGGAATTCCTGGCTCTGGGGTTGTGTGTGGGACACGGCGAAGGCTGTGTGTGTCTCTTGAGGTATGTGGACCAACCCGGGCAATGGGGTAAGCCTTCCCTCCAGCACCTTGGCCACCAGAGCAGAGGCTGTGGGCAGTTTGTGTAGAAGGTGAGAGGGACTGCAGGGGTCGGAAGGAAGTTTGTGACTTTGCTTGTTACTCCTTAGTTTTAGGGACACAGTACTTGCCCTGAAGGCTCCTGGAGAAGCAATACTGGTCTCAGTGGGAATTTTAAATTCTAACTGAATGGAAGAAGGGAAAAGTAACATAAAAACTAAAAAAAGCCCAGGGGCGCCTGGGTGGCTCAGCCGCTAAGCGTCTGCCTTCGGCTCAGGTCATGATCCCGGGGTCCTGGGATCGAGCCCCGCATCGGGCTCCCTGCTACATGCGGATCCTGCTTCTCCCTCTGCCCGCTGCTCCCCCTGCTTTTGCTTGCTCTCAGTCTCTCTCCCTCTCTCTCTCTGACAAATAAATAAAATCTTAAAAAAAAAAACCTAAAAAAGCACAAATGGGTAGGGGGAGGCAGTGATGAAGTGCTGGGCCACATTCTTAAATGTCGTGTGTTTATCACACTGCAGTTTTCAAAGCACACGAGGTTGCCAGATGAAACCATTGACCACTCTCCTCACAATTCACATGGGTACATGGGCACATCCACACACGTGCTCTAACTCATCATTTCACAAAACTGGCTCACGGGTAGTCATTTGTGTGCTGACCATAGGGGCGCCTACCTGAATTAACTCTAGGACAAAACTTCCCAAGATGTATTGGGCGCAGATATAATCCAAGCAGCTTGACCAAAATGGGAAATCCCAAGCATCAACCCCAGAGGGGCTGCCCTACTTGGCCAGTGGCGGAGCCCGGGAATCTGCATTTTATCAAGCCCTCCCTGACGATTCTGACACAAGTGCTCTGAGAACCCACTTAGAGAAGTACCGTTGGGAATGTACAGTAAAAAAAAAAAAAAGGTTCTTCAGAGGTCCACTGTTTATTTTTTTTTAATTTTTAATTTTTTAAAAAACTTTTTGTTTAAGTAATCTCTCCACCCAATGTGGGCTCGAAGTCATGACCCCAAGATCAAGAGTCGCATGCTCTTCCAACTGAGCCAGCCAGGCACCCCATCTACTGTTTGTTTAGATCACATGTTCAAAGCATTAACAACAGTCTGGCACTCGACAGGAAGATGCAAATGTGGTATGAAAAGATATACGTAAATATATCTTCAACTTGTCTGAGTTAATAATGAAGACTTCTGCGGTGTGTCTTGGTTAATAATGCCAATCATGGCTCAGTTGAATGGGGCATACAAATGCATTAAATCTTGGGGTGCCTGAGTGGCTCAGTCAGTTAAGTGTCTGCCTTTGGCTCAGGTCACGATCCCGGGGTCCTGGGATCGAGCCCCACATCGGGCTCCCTGCTCAGCGGGGCGTCTGCTTCTCCCTCTGCCTGCCGTTCCCCCTGCTTGTGCTCACTCTCTCTTTCTCTCTCTCTGACAAATGAATAAATAAAATCTTAAAAAAAAAAATGCACTAAATCTCAAGTACTTATTTTTGGTTTTGGCAAGGGCCTTTCTCTTCTTCAGCTTTGCTTTCATAGATAGATGTCAGCAGCCTCGCGGAACTTTCTCCACGTCCACCTTCTTTTGCTCAGTGGCTCGTTCCTCCTCTGCTCGACCTGAGCTGCCTTACCATGGACGTCTGCTTTGGCAGTGATACACGTGCAGCCCGAGAGGATAGGATGCTTACGTGATGATACGTTAGGCGTTCTTCCCCTTCCGGTTTTACCGAGCTATAATTGATGTACAACATTGTGTGTGTTGAAGGTGCACAGCATAACGACTTGATAACTTATGAAATAATAACTACAAATTTAGTTAACTTATTGTTAACACCTAATTACAATTTTTTTTTCTTGTGATGAGAACTTTTAAGATCTACTATCTTAGCAGCTGTCAAATAATGTTGTTTTTTTAAAAAAATCAAACACTGGGCTCCCTCCATGGCTCTGCCTTTGGCTTGGGTCGTGATCTCCAGGTCCTGGGATCGAGCCCCACATTGAGCTCTCTGCTCAGCGGGGAGTCTGCTTCTCCCTCTTACTCTCCCTCTGTGCTTTCCTTCTTTCTCTCTCTCTCTCTCTCTCAAATAAATCAATAAAAATCTTTAAAAAAATAAGTAAAAATAAAAAATAAATAAAAAGTCAAACTCTGTGCCAACTTTTCCCATCTCAGGGGCAGTGGCCCTCGAAGTTTGAGAGATTCAGGCAATCACTTGTCTACTCGGGGAAAAGAGAAGGTTCCATCTGCCAGATTCTGGGCCTTGATCGTGTGATAGTTACAAAAACACATGTACCTGAACACATGTTTACATGAGTACACATCACACGTGTACTCACCCGGAGTGTTGGGCCCACTGGTAATTTCCAGATTGGAATCCATGGTCGTTAGCTCAGAGGAAAAGAACATGCCTCTCTGGAGGATAAAGCCCTCAGTGAATTGTCTCTCGTAACCTTAAGTGAGGGAGTTTTTTTTTTTTGTAAACTTATGCCAGAGGGGAAGGACGGAACACTGGGCAAGAACAGCTCATAGGGAAAGGTCACATTTTTGTCACTCTGTGCTGACTCATCACACATTGAAATCTTCTCATAAATGCCCTTCCTGACAGAAATGGAAAGGACACTAAGTGGAACAAATGAAATCACCTTCGAGACAAAGGTTGTAAGAAGGACAGATTTCTCAACCTTGAAAATGTGGTTGTTTTTTGCCCATGTGGATGGGACTGCTAGAGATGAGAGGATGGATTGACACTGTGGAGCATGTCGCATTGCCCAGAGTGCTTTAATGTGAGGTAGGCAGGCTAAGCATTGCTATTTCTGTATTTTGCCTGGTGGGAAAACAGAGGCCCGGAAGGTAGAGGGCAAGGGTGGCCTTGTGGCCCCTCAGGGCTCACCTGCTGTCCCAGAGCCATCGCCTGGCCAGCCCGGTGGGTCTCTGCTGCCTTGTAAAGACCAGAACCTCTCTTTATTCCTGTTTTCTTTCTTTTTTTTTTTTTCTTGGAACTTGTTCTCGAAAAATAAAATCCAGGGTTGTTTCATTTGTAACACTTCCCTCCTAAAATGACACCTTTTTTTTTTTTAAGATTTTATTTTTAAGTAATCCTTGTACCCAATGCGGGCCTCAAACTCACAACCCCGAGATCAAGAGCTCCACCTACTGAGCCAGCCAGGCACCCCTAAAATGAAACTTCTTACTGTCACTTGATATCTACATATGATTTGTATCATTCATGATTGAACCTTTTGCATAAGTTTCTTTGGCATGCCTCTTGGAAATTTCTATCTGGAAAATTGTCTTCTTTGTAAAACTGATTTATTTCTTTCTATCAGATTAGGAGATTTATGTACTTGTTTTCCAGAAAGCTTAGATTTGATTTTAATGTTCAGCGATGGCTTTTGTATTATCCTAAATTAGTTTCTTCCCCTTTCATGAGGTTTCAAATTGTGTATTTCAGCTTTATTTTATATGCACTTTTTATTATGAGCCAAAGCTGCTTGGAAATAGGCAGGGTGTGTGTATACATTTTGAATAAACACTTTCTGATCTGAGTTTAATTTGCTATAAAATAAAAACATCGAATGCCCTAAATAAAGCTGCAATATTATTAAATGAAATTGGGTGGATCACATAATACATGTTGTTTTGTTTTGTTTTGTTTATCATTACAAATACTGTAAGAGCAAATCTTATAGCGGAAGAAAACTAGTGTATAAAACAACACTATAAACACGACCAGGCTTTATGAGAAAGGGTGCTAAAAGAAAACCAATCTGCAAGGGAAGCTGAGACGTTAGAAGGAGGAATGCTAAAGTTTAATTTCAGTTTGAATTATCTCTAAGCAATCCATATGAAATATCCTGAAGGAAGAAAAAAAAAATCTGCACGCAAGGTTGCGGCGATTTGTGCTTTTGCTCCAGGCTGTCAGCTTCAGCAGGCTCCCCTCCAAGGTGGAGGGATTGGCCACCTAGCAGATGTATGGTCTTGAACAAACTGATTCCACTCAGAGCCTCCCTTTGCTAATCTGCAAAATGGGATCATAATACCCATCTCACTGGGTGGTGCTGACGGTTTCACAAAGTGACTTAGGAGAAGAAATTCGCACAGTGCCTGACCCACTTTTCCTTGAAATTTGAATTCTACCTTGTAAAAAAGGGAAAGTGTGGCATTTTCTGTTTCGTCATAAATCCCGAGGCTGGCTCAGACCTTCTGCCATCACTCCGGGGCCACTTCCCCTGAGTCTGGCAACAGCCAGCAGGAGGAAGGGGGGCCCAGGATGGTGTCCAGCCAGAGCAGCTCCCGGGCCACAGGGGGGCAGTGGGCTGGGTCTCAGCCGTGGGCCACAGTCTGCAAGAGGTAAAATGGTCTTTTATGCTGTGTCTCAGCCGGAAGTTAAAATGCCTGGATAGTCATGTACTTTTCTAATGTTATGTAAAGCTTGCCTGGGTCCAGCTCCAAACTGAGGACTCGGCACGATGCTGACCGCCACCATCTGTAGGGTAGTGTATGGGACAGGCAGGGCTCTCTGGACAAGGAGCCGTGTCTTGCCCAAATCTGGTAACTGTGTTAGTTTGTACAACACTCAGAAACAAAATCAAGGGGGATGCCTGAATTGGTGTTGCCATAATGTCCTGGGAGGTTTACCCACTTCTCAGAAATGTGCCGTTTGTACTTTTGTACTAAAACAGCTAAGCTGGGGCACCTGGGTAGCTGTCGATTAAGCATCTGCCTTCGGCTCAGGTCATGACCCCAGGGTCCTGGGATCGAGTCCCGCATCGGGCTCCCTGCTCAGTGGGGAGTCTGTTTCTCCCTCTGCCTCTGCCCATCTGCCTGCTTGTGCTCTCTCTCTCAAATAAATAAATAAAATCTTTAAAAAAAACAAAACAAAACAAAACCCAAACAGCTAAGTTGTGTTACTTGAGGGTTTCTTCCCATCATGTTCTAACAGGTGCGTGTACTGGGAGGTAAGCTATGTTCTAGACCCAGATCTGCCATTGTCAGGTGGGAAGCTGTGGGAAGCCTCTTCTCTTCTTTGGATTTTCCTGAACATATATGAAAGGGATAGAGTACGTGACCTCTAAGTGAACACTTCCGGTGCCAACCTCCTTAGATTCACAGAGCCCTCGGCTCCCTGTCCTGTCTCTCCGCACAGCACCTACCTTGTTGCGGGGTCCTTGTGATCTGCCACGACGATGTGAACAGCAGAGAGTGATTTCCAGTCCTGGTGGACAGGTTGTGCCCGCAGAGATCTGAGTTGCCTTTGTCCTGACATTTTAAGTGAAAAGCCTTATGCCTGGGGCTGGAGGTAAAGCTTCCTCAGAAGCCAGATATTTCCTGTCCTCGCTGTTCCTGCTCGGCCCCCCACCGCTGCCCTAGCTCTGTCCAGTGGCCCCACTGACACCCGTCATGCCCCCCGCCCCCACCCCCATGAACTCCAGTTTGCAGCCTGTCTTGCTATGGGAGACACCCCTTATGGACTCCCTCCGGGCTTCCCGGCCTGTCACATTCCAGCCACACCCTGGCGACTTACCTGTGCCGGTTCCATCCAGCTTCGACAGGTACAGCTGACAGGGTCGTGTCTCATGCTTGCACGCCCCTCGCCTCCTGCTCGGGGGCTCTTGGAGGATGCCTAGCCGTGGGATTCTGGGGGAGGCATTGGAGGCACACACATGTGCAACCTGGAAGGTGGGGGGAGGTTAACTCCAGGGGATGGTCAGTAGAAGGAAGTGGACGAATAAATACTGTGTGTCCATTGGTTGAGTTCAGTGGAGCCCAAGGGAGAGAATGATCCCTTTTGGGGGTGCTTCAGGGACAAGGGAGGTTAGGAAGAGACTCCATAGAGGAAACATCTGAGGCAAATCTAAGAGAAGTGGGCAGTGTTGGGGGAGGTGGAGGTGAGGGGGGGGGGGGCTGGAAGCATAGGTGGCAGAGCATCAAGATCATAGGGCAAGAGCATGCTGTTGGTTGGGTCGGCCAGGACCAGGGGGAAGGCGGGGGGCAGGGGGAGCGTTGCTGTGGTGGACAGACAAGGCTGTAGAGGCATGGGGCCCCAGGAGTTCCCGTGACCTTCTGTGCACAGGCGGCCTTGCTGTCCCTCGCCTCCCAGTCAGTCCACCCTGCAGCAGCAGTCACTTGCCTGGGTCCCCTCCCTGCTCACCCCTGCAGCAGTCACCTGCCTGGGTCCCCTGCCGTGTTGAGATCTCCTGTCTCCGGCTTTTCCATGCCACCTGTGCTTGTCATCAGTTGTCTCCTTTCTCATGGGGGAGCTAAAACCTTCCTAGTTCCTGGGGAGTGAGTATGGCTGTAGGTACGGCTTGACTTGTTCACATGACTCACTCATACCGGGCCCGCATTCTTAATGCATTTCCAGATGGAAGAATGGGAGGACGAGCATGGCTCTAAAGGATCTTGGGGTCTTGGTTGCATAGTTTGATTGTAATGTGTTTGTTTCTTGATTGTCATTAAGAACTGATCTTATATTTTTTTTGGCTGTCTTTAGTTCTTTTTAAAAAATTTTTATTTGAATTCAATTAACATATAATGTATTATTGGTTTCAGAGGTAGAGGTCAGTGATTCATCAGTTGTATATAACACCCAGAGCTCATCACATCACATGCCCTCCTTAATGCCCATCACCCAGTTACCCCATCCCCTCACTCCTCTCCCCTCCAGCAACCCTCAGTTTGTTTCCTATGATTAGTAGTCTCTTATGGTTTGTCTCCCTCTCTGATTTCATCTTATTTTTTCCTCTCTTCCCCTATGATCCTGTTTTGTTTCTTAAATTCCATGTTATCAGCAAGATCATATAATTGTCTTTCTCTGATTGACTTATTTCACTTAGCATAATACCGTCTAGTTCCATCCACGTCTTGCAAATGGCAAGATTTCATTTTTTTTTTTTTTTTTTTGATGGTTGAGTAATATCTGATCTTACATTTAAATTCAGAACGGACCAGGTTCATTCATGTATATTTACGTTCAGGTATACAGATTTGATATATATTATATATATATATTACAGTTGTTATCTTGGTTTTGTTTTTACTTTTATTTTTAATCTATTATAGCAGAAATAAATGTTCCAGGCAGATTGCTAGGAGCCTCCACCAGAGCATCTCTGCCTGACTCCCCCATTTCCAAATGAAGACCAGTTTCCACATCTGCTGGCTTGATGACAAGGGGAGATGGAAAGTATAAAAGGATCTCGCTTTAAGGAACTCTTTGGACACAGTAGAATGTGATGAAATTTCTCTATGGAAGACACATTTTACAAGCAGAATATAAATATTCAGTGTCTTGGCCTTGGAGCCCACAGCTTTCCTTTGGGAGGGCAGGTCAGCACCAGCACGCCCGCTCTATCAGCTTTTCCCTCCTTCCTCCACAGGTTCCTTGTCTTGCTCACAGCCCTGCCTGGCTTGTTATTTATGAGACATGTCTCCTGTTTGCCATGGAAAATTGTTCCACTGAGCTTCCTGTAGGGATATTTTGGGACTAAGAACCTTGGCTTCATCTCTTTTCCCTCCTCTACCTTGCATAACAGCTCTGATTCCTCAGTCTTTGGAAGTTTCTCTCTCCCCTGCCTTTCATTAATCTATAAAATAACAAGTCTCATTCAGCACCCTGTTTTAAGCTTATGAGACCGATCTGTACCTACAGCCAAAGTTATTTACTTCTGTGATTTCTTTTCTTTTAGACTTATTACAGACTTTTATTTTAGATCTAAACCATCCAGCATTTGGGGAGCAAGAATATTTTGTTTGCTAGCATTTTATTATCACGAAATGCAGAAAAGGCCTTGTATGAGTTCAGTTTGCATAGAGTTTCAGAGCTAGAGCACTGCCTCAGATGCCTCCTCGAAGCTTGTTTTGACCTGTTTTTCATTTAGACGGGGATGTGAATTTTGACTTTTTTTTTCTTTTTGTAAATCAGTGCCGTGATCGAAAAAGGATGAAACTGCATTTAGATGCAAAAACCCTGTGAACCATAAACCACTCCCTCTCACCCACTAACCACTGTTGCATGGGCGATTTGCCCTGAGTTCCTGCATATTAATATTCAGGCAGCAGTAACCTGTGGGAAATAAGTACTAACACCACCCATTAGAAGTGTGAAATTCGGTGAGCTGTTCTAACCCTGGGCTTCAACTTTCTTACCTGGAAATGAGGAGGGTGAACTAGCTCAATGCCTAAGCACCCTTCTAGACCTTTCTTGAGAGCGGGGGTGGAGAATTCAGGACGGTCTTCTCTCCATGACCACTAGATGTCGATGTTTCTGGGAGACCTGGGGCTCCTTCCTGCTGCTCCCGCTGTCTTTGTCCTCTCTGGGAGCACCTGAATCCTGCTGATGTGAGGACTCGATGCTTTGGTTTCATGTTTGTAATATTTGAGGGCTGGTGACTCAGGCATTGACACTCAGACAAGAATTTTCAGAGACACCCAAACAATCCCTTAGTTTTCCTGATGTCTGTTTGAAACTGGACTGGGAATCTTTACACTACCAGGAATGGATTATTGTGTGTGCCATAGAGTTGGAATTTACAAGGATATTTCCAACATATATGAATCAACAGAGGAAGAGTTATTATGGATGATTTATATGCTTAAGGTGTAGACATCTTTAAAAATAAAATAGTCACAGGCTTACCCTCTGCTCAGCATCTGCCTGAGGCTCCTGCATAGCTTTGCCTGTGCTGGGTCACTCTGAATAATGGGCGCCCTGTGCTTAGGGGCAGCCTGGCGAAGGGGAGAGGGGGAGGGGAGACGTGGAGGAGGATGTGAAGAAGCCCACAAAGAGTAATCACTTCAAGGAGAACACGACGGATCCCTCCTACGCTACTTCCATCGTGGGAAAGTCCTTGGCTCCTATCACACCCTGTCCCAGAAGCCCTGGTGTGGTAGACCACTGGTTCCTTCAGCCAGGAAAGGACGAACGTCATTCAGGGGAATTTAAAGGGAACTTCAAATCCATTTGTAATAATCTTGGAGAGGTAAATGTCCTCTGGGAAGGATCTGGGAGAAGAGGGAATGCTGAGTCTGGAAGTTTGGCAAAATTAGCTCCATTCAAGTTTTTAAGTTGTTGAGTAGGAGGGGCTTCTAAGAAATAACTGCCAAGTGGAAGAGTCAATGGTAAGGGTATTAGGAATGTCAGCACGCCCAGACATAATGTTCCAGTTTAGTGTTAGGGGAAATTGTATGATAGCACAAGAATCTTAGTACTGATAAATCACACAATGATGGCATTAACTTCTTGTGGTAGTATGTTCTCTGGCATTTTAAAAAAAAAAGTAGATTTAGCCAGGTATCTTTCAAAAGGTGGTTATTATGACTACCATTTTACATCTATAATTCAAAATTTTTATGAACAACCTAATACCAGTTGCTAGAATTCAAAATTTATATGGCAAGAAAGCAAAATGTTGTGCCCTATCTTACTTTATATAGCATTTGAAGTTCGGATCAGCAACCCTACGGTGTCTAGCGGTCTGAAAGGGTATCACACTGCAGTTTATGTGTATATAGTATGAACATATATATTTGGATAATTCTGTACATTTGTATGACACTCAATTTCTATTTTGTTGTTCTTAAACTCTTCCCCCAGCCCTCTCCTGCTCCTTCAGGGTTATATATATGTTATGATGTATCCATCCCTTCATTGTTGGTACAGCACAGTCTTCAAGATCACAGACTCAGTCAGGAGCCCTGAGTTCAAATCCTAGTTCTGACCTTATCTATTTGTGTTCTCTTAGGCAAACTTCTTAACTTCTGCACTCGTTGGTATATTAAGGGCATTAACAGTACCTACGTCATTGGGTTGTTGTGAGGCATAAATGAGTTGACGAATACAAAGGTTGTAATCACGTCTTCAGCAATCACCATTCATCCATTTAAAATGTATGTATTGCATGGTATTTCATGGTGCCACATACCAGGAACTGTGCTGAGCCGTGGGGAGCCAGTGGTGGTGGTGAGAAGAGCACCAGAGACCAAGGGCCCCCACCCCAGTCCTCAGGTGCTACTAACTCTTACTAGCCAGGTGGTTCTGGCTAAGTCACACAACCTCCTGGGGCCTCAGTTTTCCCTTTAGCCAAATAATAAAGATGGTGTCAATAATCTCAAAAATTACTTTCCAACTCTATGTATTCTTGGATGTTCTAACACTAAGTCAAGTAGGCTTGGTGGAAATTCATTTCAGCGGACTAAGGAGGTTAGTCTATCCACTCCCACGGACCCAGAATAAAACGACTGTGCTGTATTAGATGAATGACCTTGGCAATGTCATATCTTATTATGGAAAGTGGTTTTTGGATGTTTGGAATGAAAGGAGCGATAAAGAGATCACGTATTAACATTAGTGGTTTGAACAATTTAGGGAGCATATTAACAACAGGTTTTACTAATGTGAGGGGCCAGCAAAGCTCTCAATGAAAAGCTCTCTCTCGGACACTGTAGCTAGTGTTTGCAGGGGGAAGATGGGATAGAGGGAGCTCCTCCACATTTCATGGATGCTAAAACATCGAAGAGAGGAAATGAGTCACTCTTTACCAAATGAGTAAATACAGCAAGTTAAACCTAGCAGCAAAGAAGGAATAGAAGACGGGCCTGAACAGCTTCACTGCAGCATCTGTTGTATCCCCACCCAAAGTATTTTGGGACCCATTTAGAGATGCTTTGGGAGTTCCAGAAAGGGGAAGGCAGGCAAAGCTTAAGCATCTGATTAACCCAGTAGTTTGGTGTTTGGACTTCTAAAGTAGTAACAGAATAAACATAACCTTAGATCTGTTATTCTTTTTCCATACAAGAGGTATGTCGAATTAAATCCTCCTCCTACAGACTCCCATAGTGCTCCGCTCTTGGGCTGAGAGGGCACTCTTCATTTCTTGCTTAGCGCTGTGTCTCCCCCTCCAGAATTTCAGCTCTGTGGGTGTGGAGGTGTTGTGTTATCTGATGGTTCGTTGTTGTGCCCTAAGTGCCTAGCACAGTATCCAGCACAAAGGAGCAGAATGGTGCATACACGTTTGTATGTTCATTGAATGGAAAGGATAGTTTGTTTTAGCAGACTCGTCTTCTGAACTGTGCATTCCCGGTACTCTAAAGACCATTCCCTATTTCCGTGTGCTCTGATGGCTTTGTTTTGGGAGAGGACTGAAGACAAGAATAAGCATGTTGCCCTGTGTTTCTGACAAGAAGTCCGACTTGCTCAGGTCACAGGCCCGAATGTGCTCCTCAGATTGTCCCGAGATAAAAGGGGAGTGGCCTTCCTTATCCACCAGGCTTCCGAGCCGAAGGGGAAACTTAGACTCGCCCCCTCTCCGGCCTTTGGTGCCTGCCATCTCCCTGCAGCTGCTGGTCTTCTTGAGGACGTCCTCAACTTTCCCTCTCAGCCTGCGACGGGGTGTCTTCACTTCACTTCTGGTGAGTGGTTTTCTCACATTCTCCAGAGGAGAGGCCCTCAGCGAAGCCAGTGTTCTCCCGAGTCCTAGGACAGCATCCATGTCAGACCAGGTTGCTGTGGGGCATTCTACAGGAATGTCTTAAATATCGAAGGCACTGAAAAGTCTGGTTCAGGGCAGGGAATTGGACGTATTGGGACATAAACTCTATTTCTTTGTTTTCCTGGTCTACCCCATCCCTACCACCTTCTCCCCAACCTTCAACCATCATGGCACCAGAGATGTAGAGTCCCAGAGATGGACAGTCGTAGCCTTTTGGATTCTCCACACCACACGTGTCCCTGCTTTCCTTTCTCTTCTCTGCATGCAATGACCCTACACCAAGGCTGCAGTTGGGGTGGGAGAGAAGGTTCACAGCCCGCCCCCAACCTCGGGGGTCCAGGAGGCCTGAGAGGAAGTCACACTGAGGTTTATTATACCAGATCCCCTTCCTCCGTTTTCCTGTGATCTCAGCGCCTGGGGTGCCTGCCAAACCCCACGTTGCTGTATCTTCATTCTGTGGACGCTGTGGCAAAGGGCTGTAGAATGCAGAAAGGAATGTTCATGGTCAGATTCAAACTTGGCGAGCTGCTGCCAACATAGCAACATGACCGCCTCTAGGCTCCATCCTGGATGAACTCCCATTTCCCCACACTCATGGCCTCCACACTCATGGCCTCCATGCCTCATGCCACATCAGAGGGTTGGACCTTTGTATTTGTTTCTCTTTGCATACTCATGATGCCACATAAATTGAGTTTTTGCTGACCATGAAACAAAACCCAGAAAGCTGACTTTGGATGACATCTTTTAATCATAGGGGGAATGCAGAATTCCAATGTAGAAAGCTGTTGATAACCCACTACCTGGTATTATTGTTTGGGTATCAGGTTAGAATAACAATGGTAACAGCAAACTCACTGTGCTCCTGGCACTGCTTAAACCTTTTAAATCCTATGGGCTCATTTAAACCTCACCACAGTATTTTGAGTAGGTAATTCTAATATCTCCATTTCACAATTAAGGAAATCAAGGCAAAATAGAAGGGCGTTAAACTTCCTAGCTAGGGTGGCTTTTGTTGCATACAGGATGAAAAAACAGTGCACAAGTCGAAGCTTTGTCTTTGTGTTATGAAGGCCGCTTATTGTTTAAAGTAATAATTAATAACCTGATTAGAGATTTTTTTTTTTTTTAAAGATTTTATTTATTTACTTGAGAGACAGAGCAAGTGAGAGAGGAGCAATGGGGAGCGGCAGAGGGAGAGGGAGAAGAAGACTCCCTGCTGAGCAGGGAGCCCGATGTGGGACTTGATCCCAGGACCCTGGGATCATGACCTGAGCCAAAGGCAGATGCTTAACCGACTGAGCCACCCAGGTGCCCCCTGATTAGAGATTCTAACAAAGAAAATTATCAATAACTTTCTTGGTTTGAAACCCCAGGTTTAATTTATTAATTGCTTATCTTTGTTTGATAAAACCATGCCAGATTAGTAAAGAATAGCTAATTATTTGGGGAATTACCTAATTGTTTTTTCTAATGATTTATGTAGAGGCTTTATAGGTTTATTGGTTAAGATATGAGGCAGCAAATTTTATTTTTAAACAAAGTTTCTAGAATATCTTCAACGCCATATATTCTCGAAAACTTCACTAGCAATGCCACTGTAGCTCATACAGACTGTGAGCTCCTCAGGACAAGGACTATGGTCTCTCTATTGTTGTAGTCACATTACCCAGCACAGTGTTTAGAACATGGTGAACATCGAGAAAAATGTGTCTTTGATCCATACAGAAAACTGTTCTCATTATAAACACGGCAGCTGCACCTTGCATTGTCCATTTGATTGCTGTTCTTATTTATCACCCTTGAATCCTAATAGCTTTTGGCCATCTTCAAAGGTATTATTCACCTTCAGAATAATAGGTAACAATTTGGCACCACTAAGTTACTTATAATGCTTCACTTTCTGAGGGTAATTCCCAAAGGAGAAAGAAAGAAAATATTTCTGGGAATCTATTATATACCAAGCACAGGTACTTTCATTTCTGTCATCTTATTTAATCTTCTCATCAGTTTTGTAAAGTAAGCATAATTATGGCTCTTTTATAAGTAAAGAAGCTATGGTTCAGAAAGGTTAAGTAACTCACCCAAAGTCACACAGCTAGCTAGTATGTTTTAGAACTACGATTTAACTTAGGTACCTTTGACTCAAAAGCCTACTTTGCACTGCTACTGCTGTCTTGAAGAGGAGGTCCAGGGATGTTATGAGCAATAGAGACATCACTGGGGAGAGACATAACCTACCAATGGGAATACTGGGAAGGAGAGCACACTCATTTCCATGTGTAAATGCTAACAGGTTTGGTTACATCTCAGACTGTGTTAACTGTGGCTCTTGGCAAGTTATTGCTTAATGCTGGCGCTATTCTAAGAAGAGCTGTCAGAACTTTTAGCCACATGCCCACTTCTTGTGGTCCCAGAGTTCTGTTTACTGAGCACCACCCAAATGGTTGTGGGTCTCGGTGAGGTCGCCATCTTTTGAGAGAAGGCTGGAGGGTAGAGGTGGGGTTGATCAGGACGGGGACAACTTAGGGCAGGCGATCATGATGGAATTCTCACTCTGATGGGCTGGCCTTCACCTGGACAGGGAGGATAGGGGCGCCCATCTGCAGCGCGCATAGGGGCCCTGCCTTCCCGCCGGCTTTGCTTCCCAGAGACCCGCATTCCTGGTCAGGCTACCTCACCTTTCTGGAGGCCTCCTTTCTTGTTTGCAAAACAGACGGCATTGGATCAGGTGACTGAAGAGCTTCTATCCAGTTCTAAGTTTCCACGGCTTTACAAATCTGAGGCTTGTGCGGGTGGAGCGCAGTAACGGGATCCAGTGCAGAACCGGTATGGTACCTGTAGGGGACAGGCGGGCACGCGTGTGCACGTGCACACGTCTGCGTGTGTCATTTGCTGTCCTGTCCATCTCCGAGTCCCTCAGTAGGATTAAGTGAGGGAAGAATCAGAATTTCTCACGTTGATTTTGGCTAGATCTTACCCCGGAAGCTGTTGCAGACGGTGCTCTAGTCGTCGCTGCTGTTCAGACTACGCTTCCGGCCCTGCCACGTGACGGTGCCCGGCCCTCCTGGTTAGCCCCGCCTCCGTGCCCTTCCATCCGGGAGCTCAGGCCCCGCAGGCGCCGAGGACGCTCCTCCCACCCCTGCTGCGAGCTTCCCGTGGGCAGCCTGGAACGAATGGGCCGTGTGTGCCTCTTCCGGAGAGGCCACACCTGTCTCGGCGAGGCTGACTGTTTTTAGAGACCACAGTCCCCTCACCGGAAGTTGCTTCTGTTTCCTGTATTTGGTAAGTCTTGGAAGCCAAAGACCACCTTTGGCTTCTGCCAACTCACTTTTCGGGCAGGAAGAAACCCCACTCCTGCATGCGGCTGCTCCTGAGAGGCCTGGGCCACGCTTGTCTTCCTGCGTGCTGATGGGACTAGCGCTTCAGACAGACAGCCTGAGGCCAGCCGAACCCCTCACACCGCGGGTCTGTGTTGTAGCAGCAGATCATGACACTTAAACTCACTCAAGGTGCCACTGGCCTGGTCCACTGGGAATAAAGTTCAGAGACCAGGCCAGGACCTCTCAGAGCCTGCCTGCTCTGGCCCTTCACTCCTGCTTCCCCTTTCCCTCCCCTCCCGCTGTGTTTCGGCCCCTCTGTTCTGGAAGCCTTCCTCCGCACATCATATGGCTGCCATGGCCTCTGCCGGTAACCTCCTCGGCTTGGCCCTCCCTGCTCTCTTCAGCTCTCTGCTCAATGCCATCCTTCAGACAGGCCTTTCCCGACCACCTTACCTAAGAAAGCAGCCCCTGTCGCTGTCAGTTCCCTGACCTGCCTGATGCTTCCTCACAGCACTTCCCCATAGCCCGATGTCTGGCGCACTAGAAGATGCACTCCACATGGCGGGGACTTTGTGTTATTCACGTCTGTATTCTCATTGCCAAACCACCATCTGGCACGGAGAGCACACTCAATAAATATTCATAGGATGGATGAGTGAATTATTGTAATTCTTGATCCATGCCCAAGTTATAAGGCCCTCCAGTCAACCACCATCCACTTCTCTTGACCCCAAGCTGATCTGGGCTCCCTCTCCCCTGGCCCAAAGGTCCCAGCTGACTATGGCTCAAACATTTCTGCCCTACCCTCTGGAATTCTCATTACAGGAAAACACACTCCCCTACATCATCACTAAATCTTCCTCCACCTCCTTGCCTGAACTGAACCCTCAAGAACTGTCACTCAAGAACATAGCTTCCCTGAAGCCCACTCAAGTAGGGTGTCTCCTTCTCCCATATCCAGTGTACCTTAGGGTCAGGAAGAAGTGTTGTACCCTATCTTTGCCGAAGCCAGATTCAGAAACTCAGGCTAGAAACTCAGGCTAGACCTGGCCAGCAGTCATGGTACCTCAGCCTGGGAAGGGACAGACCAAACCAAGAAGAGGCCTAGGGTTGCCATTTGCAAGATTCTAGCTAAAGCAACCTCCATTCACCTTGTAAACCTAGTGCTCAGTGGATTTCTTCCATGCCATCCTGAAGATAAGAGTTCAGGGCTCCACTGGAAGCAGATGGAATTGGTTGTACATCTTTCTGTCCCCTCCCAATCGGTTATACAGACTCCCCAGTTCAAACCTCTAAGTCTTACACTTTTCTCATCCCTGGGCAGAATTTAATTCTGTTATGACCTTCATGAGTAAATACCAGAATCCAGGCAGCAAACACCTGGAAATCCCACCAATCCTAGATCTCTGACTCTTGCTTCATGCTTTTTTTTTTCTTTTTGAGTTATAAATACTGTCTGTAAATTGAGCAGTATTATGATTAGGTCGAATAAGAATTTATTCATTAAACTTCAGAGCATCAAAATTAAGTGGCTCAATAAAAAACAAGTTATAAAGAAATACCTACCCAATATTAAGCCTAAATCTTCGTGTAGGTCAAAAACATAAGTAGATGGAGGAAGGTTACATAAGTAAATTCACAGGTGACATATCTGTAATAAATATGAAATTGGAAAGTCATTAGTATGGGAAGTTAAGGCTAATATTTCTTTTGAAATTAGCAGCATGGGAGGCAACCTCTTCTTTCACCAACTACCTCCTGTTTCTTTTCTCAGGGAAAGAATTTGGGGATAGAAAAAGCTGCTGATTTGATTGAATACGGTTTTTGCTTCAACAATTATACTTGCCAGCAATAATTGTTCTGTCTTTGATCATTTATTTTGTTTTTCCTGTCATATTACCGATGCAATAATTCTTTCTACCATTTGGTCATAATCCATGACCAGATGGTGCTGGCTATTGCAAAAGTGAGAATGTTGGGAATGGGCATGGTGGAGGGGCTGCTCCCCAAAAGGTGACCCACAGTTCAAATCTCGGGGGCCAAAGGAATGTTCCAAATGGGGGCTCATTCTGGGACAGCATTCCTGTCTGCTTGAGATTTGGTGGGGCAGGGTAGAGAGGTCATTCTGGTAAGACTAGGCAGAGGTGACATTTGAGGGAGACTTTCCAGGCCCAGTACATAATTTAGCTCGGACATTGTCCCAGATACTGACTGCTTATACAGGGACAGAGCTCAGGAGCAGGGCCCAGATTGCTGACAAAAATGGTCCTAGTGTTGGAGTAAATGACCAGTTAGACTTCGTGTTGCACGTTCCAGAAAACCCAAACAAATTGGGTCTCACAGTAGAGGATGGCTCTGCTTGCAAATGTCCCAAGGTAATCAGACTTTACATATAGCTTGATCAGGGCCACTGCATTCCTCTGAGACTCTCCTGGCCCACTCTGGGCTTCTTATGCTGACTTCCCTCAGGATGGTGAATAACTACAGCAGCTCTAGGCATCCCATTGAAAGGAAAAGAACAAAGGATGTCCTTTCCCAGAAGTCCACAGTATATGACTTATCTGGTCTGCTTCATTAGTGGTTTGTCATGTGTCTGCCTTTAACCAGTGGAATCTTACTGATTAGCCTAGGCCTGAGTCTTGGGATTATATGCTTATTGTGATGGTAAATTTTATTTGTCAACTTGACTGGGCCACAGGGTGTTCAGATGTTTGCTTAAACATTATTCTGGGTGTGTGTGTGAGAGAGTTTTTCTAAATGGGATTAATATTTCAGTTGGTAGACAGAGCAAAGCAGATTGTCCTTCCTAAGGTGGGTGGGCCTCAACCAATCAGTTGAAGGCTTGAGCAGAACAAAAAGACAGACCTTCCCTAGTGTAAGAGAGAATTCCTCCTGCCTAACAGCCTTTGAATTGGGACATCAACTTTTTTTCTGTCTTTGAACTCAAACTGAAACACTGGCTCATCCTGGGACTCAAACTTGCCAGCCTTCGAACTAGAACTACATCCTTACCTCTCCTGGCTCTCAGGCCTTTGGACTCGGACTGCAACTAGTCCATCAGCTCTCCTGGGTCTCCAGCTTACCAAATCAGGGGCCAAAGGAATGACCCTGCAGATTTTGGAATTCGTCAGCCTCTGTAGTCACATAAGCCCATTCCTTTATATATTTTCTTTATATTTATATCTCTGTATACATCCTATTGGTCTGTTTCTCTGAGAACTGTGACCAATACACTTATGGTTCAGGGAAGGGCTTTCATATAATCAGGGGAACTAGAGGTGCTCAGAAAACTGATGCCTTGGGCACCTGGGTGGCTCAGTCGGTTAGGCGTCTGCCTTTGGCTCAGGTTGTGATCCCTGGGACCGAGCCCCACATCGGGCTTCCTGCTCGGCAGGGAGTCTGCTTCTCTCCCTCTCTCCCTCTGCCCTCCACCATTCTCTCTCTCTCTCAAATAAATAAAAAATCTTTTAAAAAAAGATGAAAATTTAAAAATTATTAAAAAAAAAACTGATGCCTTAGCTCTGTCATAAGCTGATTGAACATGACAGTATCATTCCTTTATAGAAGGGAAGTCTATGTCCCAGGAGACTCAGAGGAGCCTAGAACTCATTCTAGACACATTGGAATGGAGAGCAGCAAGACCAAAGAGCAGGAAGCCACACACTGTTGGGCCTGGCACAGAAGCTAGCTGGAGCTCAGCTTGCTATGGTGAACTATAGTGGATGTAACTAAAGTGGAATAATAATGATGCCACCACCATCATCGGTGCGCGGCATGGAAGTGAGACTCCCTCTGCACTGACATGTTCAGTCCTCCTGAGATCCCTGTGAAGTCGGTCTGATTATACATAATACACAGATGAGGAGGCAAAGGCTTAGGAATTAAGTACCTTGCCTTTGCTTCTCTGAGGCATAACTGGGGAAAACAGGCCCTCACAGATGTGAACCTTGGTCGGATTCAGCCCTCTGTGATCTGGAACTTGTTCTTGTCATCTCTGCACTGCGAATTTAGAAAAACCTACCCGGCATGGGTCAGGTCAGATTTCCTATTCATCACTGGCATTTTTGCTGCTAAAACTTTTTGTGCTTCCATATGTCATAGCATTTAGTGAGGAGGAGGCTCTTGGCATTGTCACCCACTTTGCTATCTTTCTGGAAGCCCATAAGCTCTGTTTGTATGTTGGGAAAAGTTCTAACACTGCAAGACTTTAAAGAATTTTGGAGTAAGGGAATTCTCCCCACGTGCACTTTATGACAGCCGTCCCTGGGTGCTCCAGTAGCTGGAGGACGTAAAGAAATCAGGATCTGCAGCTGGTGACAGCATGCTATTGCTGGTTTTGTTGGCATAAATATGGAACATGTGCTTGCTATATTAATAATTCAATTCATCTGCCCTTTTCCCAATTTGTATAGAAAAATAGAAGAAGTGCACATATCCAGTCAAGGATATTAAGTAAGAATGAACTGGAGAAACTACAAAATCGAGCACACAAGTATGTAAGTTATTCTCTGTCACAGAGTAAATGTTTTCTTAGAAATGGCTTGTAACTCACCCTAGAAAAACAAAACAAAAATATCTCGAGTTACTGGTGCAAATTTATTTTTTAAAGCCCCCAAATCACTGCCAAAACCATTGTCTCTATTTAAGTACCCATTTGCCAAACTATTCTAAATTGAAATGGTCTCTAGAATCTTCGTGCCTGAATAAACTCAATGGAGCCTTTGCAGAAAGATAAATGAGAAACCAAGTGTATGTCTGAACTGGGCACATGGATGATTAATGTTCACATTGAACCCTAGACGGGTTGATCTCCACAGTGTGTACTCATGTGGGGGCTGAACATCAGCCACTCTGTTATATAAGGGCTTCTGCCACATCCCTCCCCTTCCCTTTAGAGACAAACTTCATAACAGGGTTGTGTAGACTTGGCTCCCTCCCCTCTGTGCCTCCTACTCATGCACCACTCAGTCCACTGAGTTCTGTCTTGCACCCATGGTTTGGTTGAAGCTATGTTCTGGAACATCATCAGAGACTCGAGACTCTTCTCTTTCCCAGGCTCTGCACCCCTCCATGCCTGTGATGCTCTTGGCTGCTCCACTGGCCTCACTTCCCTCGTTCTTCCCCCAGTCTCCTCCTCAGCATCCCCTTTTCTTTTACCTCTTCCATGAAGTGTTGCCCAAGATTTCACCCTCAGCAATTGTGTCCGACAGCAAACCTAATGTACAAATGACCCCTCCATTCACATTTCCAAACCAGACCATCTCCTGGATTCTAGATTTGACTTCCCCTTTAGCATTTCAAGCTGAACCTGCCCAACATTGGCCCCATTAGTTCTTCTCTCCTTAAGTTTAGAGGTTGATTTAAGGATCATTGATATTTTGATGACATCAGGTTTTCCACCCAAGACAATGATGGGAACTTTTTAGTCATTTTTCTAAATCATGTATGGTTGTTAAGTTTCGTGGAGGAAGAGTGTATGTTGATGCTAGAAGGTTAGGGAGTGAACTACAGTGGACGTTTGTTAAGATTCTGGCTGCCCTGTACTTTTCACCTTTGCTATTCTGTAAAATTTCCAGATTTATGAATCCTATGATCCTAAGAGAAACTCAAAAACTTGCTTTGCCATATCAAGTAAGGCACAGGCAGGTGACTTTCACCCATCAGTCCTATTTGTGGTACAAGTAAGAAATCTGGAACAGGAAGTTCCACATGGAATTTATCCTTGCTGGTGAGTGACAGCTGAGGCATGTAGTTCTTGGGGGGGAGGGTAGAGGCTGTCTCACCTACAAGTGACATTGGTGCTGACGGCAGTGGCAGTTACGGCTACAACAGTGTAAATGGTAGAATTTAGGGCTCAGTGACATCAGGGGCCCTGTTTTCCAAGCAGCCCTGCATAGCAGCATGATTTGGGGTCTCTTCCTGGAAGTTTAGCCTTGAGCCTATTTCTCAAGCCTTTTTCTCGAGCCCACCCATATAATATCCTTTAAATAAACTCTTCTCCTGCCAGTTTCTGTTGCTTGCAATAGGAACCTTGACTAACACATCAGGGAAGTGTGGAAAGGGAAATAGTCTTGAACAAAAATTCCATCCATGGTCACCATGAATATCCAGGTGGGCTGTGAACTGAACACGTCTGGGTGCCAGCCATGTAGACTGAGGTGTGAGTGGAAACTCTTGGAGATGTACAACTTCTCATGTCCCAATAACCTTTGCTACTGCATAGCTGCTACTCCGTCTCTACCCTGATCTGATTGTACATTGTACTTTATATTTAGCACTTTTTAAAAAAGTTATGGTATAATACACATAACATTGAATTTACTATCATAGCCATTTTTAAACGTCGAGTTCAGTAATGTTAGGTATATCCATCCACATTGTCATACAACATCGCCACTGTCCGTCTCTAGAACTTTCTCATCTTCCCAAGCTGAAACTCTGCCCCCAGTAAACACTAAGTCCTCATTCCCCCCTCCCCCAGCCCCTGGCAACCACCATTCTACCCTCTGTCTCTGTGAATTTGCCCACTCTAGACACCCCATATTAGGTGAAATCATACAGTATTTGTGACTGGATTGTTTCATACAGCATAACGTCCTCCATGTGGTGGCACGTGTCAGAATGTCCTTCCTTTTTAAGGCTGGATAACATTCCACTGTGTGGATAGGCCACATTTTGTCTATCCATTTATCCATCTGTAAACATCTGGGTTGCTTACACTTTTTAGCTATTGTGAATAATGCAGGTATGAACATGATTGTATATACTTGGCACTTTTGATACGAATAATAGTGACCATCCCTTATATCACACTTAGTATGTATTGGGCATTACTGTAACATATATGAATCCCTTTAAACTTTGCAACAACTCTGTGAGTGAGAAGCTATCATTATCCGTATTTTACCAACAAGGAAACAAAGGCACTGACAAAACCCTCATAGGAATTAGGGAACGTACTCCGGGGTACTTGAATCCTGGTGGTAGAACTGGGATTCAAATGCCCGAGTATGGCTCTGGAGTATAGACGCTCCTCTGTGCTGCCTCTGAATACACTGCCTTTGGACCTCGGTCACTTCCTCGGAGGATTACAGTGACTTTGTTCAGTGTGCTCTTCGTGCTGCCACAAATGGTGTCCTGACCCTTGATGGCTGGTTCCTTCTTGCCATTTACATCCTAATTTAAATGTCTTTCCTCAGAAAGACCTTTAAAAAAAAAAAAAAAAGATTTTATGTTTTTATTTGAGAGAGAGAGAGAATGAGAACAAGTGGGGGGAGGGCAGAGGGAGAAGCAGGCTCCCCGCTGAGCAGGGAGCCTGACCCAACTCGGGACTCGATCCCAGGACTCTGGGATCATGACCTGAGCTGAAGGCAGGTGCTTAACCAACGGAGCCACCCAGGCGCCCCAGAAAGACCTTTTTTGACTCCCCAGTTTAGTTTGTCTTTACCACAGTACCTGTTTCAAATCCATACAAAGCCCCTATTACTCTCTAACATCTTAGTATTCATTTATTTTTTGTCCACCACCAGTCTCCCACTAAAATATAAGCTCTGGGAAAGCAAAGGCCTGTGCTAACTTTACACTGTTATATCCCCAGTGCCTAGCACTCTGGTTAGCAAATCGTAGGTGTGCGATAGAGTTGTTGGCTGTAACAGTGAATGAATGCATAAAGGAATAAGCCTGGCCAACTTAGAATTTTACATTAAAAAAATTAAAATAAAGCAGATGTTAATATAGGGAAATTCTTTCCATTGAGCCAAGGGTTTACATAAACCCAAGAGCTAAACAGAATGGCTAAAATATTCTCTTATTTCTAATGACCACACACTATTCTGCTACTTTCTAGCTGCATTTGCTGATTAGATTAGCTATAATGATGGCATTGTTTCCAGTTTATGGAATTGGAAAGGTTATGACAAAGTTGCTTATCCAGCTTCGTGAAAGTTAAGTATTTAGTTCCAAGAAACTCAAAGATTGTCTGTAATTTCAGCTGAAGTTAAAATGAGTGAAAGTTTTTCATCTTGCCCTCCAGATCAGGAGTGCAAAAGATACCTGCACAGGACGCTGTGGTCACGCTGCTGCTAGTCACAGGGTCATCTGTGTCTCAGAGACACTCCTGGATGGAAGGGGAAGAGAAGTCTTCAGAAGCATCTGCCTCTTTTCTCTAGATCTTTATTGAGAAATTCCTGTGGAAGAGAAATCCATATAAAAGAAAAAATTTCTGGAGCACCTGAGTGGCTCATGTGGTTAAGCAGCCAACTCGTGGTTTCAGCTCAGGGCATAATCTCATGAGTCATGGGATCGAGTCCCACGTCAGGCTCTGTGCTCAGCGGGGAGTCAGCTTGAAGATTCTTTCCTTCTGCTCCGCCCCCCTCGTGCTCTCTCTCTGTCTCTCTTTTTCAAATAAATAAATCTTTAAGAAAAAAATTCTGTAGCAGAATTAGGAACAAAAATGGTCTAGAAAAGAAAAAAAATATCTAAAATAAGGAAGTCATGTGGCAGAAAACATTTGATTTTCTGTAAGGTCTTCTGTTCCTATCAGTATCTTTAGAATATACTGCCCAAACTAAGCTGCCCATTTTTTTTTTTATCTCTCATATAAGATGTCTTGACACCTGTAAAATAAAGAAAGTGATTACTTTGGATTTCATTAAAATAATAAGCACCATTGATGTACATTTTTGACTGGGAGGTTCTCAGAGATCCTCAAGTAAAAACAAACAGCATTTTATGTATTTTAGCCATTTAAGAACAGCTATAAATCCACATGTAACTAAAGTGTGGCATGCCAGCTAATGCAGGGAGGTTGAAAGGGTTCCCAGTGTATTAGGAATTAGGATTTTACTTTGGTAATTCAGGGCCAGGAACCCAGTTTGGAGATAGTCAACTGAAATCTGTTTTATATCACTTCTAGAATCGAAATATTCCACTCAGTGTCCTTAAGGAACTAGCAAAGAACACAGCTGCTATCCACTTGCCTACTTCATGTAAGTTCTACTGGGAAATAATCTATTCAATTTGCCTCATTAAAGTTGAATGAAATCCAACGTCCATAATGATTATAAGCTTTGCAGACTGAACTCCTTCTGGGATAAGAGTGATTCATCGTCGTGTGCCGGGTTATAGCCTTGTGTCAGATGAGGGCTCCATCACTGAGTGACAGATGCAGAACTGAGCAGATCAGTGGTAAAGTACGTCTGCCATTGGGCAAGGACTCAGGAATGTAGATCTTCCAAGGGATAGCACAATTTACAGATTTTTGTTATTGTTTTGTTTCCTCAGTCTTGTTTTGATATCATTTGTGCAAAAAAGTGAAACAAAGCTCTTTGTTAATGGGGGGAAAATGACTATACACAAACCAGCAGAATGTGAGATGTTAAAACTCAAGGCCATCTGGGTTCTTGTGGCCCTGGTTATCCATGGTTTGGTGTGGTGCTGCGTGGATATAAAGTGCTGGGACCAAGGCCAGAAGTAATACCGTAAGATGGAAGGGGAGAGGGAGAGGGAGAGAGAGGGAAGGATCTTGTTCACAAGCAACAAAAAATCTAGAATGTCTGGCTTAATCAAAAGGCAGTTGCCTTCCCCCCAGAAAAGAAGGCAGAAGCCAAGCAGAAGGCAGCTGAGAGAGCAGAGTTCAAGTGAGGTCCTCCCGAAGTGCAGGCGAGATGCCTCCAGTCCTCATGCATTAGCCGGCCTGGTGGGCTGGCACATATAAGGATATGTCCCCACGCAGGATGTGTCCCCAAGCAGGATGACCCCCATTAACCTTGCTGTGTTCTCAAGAACCACGAGCTTTCAGTCAGAAAATGGCAAGTTCTCTTCCTTTAATTCATATGTTGTTGAAGGGACCCTGGGTTCCTTGTCAAGCCACAGTTTTCAGTATTTCTGGTTTTTGTTAAAATACCATCTCTTGTGGCTGAAGGGAATGTGGAATAATGTCGAGGAGGAGCACGATATCATTATCGTTGAACTTAATAATCAGCAAATGGGTTTTTCCACCGGGTAGGCAGTGCCCGACCTATAAGTGGGTTCCATTCCAAAAGTTCTTTGGAACTTGGGATGAATTTTCCCACAGGAAATAGAAATAGGAATTAGACTCCCAGTTCCAGTCCACAAGAGCTGGTTTAATTCATAATTGAGCTGAACTATAGTTATATGGGCCATATTTTCTGAACCCCAAATTGAGATCCATGATTTGGCAAGTACGTAGGTTCTTACCACAACAAAAGAACAAAGCAGAATACTGAAATTGGATTTATACTGGGAGATCCAGGAAGTCCTATATTGTAGGACTTCAAATGCTGCCCTGTAGACCCCAACGCCATGCATAACTATGCTTCTGCAGGAAAATGCATGTCCAGCTCCAATGTGGTGCATTAGGATCACACTCCTCCTGCCGCTGTCTGACCCCCCACACCCCCCACACCTGGCTTTATGCCTCAGGAGGGGGCCCCAACACTGTTGTGATGCCTGGCTGGCCCCACAACTCTGTTCCCATAGCTGGCTCCCTCATTCCTCCCTCCTGCAAGCCTAGTGCCATCCCAAGCTTTGGGAATAATCCCAGTCTCGATCCACAGATCTCCGAGGCCTGGACTAGTATCACCAGCCATCTTGTTCATCCCACACTAACTTTGCCAACTAGTCCCAGCCACTGTGAATTTTGATGGAGCTTCCTGGTCTCATCACTTGGTCCCTGCTCTACTCCTGTCCCAGAAACTTAGACTTTATCTGGGCAACTGTGGCCAGAACTCTGCAGCTGGCTGCCTGCCCACCTGTACCTCTGCTTGGGCTGGCTCTCACCCCACAGCTGACCCACTCTGGCTTATTTGCTGATACCAAAGACCTTCAGCCTAGGGGCTCAGTGCTCCCAGCCCCTAACCAAACAGCGTCAAGAGAGGAAAGACTTTGGAGACAGACTCATCCTGGTTGAATTCTAACTTAGCCATTTGCTCACTGTGAGTCTTTCAACAAAGTCATCAAATCTTTCTGAACGCGTTTCCTTATGCTTGAAACAAGGATGTTAATAACAGCTATGATACTTGTAATGTTTACCACGCGCCAAATACCATTGTAAGGGCTTTATGTGTGTTAGTTCATTGAAACCTCACAATAACAGTCTGAAGTTAATGCTGTCATTTTCCCATTTTACAAATGAGCAACGGGAGGCCTCTGGCACTTGAGTACTTTGCTTAAGGAAACAGTTTAGTAAGTGATGGAGCCAAGACTCTAAGCCAGCGCGACTGCAGACCTGCACCATCAGCCTCCGGAGACACGGTGTGAAGCCCAGTGCAGTGTCCAGCACGCAGGGGGCCTCAGTAACCAGCCCTTGCTACTTGATGTGACTGCCCATCCATGTCTCCATTTCCCGATAGATGTGCTTGGGAAATAGTTGTTGTCTGACCGAAGGTCATGTTACTAAATCCATAATCCTGCAGTCTTCTGTCCACACAGCCTTCCCACCTCTGCCCCACATTTGCAGTCCCAATTGTGTAAATGGGTTTCGGCCCTGTTTGGTTCATCCATTCCTTTACCCATTTAGGCAATTATTAAAGAAATGACTATTCTGGAGACTGTGGGCACAACAGTTTGCAAGATGGACACAGTCTCTGTCCTCTCAGTGTTTACGATTCAGTGGGAAAACACATCAGATCATCACTCAGTGAATGTAAAATTACAGTTGGCAAGTGCTCTGAGGCGGGTGGAGAGGGCTATAAGGCTGTCATGGCATCTGATCTAACCAGAGAATCAGGGAGGGTTTCTTGGAGGAAGTGATATTTACTTGAGAACTGAAGAATGAGTAGGAAGCAGTGGAAGATGAGAGAGAGAACATTCTTGTCAGTTAGAACATGTGCAAAGGCCCTGTGGTGAAAGCTAGCAGGATGTGTAGAAGGCCAGTGTGGCTACAGCAGAAATTGTATGGCATGGAATGAGTCTGGTGATATAAATAGGGGCCAGACCATCCAAGGCCTTGGAAGCCACAGTGGGGTTTTATCTTTATAACAAGAACCCTAGGGAAAAATTGAAGGGTTTTAAACAGAGGTAAGGTTGGGGAGGGGATGGCATGATCCAGGATACTCTTGGAAAAGATCACTCTGGCTTCATGATGCAGAATGAATTGGAGAAGTCAGAGAAGGAGAGAAGAAGAGGGTTCTGGTCTGGACTTTTCCACCTTAAAGACTCTGGTTGAACTTTCTTTGCTGATCTGGTTGCCCATTGCTCTCAGGGAGTCTTTCTAGAAGGTTTAGCTGAGAACCCTGACTTGAGACTTAAAATGTGCAGATGTCTCATGATTCTGATTTGGGGGGCAGTTCTGAGAGTTTGAGGGAGAGGCCCTTCCTACCAGGTATGATATCCAGCACTTTCCTGGTACCTGCTTCTGTCCGTCAGGTGATGATGGTGATTCTTGGGCATAGCCACATGCCTTTTTCACTAAGTCACAAAGTCAGGCTGTATCCCCAGGCAGCATCTCTCTAAAGATGCTATTGACTCTCAGATTAACGTCTGACAGTGTTTCTTGCTTTGGGATCGATTTGTAAACACCAATGTCTCAGAAAAGAAATGACATCAGAAATGAGAAGTAATTCTATGTTAAAATATGCAAGAGCACCAAACTGCAGGAGAACATTGAGAATTCTGAAAAATCTTGCTTCTTAGGTTCCTTACCTACAAGAGGCCAATCTAAATCCCAAACCCTTTTAACCCCAAAGTTCATCTTTGCCTTATGACCATCTGTTTCCTTTTGCTCTGTATGTCAGAATAGAAATACCTAGAATAAGATTCTTAAAACATACCCCAAAAGTTTTACTGCTATAAGCAGACCGCTAGGGACAACACAGCAAATAGGAAAGTCTCTTGCTATGAGATGAATGGGCTGTGAAGAGATTAATTAGGTACCAAGGACTTATCAGAAATTAAAACAAAGAGTTGGACATGCTACTTGATCCTGATCACTTGCCACCATCACATGCCTCATTACTTCAAAATGAATAAAATGTTCAAAAGGCACATTCTCACCCAATAAATACAGAATGGGGTAGGAAGGGAAAATTGGAGTCATTGTGCACATTTGCAGTTGGGAATTTGAGCCCAGCCAGACCCTGGAATCCATTAGCCTTGACATGCCATATATCATAGCAGAAGGTAATTTTCTCCTTAAATTTGCAATTAGGCCTGGGATTTGGCCCTCGACCCTGATGTCACAGAGTATCAATTATACTGCTTGGCATACCGTGTACTTTACCCTGTAACAAGCAGAGTCATCTTCTTCCGGGTTTTGTAGAGTTCAGAGTCCAACACACTGGCTAATTTTGTGCTTTTCCATCTCCCATGGGTTGTTCCTATTGTTTCCCCTGCTTAAGGCTTATCTCCCTCCAAAGATGAAACCAACCTCCTTAAGGTTTGGAAAACGAGCTCCAATGTGCCTCTTTTCCTCCATCCTCATCTCCTAGAGGTACCCATGCCTCCTAGTAAGTACTCAGAAATTCCTTCTGTCATTCCAAGGGTTCTGTCAGCCTCCAGGACATAAAGGAGGAAAAGTTCTGTGTGAACACAAGTATGTTTTGTTTTATACATTCATTCAAGCATTTGTTTTCTGCCTATCATATTCTAGGTGCTGTGGATATAAAGGGAGTCTCCAAGAACTCCATTTTGTCCTTGTCATTTCCTTTCAAGTAAATTTATCCAAGACACACAATAGATATCCAAGACACACAATAGCTTTTTTTCTAACATAAAGTGAAGGGATGCATTCTTCATTTGAGTTCACCAATAGTCTGGAAAGGCCTTCTTTTGTTTTATTTTATTCCTTTTTTTCCCACTTCTTCCTCACTCCCCACTCTCATTAACCCTTCTCCCCCCTGACCCTTAAGTGTCCACTCCGGTACGTTTGGCACATGTCCTTGGATCTATATGGATCTTTGTAGAGTAAAGAGCATGGTTATGTGAATGTAAGTGTTTGAAATTTACAGCGATAGCAATAGTAATAGTGCGCTGTAGGATTCATCCTATTTCTTAATTTTTAACAAATGGCAGACTGTGTTTTAAAGACCAGTGGA
The DNA here is from genome assembly GCF_004348235.1 of Phoca vitulina. Lineage (NCBI taxonomy): Eukaryota > Metazoa > Chordata > Mammalia > Carnivora > Phocidae > Phoca > Phoca vitulina. The sequence continues at coordinate 75,455,434 of NW_022589708.1, forward strand.
TGGGGGTGCCTGGCTGGTTCAGTTGGTAGAGCGTGCAACTCTTGATCTTGGGGTTTTGAGTTTGAGCCCCACATTGGGTGTAGAGATTACTTTAAAAAAATAGAAATCTTTAAGAAATAAAGATGTTTCTGATGGTACCTCTGGCTTATTCCTCCATCCACTTCAGTCTTCTATCAGGGGCAGCCCCTGTTTTTCTCATCCGTTCCCCAAGTTAAGCCGCAGGCTGCCTTCCACTCTTCCCACCCATGGAGAATGCTGTGCTCAGTCACCTGAGCCTTGTTCCTTCTGCAGTGCTCTCTGGGAGTCTCCTCTAAAAGCAGGCTTTATGGGTCATAGGTCATATGCTCACCTAATTTCACTGAGTTCTCCTGCCACATTGCCATCAGATGGCTGCACTATTTCCACTCATAGCGACCCTTCACTCTCTTCATAGTATCAGCTTTGTACCCAGAATCATAGTAATAATAATGCCCACTGCCATTTATTGAACATCTGCTACCTGCCAAGCTTGGTGCTAGTTGCTTCATGTGCAGAATCCAAAATACTTACATCTTTGTGAGGTGTGTATCAACATCTTGTTGACAGGTGAGGATAGCAGGATTCAGAAAGGGTAAATTCCTTGTCCAGGGGCACACAGCTCTCCTGTGACAGGGGCAGGATTTGAGCTGACATCAGTCACTGGTGCTGAGCTCAGTGTGACTTGAAAAATATGTACTGCCGAATGTGCTAGGCTCATTTTATTAAAATCATATAACTAATTGTGATGGGGGAGGGTGACATGGTGGAGAACTCTGCTCCAGATGAGTGAGTAGCACTCTGTAGTTTTGCCCATCATAGTGAGGTGCTCAGAGAGCCACAGAAATCCTTATATGCAACTAGACCTGAACTAAAAATGAGATCTCTGCATCACTCCCACATAAATACAATGACAATGAAAACCAAAAACTCCTAAGTAGTCTCAGTAGGGAAAGGGCTGTCTTTTCTAGAGACCTCTTTAATCTATTGGAATAGTATTTTTGTATAATTTTTTCCTCAGGGCTCTAGAGTATAAATCTAAATGGTTAGTGGTTGGAATAGCCCAGGCTTTCTAAGCGGACTAGAAATTATAACTTCCGCTTGAGGGTGAAAAATTATTTGTTTAATAAAAAACTTGTATAGATGCAAAGATGAATGAGGCACTCTCCAGCCTCGAGGGGCTTACAACCTAGGGAGAAAAGGGCATCAGTAAATAATTTGGGGACCGAGTAGGTCCTGTACCAGCAAATGGAGAGCTCCCGGGAAAACAGAATAGAAGACAGATGTTCAGTGGCAAATGCAAGGAGCATGAGCTCCTAGCATCAAAAGGGTGCCTTGTCCCCGTGTCAGCCTCAGTTCTGCCTCCTTGTGCAGTGTGAGAAAATGGGGACCCACAAACAAGCTGGTGGGGTCAAAGGAGGGTGGGTCTGGCTTGGGCCAGAGGGCACCAGGTCATTCAGGGAGTGACGGGGGACCCCAACCTCAGAGAGAGAATGGTGACCTCTCTCTGCTTGCAGGTGCTTGGAGTTTTGTTGGATCTCCCTAAATTTTGGACCTGTCCTCCTTCATCATTTGTGTAGAGAATGATATTTCAGGTGTCACGGGAGCTCATTTTGTAACATTAATCAGAGTGGATTAAAACTCTGCTTTCTTCTGATCTGTCCTGCAAGGGTTGCTTGGGAAATCAAAGGGAGTCACTTTTCAGACACAAAGGCTGCACTTACTGGTTTGAAACACTGTGTTCAGCCAAATGGTGATTAGACTGATTCCACCTGCTACTTTAGAATTATAAAGTTTTAACTGCTCATTTCCTGGCTGCTCCATCCCTTGTCACTGGGCGCAAACAATTCCCATCTAGAGACCAGGTACTTTTCTGACATTTTCCTCAAAGCGGGCAGGGGTCCAATTAAGTGTTCCATGGATTTCCACAACATCTATTCATCTGTGCAGTTTGCAAGAGCCCACTGCGCCATGCCCGGCACCTGTGTTACCTGCTCTAAAAGTGAAGGTTTGGCTTAACGAGCATTTTCCTCCTGAGCCTCCTGCTCCCTAGAAAGAGAGAGCACTGTGACTGGAATTGTAACGAGCTCCCAAACCTGTTCCTAATTATCTTCCGTAACTTAGCAACCTACTGGATGAGAGGAGAAAGGAGCGGAATGATTTAAATTCATTGGTAAGATGTGGGTGGAAGTAGGGGACTCAGGCACCCTGGCGCTATGGGTACAATGTGAGGAGGCATTTGCTAGGTGGGGACAGGGTATGTGCCTGCAGCTTAGCTTCTGTAGAGGAGCAAGGGAGGGAGGAGGAGCCGAGCCCACGAGAGGCGGAGAAGTTGCTTGCATTGCTACTTTAAGATTGGTAGAATGAATGCCCAGGAAGGGAATCTGGGTCTCTCGCTATTCCCTTCTAACTATGTGCAGTCGTGGGCTGGCCAACAATTGATTCCAGTGCACTAAACAATTTCTGCAGCCTGCCTCCCAGCCCTCTCAGCACTGCATGGTCACCCTTTCAAAATGTCAGGGTATCTGTTCTGTCTTGTGTCTCTTCTGGGAAGAAATATGCTCTACATTTTTTTTTTAGTAAGATTTTATTTATTTGAGAGAGAGTGAGAGAGAGAGAGCATGAGAGAGGGGAGGGTCAGAGGGAGAAGCAGACTCCCCACTAAGCAGGGAGCCTGATGTGGGACTCGATCCTGGGACTCCAGGATCATGACCTGAGAGGGAGGCAGTCGTTTAACCAACTAAGCCTCCCAGGCGCCCCCCCCACCCTTTTTTTTAAGACTTTATTTGAGAGAGAGTGGGAGAGAGAGAGCACAGGAGAGGGGAGGGTCAGAGGGAGAAGCAGACTCCCCATATGCTCTACATTTCTTTAGCTGCAGATGAATTTCAGTGGGCTACCCAGTGCCCATCGGTGGGAGCTCCAGTGGTGACGTGAGGCTGAAGATCGTGCTCATTGGATTTGCAGAGCACAAGATGGGAGTGATGGCCAGTGTGATAGTTACCAGAGCCAGGTTCCGAATGGTCTTGAATACAGACCTGGAATCAAGGAGATGCGTAACAGCCACTTACTTCCATTTGAAAATTCAAGGATAGGTCAGAGGAAGTTTAGCTTGATAACAATTTATGAGAAAAAGATTTGGGCATTTTGCTGAATCACAAACTAAATATAAAACCTGAAAATGATAAGGGTGATAAACACCTAGCTCAATCTCATGTGTCCCCTTAGAAGCGTGCGATTCAGGTCAAGGGGAGACAGTTGTTTTGTTTTTAGCATTAACCCCGGAGACCCTAATGCCAAGTGTGTGATCTGGCTCTGCTTTTTAATAAGCAACACTGATTGACTTTAGAATGTCCAAGGGAAGAGAGCTCAGTCTGGAAGCCCTGTTACGTGGGGACAGCCGCAGAAATTGGGGGTGTTTGGCCCAAAGCAGGAAGCCCGAGGGACCCTAGCTTCAAGAGGGAGACTCCATCACTGGCAGGAATGTGCCTTTGATAGATGCTGAATTTGCCCCTACCTGACTTTTCCTTCACTTCCGTTTGACTCAGCTCCCTTCGAGGGGAGGGCTTTCCTCCTACACCCCGTAGGATTATGCCAGGCAGTCCCAGTGAGCTGCTTACTCAGTGTTAGCACTGCTGCCGCTGGCCTTTCTGTGGGATTGGAGCCTTCTTGCTCCTGCCCAGGTGAGGAGCAGAGTGCCATTTAGGGCCCAACGCGTCCCTAGCTCTTGGGGTTACTGAGTCCCAGGGTGCTGTAAATATTCCAAAGTGTCTTAACCAGATCAAAGTCATGTAGTAAATAAACTCCACAGGCTCAGAGTGCTTGCTCTCAGAGAGCCCAGGGAGGGATTCATGAAAGAAAGGGAGTTTAAGGGGCGCCTGCGTGGCTCAGTCGGTTAAGCGTCTGCCTTCGGCTCAGGTCATGATCCCAGGGTCCTGGGATCGAGTCCCATGTCGGGCTCCCTGCTCAGCTGGGAGTCTGCTTCTCCTTCTGCCTCTGCCCCTCCCCCTGCTTGCACTCTCCTGCTCTCTCTGTCAAATAAGTAAATAAAATCTTTAAAAAAAAAAAGAGAGAGGGAGTTAAAAGAGGGCCGGATTTAATCAGGCAAAGAGAGGGAGGGGAAGCCCTCTGCTGGAGGACTATTATTGCCAAGGTAGGGAGTAGACAAGTCTGTAAGGATAGTGGGAGAAGGCTGTGGGAAAAGGTCAAATGGTAGAGAACCTTAAATGCCACATGAGTGGTTTGACTTCTGTCAGTAGGCAAGGGGTGGGGCTGTCAGATTTGGCAAATAAAATACGATGCCCAGTTAAATTTGAATTTCAGTCAATAACAAATAACTTTTAGTAGAATTATGTCCTAAATATCACATGGCACATAGTCATACTAAAAAAGTATATGTGTTGTTTATTTGCAATTCAAACTTAACAGGGCGTCCTGTACTTTAATCTGGTAAATCATGCAAGGGGAAGTCACTGGAGTTTTATAACAACTCAATTCTGACTTTATCTACCTGGACAGCGTCGGATCCCACAGGTTGAGAGCTCCGATCCCACAGACTACCCCTCCCCCCAGATGTCAATCTCAAGTCCAGGTTATCACACCAGCTATAAATCAGAGGTTCCCACAACTCCCTCCCCAGTTCAATAATTTGCTGAAACAGTTTATAGAATTCAGGAAACCAGTTTACTTAGAAGAGTACCAGTTTAGGATAAAAGGGTACAACTCAAAAACAGCCAGATGAAGAGACGCACAGGGCAAGGTATGGGGGAAGGGGCGTGGAGCTTCCTTGTCCTCTCTGAACCTGCCAGCCTCCCAACACCTTCAGTTAGGGTTTTTTATGGAAGCTTCCTTATGTAGGCATGATTGAAGCCTTGGCCATTGGTGATTAACTCCACCTCCAGCCTGGCTCCCCTTCTCAGAAGTCAGGAGGTGGGGCTGAAAGTTCCAACTCTCCAATCATGTGGTCGTTTCCCTGGCAACCAGGTTATCTAGAGGCTTTCTAAAAACTGCCTCATTAACTTAAAGTTCAGATTGAAAGGGCTTGTTATAACTAACAAGACACTCCTTTCATCTTACTGTTTAGGAGTTATTTCAGGAGCCGTGGACAAAAGACCAAATATTGCAACAAAGGATGCTCCCATTGCTCTTATCACTTAGGAGATTACGAAGTGTTAGGAGCTATGTGCCATATGTGTCCATGTGGAACCATGGCCATGGATGCAGAAGAAAAGATATACAACATTATATATTATTATAAATCACAGTATCATAGGTATTCTTTGGAAAATGATTGAAATTGTCCCAGCTTGACTCCATAAAAGAACCTCAGTCTGTATGATAGTAAAAACACGAACAAAGGGATGGTTTCAAGAGATGAGCTCAATGGCTTGATCAACAGGCCATGGTGACTGGCCAGAAGTAGTTCAGGGAAGGAGGCAGAGGAGCATGGCAGTAGCGAGGGTGAGTTCAAGGTTTAGGCCCAGTGGCTGGGATGAATCATGAAGAAATAGTTCAGAGGAAGAATGATGTAGAGGAATGAAGGTAGAGTTTTGAGTTCTCTGGAAGACCTTCTCATGGCAGATACCAAATGGGAGTTTCTGCAAGCAGGAAAGGCAGAACTAAATTCCAGAACAGAGAGTGGGTAGGAGCTGTTGGCTTGGTAGTCTCTGGATAGTGGCAGCTGCTGAAGCAGGTTGAAGAGTGGATGAGCCCTCCAAGGCGGGGAGAAAATTGAGGTTCAATACAATAGTGGCCCAAGGAGGGGAAGGAAGCAAAGTCCACTGCACGATAAATAGATTCCAGTCTCTACTCCAGACTATCAAGTGAGTCTCATTTACCAGTGGCTTCAACCTTTTCTTTTCATTTTCAATAAAGGTGAAAAGCAAATATGGAGAAATAGTTGTAGTTGCTGTAATGGGCTCCCTCCTATGAACACAGTTGGGGGATATAGTCTTAAATCTCTGAATGTCTGGAAAGACTGGCCCTCTGAGCATCACACTGATGCTCCAGGGATCACAAGTAAAGCCTGACAGTGCTGCTGGCTCCCATGCCTGTCAGCCCAGATCTGGAGTGAAGGAGTGGGGGCGGGGGGTGGTTAGGAGGCCCAACATTAAGGGGTGTGGGATCCTCCCAGTCCTGGCATGCTAGGCGGCTTGCTCAGTGGCCCACTGCCTGCCCCTGCACTTCTGCAGAGTGTCTCAGTCATGGCCAAGTGCTGATTGGCCCATTGCACCCCCACCCCCACCCCAAGGGACAGTATTTGGACACACACTTGACCAATCATGCACTCTGGTTTTCACTCAGTCAAGGACACAGGGAGAAAAGCGACTGTGACCCTTAGCCACGGACAGCATCCAGGGACTTCAAGTAGTTTAATTTATTGGAATCTTAATGAGATTCTAAAGATTTCTGGCTCCTGTTCAGGTGAAAATCTTTGGGTTTTAGACATTCTGACAGCATGTAAAAGATTTTAAGTGAATGACTCAGTTTCAAAGTCAGTGAACGGCAGGACACACTGAGGCATTCTCAAGTGAGGCGGAAACTGATTGAAGTACCCCCGCCTGTCATCTTCCCTTCCCACCCGCACACGTCCCTGGGTCACCCTGGGAAGCGCTTTGATTGCCCCCTTGCTGGATCTCACTAAGCCTGGCACTCTGGGAGGTCACCAGGGCCCCTGCCTCTCCCCCTGGAGCCACTGCTGGTGACAAAGCTGAGGTGGAAGCCGACAGACAAGGACCCACTGGGGCCAGCTACTCCCACCCTCCGTGATGCCAGTTGCTGGCTGGTTGGTAGATCCTCGGATGAGCCACTCACCCAGATCCAGCCCTTCAAGGCTCAGGCCTTCCTTCAGCTTCTCCCCCGCCACCCTTTTTCCAGCTGCATTTAGCAATAACTTTTTTTTTTAAGATTTTATTTATTTGAGGGCGCCTGGGTGGCTCAGTCGTTAAGCGTCTGCCTTCGGCTCAGGTCATGATCCCAGGGTCCTGGGATCGAGTCCCACATCGGGCTCCCTGTTCGGCGGGAAGCCTGCTTCTCCCTCTCCCACTCGCCCTGCTTGTGTTCCTGCTCTTGCTATCTCTCTGTCTGTCAAATAAATAAATAAAATCTTAAAAAAAAAAAAAAAAAAAGATTTTATTTATTTGATAGAAAGAGAGAGAGAGAGCACGAGAAGGGGGAGGGGCAGAGGGAGAAGCAGGCTCCCTGCTGAGCAGGGAGCCTGATGCAGAGCTGGATCCCCGGACTCCAGGATCATGACCTAAGCCGAAGGCAGATGCTTAACCAAGTGAGCCACCCAGACGCTCCTAGTAATAACTTACTAATGTCCTAAGAGCTATGCTTGACCCCCTAATTTGTGAATTTGTCAACTGTCTAACTGGGATTAAGCAACCTAGGATCACACATTTCTGGCTTTGTGATCTTAATTCCTTAGGTGCAGACAGATTGTCACATGAAGGCTTAGACTGAGCTGCGATCCCAGGAGACTGGGAATTACCATGTGCTAACTGCTACCCTTGTGGCACTGGATCCCCAAACAATTTTTGAAGTCGGTCTTGTTTTCACTTTACAGACCTGAGACTCAGAGCCTGCAGAATGTACCCAAAGCCTCCCAAGTGTCTAAATTGGGACGAGAACCTAAACCCAACTGACTTCAGATTCTGAACTCTGTTTATACTCTGTGCTCAAGTGTGGAGCTCCAGCTTTGTTTTTCTTCCCCTGGAGATAAAAATGTATATGAAACTGAGTGTGTAGCTCTGGATCTTCTAACTGATACATTTGGTAACAAATACTGATTGATGGATCGACAACCTGGAAGGCAAAATTTTGGTGCTGTCCTAGCAAATAGCAACAGCACTTACTTATTTTTTAAAAAGATTTATTTATTTATTTGAGAGAGAGAGAGTATAAGAGTGCAGGGAGGGGTAGAGGGAGAGGGAAAGAGAATCTCAAGCAGACTCCCCACTGAGCATGGAGCCTGACGCAGGGCTTGATCTCAGGACCCGAGATCATGACCTGAGCCAAAATCAAGAGTCAGATACTCAACCTACTGAGCCACCCAGGTGCTCCTTACTTATTTTTTTTAGCAGACTTTAATTTTTAGAGCAGTTCTTTGTCCACAGAAAAAATGAGTGGAAAGTGAAGAGATTTCCCACATACTCCCTGCCCCCACACATGCATAGCTTCCTCCATTACAACATCCCCTGTCAGACTGGTACATTTGTGCACATCATTATCATCCAAAGTCCATGGCTTACATTAGGGCTCACTCTTAGTGTTGTATATTCGGTGGGTTTGAGAAAATGTATGACATGTATCCATCATTATTGTGTCATAAGAGTACAGTTGATACTTGAACAACATGGAGGTTAGGGTTGCCAACCCCCTCATGCAGTTGAAAATCAGCATAGAACTTTTAACTCCACAAAAACTTAACTACTAATAGCCTACTAGTGACTGGAAGTCTTACCAATAACATAGACAGTCAATTAACACATATTTTATATATTATCTATATTATATACTGTATTCTTACAATAAAGTAAGCTAGAGAAAAGAAAATATTATTAAGAAAATCGTAAGAAAGAAGAAATGCATTTACTGTACTGTACTATATTTATTGGAAAAAATCCACATATAAAAAAATGGACCTGCACAGTTGAAACTCGTGTTGCTCAGGGGTCATCTGTAGTTTCACTGCCCTAAAATTCCTCTGTGACCTGCCTATTCATCCCTCTTTCCCCCTAACCCCTGGCAATCACAGATCATTTTACTGTCTCCTTAGTTTTGCTGTTTCCAGAATGTCATATAGTTTGAATTATACAGTATGCAGCCTTTTCAGATTGGCTTCTTCCACTTAGTAATATGCACTTAAGGTGCCTCCATGTCTTTTCATGACCTGATAGCTCATTCCTTTTTAGCACTGCGTAATATTCCATTGTCTGGATGTACCAGTTTGTTTAGCCATTCACCTACTGAAGGACATCTTGGTTGCTTCCAAGTTTTGGCAATTATGAAGACAGCTGCTATAAACATCTGTGTGCAGGTTTTTGTATGAACATGTTTTCAATTCCTTTGGGTAATTAGCAAGGATTGTGATTGCTAGAGTGTATGGGAGGGTATGTTTAGTTTTGTAAAAAACTGCCAAACTGTCTTCCAAAGTGGCTGCACCATTTTTCATTCCCAACAGTGATGAGTGAGAGTTCCTGTTGCTCCCCATCCTTACCACCGTTTAGTGTTGTCAATGTTTTGGATTTTGGCCATTCTAATCGGTGTATAGGTATCTTGTTATTTTAATTTGGATTTCCCTAATGACATGTGATGTTGAGCATCTTTTCATATGCTTATTTGCCATCTGTATATCGTCTTTGCTAAGGTGTTTGTTCAAATATTTTCCCCATTTTTTAACCAAGTTGTTCATTTTTGTATTGTTGAGTTTTTTAAAGTTTATTTTTAATTGTGGTAAAATACACATGACAAAAATTGTACCATCTTAATCATTGAAGTGTTCAGTGTGTTAAGTACATTCACATTGTTGTGCAGTCGATCTCCAGAACTCTTTGCATCTTAGAAAACTGAAACCCTGTCCCTGTTAAACAACTCCCCTCTCCCTCTCCCCCCACCCCAGCCCCTGGAAACTGCCATTCTACATTGTATCTCTATGAATTTGTCTGCTCTAAGTTGTATTTCTAAAATACTATAATAAATCCCTTTTTTAACATGAAATTTTTCATTTCCAAAATGGAATGAAAAATCAAAGCTCTAAATCTCTTACTTCCAAATGACCTACTCTAGAGATGTAACAGCCTTTGTGGTCTGCTCCTCACCGAGTGCTATGTTTCCAGCTCTGCCTGTCTCCGTGTGGTTCTCCCCAGGCTTCTTGCTGTGCTGGTCAAGGAGCATATGAGGAAAAGGCAACAGGCAAAATACTAGCAGTTGCTCCTGAATTCCTTGATGCCTACAAAGAAGAGCAAAAAAGGATGAAGAGTACATATCTTAAGGCAAGCATAGTTAGGGTCTACTTACTAGGTTTTTGACAAACAGAAACCTAAATAAATACTGATGAGGGTGGGAAATATTCACAGATAATGTTGGAAGCTGTCTCAAGACATGAGTCAATGGGACACAGTCTTTTAACTAACTTGTAAACACTTTACAAGGAAAGATAACTAAAGTACACATCTAAGGGGGTTCTATCACCTACCTTGTTTTCTCACATTATATTTCATGTTACTTTTTTTCTCTTTTTTTTAAGATTTATTTATTTATTTTAGAGAGAGAGAACACGAGTGGGAGGGGCAGAGGAAGAGGGAGAGAGAATCTCAAGCAGACTCCCCACTGAGCGCAGAGCCCACTGCAGGGCTCAGTCTCAGTACCATGAAATCATGACCTGAACTAAAACCAAGAGTTGGACACTTAATTGACTGTACCACCCACGCACCCTTATTTCATGTTACGTTTTGATATCCAGGTTTAATATCTATTGAATGACACTGACTTCCTGGAAACTGTGCTGTTTTTATTTTATTTTATTTTATTTTATTTTTTTTTAAAGATTTTTATTTATTTATTTGAGACAGAGAGAATGAGAGAGAGAGAGCACATGAGAGGGGGGAGGGTCAGAGGGAGAAGCAGGCTCCCTGCTGAGCAGGGAGCCCGATGCGGGACTCGATCCAGGGACTCCGGGATCATGACCTGAGCCAAAGGCAGTCGCTTAACCAACTGAGCCACCCAGGCGCCCAACTGTGCTGTTTTTATAGTAACAGCTCATTAAATGGGTAGTAACAATCATTCTTTTTTTTTTTTAAGATTTTATTTATTTATTTAATTTAGAGAGAGAGAGAGCACAAGCCAGGGGAGGGGGAAGTAGGGGGAAAGAATCTCAAGCAGACTCCACACCGAGCGCAGAGCCCGATGTGGAGCTCCATCTCATGATCCTGAGATTGTGACCTGAGCTGAAACAGAGAGCCAGTGGCTCAACCAACTGAGGCACCCAGGTGCCCCAGTAACAATCATTCTTATTTGCATAGATGGTTTTCACATTTGCATAGGATGTCCACATACATTACTTAGACTTGGTTCCCACAACAGCTTGGTGTGATAAGAAAAGCAGGTGGAGGTATTTTCCATTTTCCTTGTTATGGACACTACAGGCTAGAGCGGCAAAGGATTTGCTTATTTTCATATATTTAGTAAGTAGAAGAATCCAGATTCAAAGACAGTTCTCTAGGTTCTAAATCTGGTGGGTTTTCCACAAAATAAACATCATTATAAAACCCCTTAGGGCTAGGGCAATAATTTTAGTGTTATGGTCTAATTTGTATAATATGAATATGCCTTTTATGAAATAACCACAAATCATCAGAGATCCAAATAATTTTTAATATGTCATACAATATTTGGGACATACTTAATACTTTTAAAAGTATTTATTTTTTTATCTGAAATTCAAATTTAACTAGGCATCCCATATTTTTTTTCCTAAACCTGGCCACTCTAATTCTTATGACATCAGTCGGATTCCCACCCTGTTTTAGGTATTTCTACATCCCTGTATGGACTTGCATCTGGTTTTTTTTTTTTTTTTTTTTCTGCATTAAAATTCACATATGGTGGCTGCCTTGCTCTCCTCTTGCTGGGGTCTCATGTATGCATGACATTTGTGAACAGTATTTGATGTAGATGGAACTTCTACTTTTATAGCTCTGTCCCAACCATCAGATCTGTGCATCTAATTGCTTATTGACATCTCCACCAGGATGTGCAATGAACACCTCGAACTCAACCATCTAGCATAAGCTTAGCTTTCCCACAAACACAAGCTCCTGCTGTCTCCCCTCTCAGTGAATGGTATCACCACCTAACCCTCAATCTTGACATCTCCTTCTTGCTCACCGCCCTCCACATGCCACCAAGTCCTACTGACACTCCAGTGAACAGAGTTCCAATCCATCCCACTTCTCCCCATTCTCACCATTGCTATCATACTTAGTCACCATCGCCCCTTGCCTGGACCACTCCAGCAACCTCCCCACTGATGCCCCTGTCTCCTCACCTTTCCTTCTCTTCCTCACCCCCGCCTCGGGCAGATGGGGAGATCATTTCAAAGTACAAGTTTGACCATGTTTCTGCTGGGCCATGAATTTTACTTCCCTCAGGACAACGTCCAAAAATCCTTAGCATGGTCTGCAAAGCCCTGAATAGCATGGCTCTGTGCTAGTCTTTTCAGATGCAACAGTGAACCAAATACAAGAGCCCTGTCCTCATGCTCCTTCCAACCTAGAGATGGGGACAGAAAATAAACAAGTAAACAAATATGAGTAATTGGATTGCGATTTGTGTTATGAAGGAAGTGGACGAGGTGTCTTGATTGGGAAGGACAGGAGTAGTGACTATAGATAGGGTGGTGAGGGGAGCCCCCTCTGAGGAGGGAACAGGTGAGCCAAGACCTAAAGTATGAGACAAGAGCTAGTTCTATGCAGAGGGAAAGCATGTGTGAAAGCCTGGAGGTGGGAAACAGGTTGGAGTTTCAGGAATGGAAAAGCCAGTGTCACTGGAACAGAGAAAGCAAGGGGAAGGTGGTGCAAGATGAGCTGGGAAAGGTAGGCGGAGCCATGGGGAGTATGCTGGGTTTCATCCGGGTGACATGTAATGGTCTGCGGAAGAGCTTTGGATGCAGTGGAGGGGCCTTGTCGGAGGCTGAGTGTGTGGGGAGCCCGCTGGGGAACCTGCAGTACTCCAGCAGAGATCCCATGTGACACAGACATGGCAGTGAAGCTGGAGGGAGCAGGTGCATTTGAGGAGTGAAGTGACCGGCACAAAGCTAGAGGAGACCTACATCTCTAGACTCTCAGCTTGGGTCTTCAGTTTGTTTGACCAACAATTAAATCAAGGTGGTGATTTTAAGAGTCTTGAAGTTTTCCTTGCTTTTGACCACAATAGCTGTTAGAAGTGACCAAAAACCTGCACATGAGTCTGCCTATTTCACTCCTGGTGAGAGGCAGCAGGCTCTTGAAGAAGTCCTTGTTGTTGTACAGATGTGGCTGGTTTATGGCTGGAAACTGGAGGCTAGGTCACTGGCATTCAGGGAGGCTGTGTGCATAGTGGTCCCTGCTCTCAGAGATGATGCTCTCTCTAGCTCTCCCATCAGACTACGAACAGGACTGTGTCAATTTTTCTTTTTTCTGTCTATTGAGATGACTGTATAGTTTCTGTGCTTTAGTGTCCTTTTTAAAAAATATTACATCAGTTGGGGCGCCTGGGTGGCTCAGTCATTTGAGCATCTGACTCTTGATCTCAGCTCAGGTCTTGATCTCAGGGTCATGAGTTCAGGCCCCGAGTTGGGCTCCTTGCTGGATGTGGAGCCTATTTAAAAAGAAAAACAGAACAAAACAAAAAAACTTAAAAAAAAAAGATTACATCAGTTGATTTTGGCATACTAAAATAACCTTGCATTCCCAGAATAAATCCCACCTGGTCATGATGTATAATCCTTTGTATATGTTACTGGATTTGGTTTGCTAGTCTTCTGTTTATATTTCTGCATTTTTATTCCTGAGAGATACTGATCTGTAGTTTTTCATTCTTGTAATGTCTTTGTCCATTTTTGATATCTGTGTAATAATATGCCTTTTAAAATGAGATAGAAAATATTCTCTGCTCTTCTGTTTTTTAGAAAAGTTTGTGATGGAATGGTGTTAATTCTTTAAACATCTGGTAGGAATCACCAGTGAAGCCATCTTGGTCTGGGCTTTCCTTTGTGGGAAGTTTTTGGTTACTAACTCCATTTTATTATTTGTTATATGTCTAACAAGACTTCTTATTTCTTCTTGACTCAATTTTGGTAGTTGATGTCTTTCTGGGCATTTGTTTAGGTTACCTAATTTGTTGGCATAAAATTGTTCACAGTATTCCCCATGGTCCTTTTTACTTCTGTAAGATTGGTAAGGATGTCTCCTCTTCCCTTCCTCAACTTAGTAATTTAAGTCTTTTCTAACTTTTTCTTGGCCATTCTGGCTAAATTTATCAATTTGGTTGATCTTTCAAAGAACTAACTGGAGTTTGTTGATTTTTTTTCCCTATTGTTCTTCATTTTTGTATTTCAATTCTAATCTTTTTCATTGTTTTCATTCTTCTTGCTTAGGGTTTAGTTTGATCTTCTTTTTCTATTTTCTTAAAGTGGTATGTTATTGATTTGAGATGTTTCTTTTTTTAATTTTTTTAAAAGATTTATTTATTTGTTGAGAGAGAGCAAGTGAGCACAAGCAGGGGGAGCAGCAGGCAGAGGGAGAGGGAGAAGCAGGCTTCCCACTGAGCAAGGAGCCCAATGCGGGGCTCGATCCCAGGACCCTGGGATCATGGCCTGAGTCGAAGGCAGACGCCTAACCAACTGAGCCACCAGGCATCCCAAGAGCTTTCTTTTTTAAATAGGCAATTACGGCTATAAATTTTTCTCTGAGCACTGCCTTATCTGAATCCCATAAGTTTTGGCATCTTTTGTCTTCATTTTTGTTTATCTCAAAGTGCTTTCTAATTTTTCTTGTGATTTCTTCATTGGTTATTCATGAATGTGTTTTTAAAATTTCCAGGTATTTGTGAATTTCCCCAATTTTTTTCTGTTCCTCATTTCTAACTTCATTTCATTGTAGTCAGTCATTTTGTATGATTTTACTCCTTTTTAATGTTTTGATTGTTTTATGGCCTGGAACATGGTCTATCCTGAAGAATATTTCATTGACGCTGAGAAAAATGCATATTCTGCTGTTGTTGAGGGAAGTGTTCTATGGATTGCTGTTAGGTCTAATTGCTTTATAATATTGTTTAAATCGTCCATTTCCTTGTTGATCTTCTGCCTAGTTATTCTATCCATTATTGATAGCAGGATATTGACATTTCCAACTGTTATAGTTTCATTGTCTATTTCTCCCTGCAGTTTGAGTTTTCCCTTCATGTATTTTTGGTGTTTGTTATTAGGTGCGTATGTTTATAATTATTATGTCCTCTAATGGTTTGACCCTTTAAAATTTTTTAAATGCCCTTTTTAAATCCCTTTAAATAACTTTTTTGTCTTCAAGATTATTTTGTCTAATATTATTATATCTCCTCCACCTCTCTTTTGGGTACTCTTTGCACAGGATATCTCTTTCCATCCTTCAATTTCCAATTTATTTGTATATTTGAATCTGAAATGTGTCTCTTGTAGATCATGTTTTTTCTTTTTTCTATCTTTTTTGTTTTGTTTTGTTTTACTCCATATTGCCAGTCTGCCTTTTGATTGAAGGGCATTCACAGTTAATGTAATCACCAATTAGGTAAGATTTACATCTGCCATTTTGATATTTCTATGTGTCTTATATCTTATTTGTTCTTCTGTTTCTCTATTACTATCTTTTTTGTGTTAGATATTCTCTGGTACCATTCTCCAATACCATTTTAATTCCCTTGTTATTTATTTTACTCTACTTTCCTTTTTTTAGATTTTATTTATTTATTTATTTGAGAGGGAGAGAGAGAGAGAGAGAAGGTGGGGGTGGGGGAAGAGCAGGGGGAGAGGGACAAGCAGACTCTGCACTGAGCACAGATCCTGATGCAGGGCTCAATCCCAGGACCCTGAGATCATGATCTGAGCCAAAACCAAGAGTTACATGCTTAATTGACTGAGCCACCCAGGCACCTCTATTTTACTCTACTTTTTAAAAAGTTATTTTCTTAGTATTTTTCCTCATGATTATAATTAACATCATAACACAGTCTAACTTGGATTAATACCAACTTAATTTTAATAGTATACAAAAACTTTGCTCCATTTTAGCTCTGTTCATCCCCCTCCTATTATTGTCATGCAACTTACATCTTTATACATTCTAAACCCATCAACATAGTTTTATAATTATTGCCTTATGCCGTTGTCTTTTGTTTTAGTTTTTTTGTTTCAAGTTTTTATTTAAATTCTAGTTAGTTAACATACAGGGTAATATTGGTTTCAGTTGTAGAATTTATTGATTCATCACTTACACATGACACCCAGTGCTCATCACAAGTGCCCTCCTTAATACCCATCACCCATTTAGCTCATCCCCCACCCACCTCTCTCCATCAACCCTCAGTTTGTTCTCTATAGTTAAGAGTCTTTTATGGTTTGCATCCCTCTCTTTTTTTCCCCCTTCCCCTATGTTCATCTGTTTTATTTCTTAAATTCCACAAAAGAGTGAAATCATACAGTATTTGTCTTTCTCTGACTGACTTATTCCACCTAGCTAAGCGAAATATTATGCATTTGTCTTTTTTTTCCTTTGAGAGAGAGAGAGCACACATACGCACATGGGAGTTGGGGAGGAGGGGCAGAGGGAGAGGGAGAGAGAAAATCTTAAGCAAGCTCCTTGCCCAGTGCAGAGCCCAACACAGGGCTTGATCTCAGGACCCTGAGATCATGACCTGAGCTGAAATCAAGAGTCAGACGCTTAATTGACTGAGCCACCCAGGCACCCCTCTGCAGTAATCTTTTTAAATCAGATAGCAAAATAAAATAGTTATAAGCAAAAATATATTTATACTATCTTTCATATTTCCCTGCATAGTTATCTTTACCAGTGCTTCTTATTTCTCTGTGTGGAATCAAGTCACTGTCTAGTGTCCTCTTATTTTAGTCTGAATGATTCCTTTTAGTTTTTCTGGTAGAGCAGGTCTGCTAGTGACGAGTTCTCTCATTTTTTGTTTATCTGTGATTATCTTAAGATTTTCTTTTTTTTTAAGGATAGTGTCAGTGGCTATAAAATTCTTGGTTAGTAGTCTTTCTTTCAGCAGTTTGAATATGTCACCCACTGATTTCTGGCTTCCAGATGTCTGATGAGAAGTCAGCTGCTGTTCTTATTTAGGATCCATCGTGTGTAATGAGTTGCTTTTCTCTTGATGCTTTCAAAGTTCTCCTTCTCTTTGTCTTTCACCAGTTTTACTGTAATGTGTCTAGATATAGCCATCTTTGAGTTTATCCTACTGGGTGTTCATTGAGCATGTATATGTAAAATAATGTTTTCAAAAGTTTGGAAAGTTTTTGGTCATTATTTCTTCACATATTCCTTCTTCCTCTCTCTCATTCTGCCCTCCTTCTGGGACTACCGTGATGTGTATGTTGCTACATCTGATGGTGTCACACAGGTTTCTGAGGCTTTATTTCTCCTCATACTTTTCTCTTTCTGTTCACCAGACTGGATAATCTCAATTGATGATTGATGTACAAATTCTTTCTTCTGCCAGTTCAAATATGCTATCGAGCCCCTCTAATGAATTTCTCATTTCAGTATACACTTTTCAACCCAGGATTTCTATTTGGTTCTTTTTAATAATTTCTGTCTCATTATTGATATTCTCTATTTGGTGAGACATTATTTTCTTACTTTAGACATGGTTTCCTTTAGTAATTTGAACATACTTATAATACTTATAATAGATGACTTAAAGTCCTTGTTTAGTAAATCCAGCATCTGGGCTTCTTTCAGTACAGTTTGTATTGATTGCTTCTCTCCTGTGCATGGACTATACTTTTTTTTTTTTTTTTTGCATGTCTCACAAATTTTCTACAGAAACTAGATATTTTAAATATTGAGTACCCAGATTTCCTTCTCCCTGGGATTTTTTGTTATTGTTGCTGTTCTTGCCACTTGCTTGTCTGGTGACTTTCCCGAATTAATTTACAAACCATGCATTCTTTGTCATTTGCAGCTACTGAAGTCTCTGCTCAGTTAGTTAGTGGTTGCATAATAATTGGAGAGATTTCCTCAAATGCACTGAAATAATAACTCTCCCAGCCTTTTATAAGGACCTCTGTCTATGTGTTGAGGCATGCCTTCCATACTCTAGCAGACCATTTACATCTCTGCCTTAGCTTTCACCCCCTGCTTGTACAAAGTCTCAGTGTCAGCCAGAGGTGAGAGATTAAGCTTTCTAAGCTCTTGCCTGGGCATATCCACAGCCCTGCACATGCGTGTGGCCTTCTAAATTCTCAGTCATATGTTACAGCTTTACAAAGCCCCCTGAAGACGTCTCATTCCCCAGCACTTCCTTTTAAGTTTTCTGTTCAGCATCTTGTTAGTCTTAACTGGTATCACTACCCCAAGCAGCTGCAATGTCAAACAATTGCCCCTGACTGTGTTTACAGATGCCCTAGGGATACAGCTGTTTGCACAGAACTTGCTCTGAATAAGGTCGAATAAAGACAAATTCTGAGAATGGAGCTTTGCTGAGAGCTTCCAGACAGGCTTCAAAATAAGAGTTTTCTGGGGCTGGGATTGGGGGAGTTCCAAACTCATTCTGCTCCTTCCTGAGGCTGCTAGGTTGCTGGTTTTCATGGTTACCAAGGTATAAACCTGTCATTTTCCAAGGCTACTATGGGGAGAGCAGTGAATAGGAACAGAGCAAGTTGAAATGCCACAAACTCACTGTTCTTTACTGAGACTCAGTCATATTCCTTGAATAAATACTCCATGAATTGTTGCAAATCTTTGAGTAGTTTATGGAGTTCTGAAAAAGTTGTTTTTGACAAATTTTGCCAGTTTCTCATTGTCTTGATGGAGACTTTTTGGAAGTCCTTACTCTTGGACTACATTGGAGGTGCTTCTCCAATGCTGACCTTTTCAAAGGGCTTTTTAGAGATTGTACCTTAACTCACAGAGGAAATTGTAGTCATATTATGTTTCTTAGGCATCCTGGCAGTCCTCTGTGGGCAGCAGTTTTAGGAAGGGGATGCTTAGTGCCTCTGGGATCAGTTAAAAGTGTTAGATACTGGCTCAGTTAGTAGAGCGCGAGACTCTTGATCTCAGGGTCATGAGTTCAAGCCCCACATTGGGTGTAGAGCTTATTTAAATAAATAAGTAAATAAATAAATAAATAAACAATAGCATTTTTTAACAACGAAAACAAAACAATAGCATTTTAAACAGCATTAGATAGTTATTGCACTTATTTTTCACACCCCCAGTAGGCTTTTATTACTTCCTTGCTGTTGCATATAGTCACTGAATGATTACAATTGATATTACCTGAATAATAAGAAAAGATAATGGTTTACATATCTGAAGTAGATGAGTCAGTAAGAGGCAGAGTTTTAAAAACTGGTGGTAATGAAGTACAATGGGAAACGATTAAGAGTGAGAGAGTTTATGAGAGGAATCGTTTAAATATAAGATTATTTGAAGGTAATTAATCAGGGAGCCCAAACTTAGGGTCTGTTGGAAATGGGCTAATAGAGCACTATGTAGAAAAACACACCAGGGAATATTCTCTATTGACCTCTGGCTCTTGGAAACCTATTGTTCTATTGATATACTAGTTATTCCCTTTCAAACTACCCCATGTTTGGCAACCTAACATCTCTACATGTTTTAAGTTGTAATTTATAAAGAAGGCAGCCATTTTGAGTAATCATATTGAGGTGTTTTTATGTGGAGCTTTTATACTCCATAGACTATTATGTGGACTTAGTGAAAAAGCTAGTAAGAATGAAAAGATTGCTTGGGTAAGATTGAAGCACTAACATTAAGTTGAATTTTTAAATGTTTGGTATCTGCTCATTAACAGTAAAGATGACCATTTCCTTTCAAATAGAATCTGAGAGCACAGTAGCAGACCGGGATAATTAATCTTATTTTTCTAGAGCATCCTGGTAAAAACAGTAAGAGTGATCACATTTTTTAGCAAGGTCACATTTTACTTGAATTATTTTCCAAAGCAATAAAAAATCCACCCATCTTCCCACAAGACCCTAACAAAAAAAAACAAAAACAACCTATATTTCATGGGGTTAAAAGGTCAGCCTCACTGAGAAACATCAGTGGAATCTGCTGTCTCTCACTGTGACTGAGTCTGGTTTCAAATATATTATATAAAGGGTGAAAATAATGGTCTTTGGGTTCACTCAAGCTGGTCATTCTTCCTGAATTGAATAAAGTCAGGAAATGCAGAAATTCATTTTCCATTCACCAGTGTCTCACTGTTCTATGCCGTTAGGAATGCAAATACTCTACAGCAATTTGCCAGTTTTAGAAGAGACCTTATAGTTAGTGATCCAGGTTTTCTTAAGGTATTTACCTGAAATTTGAGATGGACCTTCGGAAGAAACAGTCTACCAAGTGGCTCCAACAAAAATGCAAATTTCAGGCACATTTCAAATATATCACAAAGAACAGCCAAAAGGTCTGGCCCAAATGCTCCTTTGAAATCAGATTGACTTGTCTCTTTTCTGCTAAATGGAGCAATTGTGGGAAAAGGCAGTATCACATAGAAGAAGTAGAAGCTTTAGCTTGGTGGCTATGAGGAAACTGCTAAATAGGTTTGTTTTAAATCTTTTGAATTTTTTGTAATCTTACAATTTTAAGAAAAACCTGGCTGCTTTAAGAACTAAGAGTCAAGATTCTAACATTACATAAAGGGCAAGTGTATAAGGAAAGAGCCAGGCTGTGCTAATAATACTTTGAACACTGTTTCTCAAGGTGCATGGGTCACAGAACTATATGAATCAGCCAGGATGCTTGTGGAAGTGCAGCTTCCTGGGGTCTTTCCCTGCCCTAATAAATTGAAATTTAGGACTTGGGATTTGAATTTTAAGTCAGAATTTTGTACACTGTAAAGTTTGAGAACCACCAAGAACTCCTATTTTCCACTTATAAGCAGCTTAATATCCCAGTTAGCACAAGAGTTAAAAATAAAAACTAGCTTCTAGCACAAACCTAATATTAAACGTTTCTCTCCTTCCTTAACTATTATAACCTCTACTTGCCAGGATGTTTTTCTTTATGCAACTCTCACTTGGGGTCCTTTAAACTGTATTCCTAACTCTTGGCTGGTCTTCTCTATAAAAATGTTCATTCTTGGGGCACCTGGGTGGCTCAGTTGGTTGAGACTCCAACTCTTGGTTTCAGCTCAGGTCTTGATCTCAGGGTTGTGGGATGGAGCCCTGCATTGAGCTCCCCACTTAGCAGGAAGTCTGCTTGGGATTCTCTCTCCCCCTCCCCTTATACCCTGCCCCCTCAAATAAATAATCTTTTTTTTTAAAAAAAAAAAAAGGAAAAAATGTTCATTTCTCTGTGATTTTTTAGAACTTTTTTATTGTTCATTTGTCTTCTCAGACTAGAAGAAAAAGCAAACTTCATTTCTTGCTGTGCTTGATGCATGACAAAAGATAAGGGCAGTTCTAGAATTCCCTACAACTAGAGCTGGGAACATTTCTGTCTATGCTAATATTAAAAGGACAAGTAGCTAAGTACAGGTCCCTGGATCTCTCAATTACCCACATATAAACTGAGCTAAGTCACTGCATCTAAACCAGCTCATGATCACACGTCATCTTTCACCTCATGGCAACAACCTTAAGTGTAGAGCTAAGGCACAGATCACTGCATCTGGGCGCCTGGGTGGCTCAGTCGTTAAGCGTCTGCCTTCGGCTCAGGTCATGATCCCAGGGTTCTGGGATCGAGCCCCATATCGGGCTCCCTGCTCCGCGGGAAGCCTGCTTCTCCCTCTCCCACTCCCCCTGCTTGTGTTCCCTCTCTTGCTGTGTCCCTCTCTTGCAATGTCAAATAAATAAAGTCTTAAAAAAAAAAAAAAGATCACTGGATCTTAAACATCCATAGGTATAGGAATAACCTAGGGTTCATTCAAAATAGATATTCCTGGCCTCCAACCACCCAGCTTCTGATCAGTGACTATGGAGTAGGAGCCAGGAATCTGCCTTTATCAGGCACACCTCCCACCCCGGGTGATTCTAGAATCTGGACCCAACCTTTGGGCAAACTTTCATAGAGGAATTTAACTCCCACATTCAAGGGTAGCTTTGCAGCTCTTACCAAATTTAGCATTGAAAAATTGCAGTGGAGTAAAGAGAATCTACTTCACACACCCAATAGCCATCTGAGAACAGGTCTATGGGGAGAAATCAGGCCCCCCTGCATCACAACACATGAAACTCGCAGGACAAATGTGACCTGAGAGTCACAATTCCAATGAGTTTAAATGGGATTTAGTGAAGCTTGTATCTCGCTGGTGATTGATACGTGTGATGAAGAAAGATGTACTTGACAAGTTGGATTTATTAGGACATTAATAAAAATTTGTGCTTAAATTTTTGGTGGGGTTTTTGACACAAGTAGCACTGCTCCTCCCCTTTGCCCCTTACAACCTTCCAGTCCCCATTCCCAGACACGCTCACATCCACTATATTCACATGTGTACTTTCATATTTTGATAGTTCTAGATGCAAAATGAAAGATATTATTAAGAACTCTGAATTTAAGCAAGTGGAGATGGCTTTTCAGTAAATGTTTCTACTGCTTGTAAGAAACAGACCAGAACCCATAATCATTTATATTGCAAAAGTATATTTTGTCATTCAGTGAAGTCTAAAGAAACATTTGCTTTTTTTTTTAAGATTTTATCCATTTATTTGACACAGAGAGAGAGCACAAGCAGGGGGAGCAGCAGGTAGAGGGAGAGGGAGAAGCAGGCTCCCCGAAGAGCAAGGAGCCCGATGCGGGGGCTCGATCCCAGGACCTTGGGCTGAGCCAAAGGCAGTTGCTTAACCAACTGAGCCACCCAGGTACCCTGAAACATTGGCTTTTAAGTAAAATGCCAAAAAATTGGAAAATTTCTTATCTGCTTGAGATTTTAACAGAGATGTAAAAAACAAGTAGTTGTATTTTCTTGAGGGGTTTTAATAAGAAGAGCTGGGTTATTTTCTTATCTTAGCCAATCACTCAGTACCCATATACCAGGGGTCCTCGAGAGAGTCTGACATCCTCTGGAGGTATTAAACCATTTCCACACCATGCTCTCCTAGGCCCTGTCATGTGTGTTTTTGTCTGGTGCTCCCAGCATTTGGGTCTCACTCTTGATGAGGTATACATGCAAGCCTTAGGGGAGGCAGGGGGACCTGATATGGCCCCAACTGCGCTCAGATGGCCTCTCCCCATCCCAGATGTTGCCCTATGGTGTGGGTCCACTCTTTGGGGTGCAGATGTAAATAGTGGATGACAGCAGAGGCCAGACTCCCCAGCTCCAGGAAAATTCTGGAACAGACCTAGGACGTAAGGTTTTGGAGAAGAACACAAACAGGTTTGACACGGACACCTTTTGGCTGAGAAGCTATTATTCCAACCTATCCCAAAGCACTATTGTGTTGCAGTTTTTCAGTCACAGAGATGTCTGTGTACCTCTAGGTAGCATGATCATGAGGACTTTGGAAGTGCATGGTGTCTAGTAGTGGGAACTTGAAGTTAGCCCAGAAAATCCAGGTTTTGTTACATTTAATGATTCTGCATAAATAGTTCTTCTTACTCAAATAGTTGTGAAAAAACACATGAACATTTTTGGAGAGAACTGGATAACTTGAAAACTTTCCCAGTACAAGATATCTTAAAATCATGAGGAGGATGGAGTAGGATACAGCAAAGTAATGTGATCTGACAAAGTTAAGAGGTGGGTGCACAGATGTTTGCTGCTATAGTCCCTATTCTTTCAGTATGCGTAAAATATCCAGAATAAATAAATAAAATTCACATTTGTGAGAGCCTTTTCAAACTCATTATGTAATCCACCTTACTGCCCCATATACATTAGGGTTATCAAAAAACAGAAAATAACAAGTGTTGGTAAAGATGTGGAGGAATTGGAACCCCAGTGCACTGTGGTGGGAAAGTGAAATGGTGCAGTTGCTATGGAAAACAGTATAGCAGTTCCTCAAAAAATTAAAAATAGGGGCGCCTGGGTGGCTCAGTTGTTAAGCGTCTGCCTTTGGGTCAGGTCATGATCCCAGGGTCCTGGGATCGAGCCCTGCATGGGGCTCCCTGCTCCCCGGGGAGCCTGCTTCTCCCTCTCCCACTCCCCCTGCTTGTGTTCCCTCTCTCACTGTGTCTCTCTGTCAAATAAATAAATAAAATCTTAAAAAAAAATTAAAAATAGAACTACTGTTTGATCCAGCAATTCTACTTCTGGGGATCTACCCCAAAGAATTTGAAAACAAGGTCTTAAAGAAATATCTGCACACTCATGTTCACAGCAGCATTATTCATGATAGCTAAAAGGTGGAAGCAAGCTAAATGTCCATCAGTGGGTGAATGGACAAAACAAAATGTGGTCTATGCCTACAATGGAATATTATTTAGCCCTAAAAAAGAAAGAAATCCTGTCACATGCTAAAAGATGGAGAAATAAGAGAAATAAGCCAGTCACAGAGGGACAAATACTGCATAATTCCACTTATATGAAGTACCTACAGTGTTCGAACTCATAGAGACAGAAGGTGGAATGATGGTTGCCAAGGGCTGGGTCAAAGGGGGATGGGGATTATTGTTTAATGAGCACAGAATTTCATTTTTGCAAGATGAAAAGAGTTCTGGAGATTGCTCACACAACAATGTGAATGTACATAACACTACTGCGAACTGTATGCCTAAAAATGGGTAAGATGGTAAATTTTATGTGTATTTCATCACAACTTAAAATTATAATAAAATTTAAACCCACCTTAGATAGTCAATAAAATTATACTGGCTATTGGATGAATCCACAAACTCTTCTCATCTGGGGATACAGAGCTCAAAACGGCGGACTTGAAACATGCCCTCCTTTCCCTACATAAAAATTTGGCTCCCGAGGTTAACTTTCCCAGCTATACTTTCCCAAATGAGTCTTCCCTTCCTAGAGAATTGCTTTTGATCAGTTCACTTGTGGAAGTTCACATTCCTGTCTTTGAAATGGGTCTTGTCTGGTGGTACCAGACCCACAACACTGCTTTGTCAACCATGTTCTCAGGACAAGAGCCTAGATGTCAGGGCTCAATACAGAGCTCTTTATTCCAGAAGAAATATATCGTGATAACTATGCCTGCCTCTGAGAAGCTGCATGGGTGATTTCCCATCCTACCCTTTTTTAAGTGTACAATTCAGTAGTTTTAGTATATTCACAAAATTGTACAACTATCACCACAGTCTGAGTCCACAACATTTTCATCACCCCCAATGGAAACCCAAACCTATTACCAGTCACTCCACACTTCCTTCTCACCCCAGGCCCTAGCAATCACTAATATATGTTCTGTCTCTATGGATTTACCTATTCTGGACATTTTATATAAATGGACTCATACAACATGTGGCCTTTTGTGACCTGTGTCTTCCACATATTTTCAGGTTTCATCCATATTATAGCATCTATCAGTACTTCATTCCTTTTTATGGCCAAATAATATTATTGCATGGATATATCACATCTCATTTATCTATGCATCTGTTAATGGGTATTTGGGTTGTTTCTACTTTGGGGCAATTATTAGTAATGCTACTATAAACATCTGTTTACAAGTCTTGAAGTAGGCACATATTTTCAGTTCTATTGGGTCTGTATCTAGGAGTGGAATTGATGGGTGATATGTTAACTCTATGTGTAACCTTTTGAGGAACTGTTGAACTGTTTACCAAAGCAGTTGTACATTTTTCCATTCCTACCAGCAATGTATGAGGATTCCAACTTCCTACCATCCTTACAGACACTTGTTACTGTTCATCATTTTGATTATAGTCATCCTAGTAGGTGTGAAGTGGTATCTAGCAGTGGCCTTGATTTACAATTCCCTAATGAGTAATGCCATTGAGCATCTTTTCATGTGCTTATTGGCCATTTGTATACCTTCTTTGGAGAAATATCTATTCAAAAACTTTGCCTATTTTTTAATTGGGTTATTTGTCTTTTTATTATTGAGTCATAAATCTTCTTTATGTGTTCTGGTCACTAGTCTCTTATCAGATATATAATTTACGGGTGCCTGGGTGGCTCAGTTGGTAAAGCGTCTGCCTTCGGCTCAGGTCATGATCCCAGGGTTCTGGGATCGAGTCCCATACTGGGCTCCCTGCTCAGCAGGGAGCCTGCTTCTCCCTCTCCCTCTGCTGCTCCCCCTGCTTGTGCTCTCTCTCTCCCTGACAAATAAATAAGATCTTTTCAAGAAAATTTTAAAAGAAAAATCCAGATTTGGGGGAATTCGATGGGTCAAATGACCCAAGTTTTTAAACAAATAAATTAGAAGAAAAAGAATGGGATGAGGAGTAACCTGCAGATTCAAAGAATTTTTAAATTGTCAAGATGAAATTACTGTGTCTGTGAATGGACACTTGGAAGAAAAAGTGACAAAGAAATGCAAATAAATGATTACTGTGAAAATCAGGAAAACCGTTACAATGGTGGAAGGGCTGTGATTGGCACAGGGCCCAGTGAGGGGCTTCTGGTGTGGCCGGCAAAATTCTATTTGTTGAGCTGGGTGCTGATTATAAGCATTCACCTTATCATAATTCACTAAGCCATATTTTGTAATGGCTTTCTCTATCACTGTTTTATTTTATAGTTTAAAAAGTTTTTTTTTTAAAGGAACCTACGAGTACCTCATCAGAGCACTATGCCTCTGACAAGATAATTTCTTATGATCTATGATCTTTAAATTTCCTTACCAAACCTCTTTACTAAGTGACATCTGTATTCCCAACTGCATTAACATTTAAGAAGATTACACTCTGTTCGATCTGAGGTACTTACGAGCTCTATAAAGGAGAAAAAAGTTACTTTCCATCTTATCCTGCTATCAGCCTGTGCATTTCGCTTTCAGGTGAATTTACTTTTGTATAGCTCACGCGTCTTGAAATGTGCTCAAGGAGACCTTGTTCTCAACCCTTTCTCTCCACTATTTCCAATGGAGCATGTCACTTTTTACATTTCTCTGTCTTGTAATGATAGAATGTTCTGCTGAAGGCTCATGAAGATCACTGATTCCAGTCAACCCTCCTTAATATTCACTTCTGAGAACTGGGGGCCCTGAGAAGGACGGGACTGTTTGCCAAAAGTCATAGAAGTCAATTTGGAGCAAGGCTGGGGCCAGAACTTTGATTTTCTAGTCCCACAGCTCTGTTTCTCTTCAAAAAACCTACATCCAGACCAGGGCAGATTTTCTTTTTACCTGAGCTTCTCCCTTCTGGGTTGCCCATAATTTTCACCTTTGTTGTTAAGATTCATCTTTACTGTGCACCTTCATCCCCGTCTCCCACCCTCCTTCAAGGAACTCCTGCCTTTGAGAAACTGTTTTGTTTTTTTCTTTAAAGATTTTACTTATTTATTTGAGAGAGAGAGAGAAAGCACGAGCAAGGGGAGGAGGAGAGGCAGAGGGAGAGGAAGAAGCAGACTCCCCACTGAGGAGGGAGCCCAACGAGGAGCTCAATCCCAGGACCCCAGGATCAAGACCTGAGCCAAAGGCAGATGCTTAATTGGCTGAGCCACCCAGGTGCCCCAAGCAAGTGTTTTGATAGTAATTTCAGTGATGCATTCATGCATTTTTTTGATTTCAATGGGTTTTATAGCATTGAGAAGGAGAAAACATCTATTTATGTGACCGACAGTATCACAGCATTATTAGTGGGAAATATGACTACCATAAGAATGCATGAGTAATATGCAATAAAAACCTGCTGGATGCTCTTAAAGGGAAATTCACATACATTTGGGGATCCACGTGAAATTGTGCAACTAAAGGTTAAGTGTGACTTTTGGTGCCTCCACTCCTTTCGGTGGCCTTGGCCCCTTCCCCCCCCCCCCCGCCCCGGCCGTGTAGGGGGTCCTGAGCTCCTGTGCCCACACTGTGCAGTTGCTGTTCCCATGGGCCAGTCCCCACCGATGACAGGGACTTCCCATCCCGGTGCTTCCTTCTTTTCCCTGAAGATTTAATCTGATACAATTCTTAATTTAAAAAGCCTTTTTTGGGGGCACCGGGGTGGCTCAGTCAGTTAAGCATCTGCCTTCAGCTCAGGTCATGATCCCAGGGTCCTGGGATGAGCCCAGCATAGGGCTCCCTGCTCAGCAGGGAGCCTGCCTCTCCCTCTCCCTCTGCTCCTCCCCCTGCTTGTGCTCTCTTGTTCTCTCTCTGTCAAATAAATAAATAAAATATTTTTAAAAAGCCTTTTCTTCTCGCTGTCGAAATACATACCTATTATAAAATCTTGAAAAATACAAAGACCCACTATTAACATCCAACACGATTTTTTTGTTTATCAATGCCTGCCATTGCTTTCCTTCTGTTCTTTACTCCACTTTGTTCTGCTCTTTCCTTTTCCCACCTGTTCCCTTCTTTCCCCCTCCTCTCTCCCTCTCTCTTTCTCTCTCTCCACACACACATGCACATACTCAAATATAATTTTCAAAAACACTCTTAAGTTTAATACTATGACATGATGATAAATATATATTTAGTCTACCCACCTTCCTTTCCTGGTACACAGCTCCTAAAGCCCTTGAAATCTCCAAAATGTTAAGTGTCTTTTGTATGCTAATGAGATATGACTGGTGGCTGGTCTCCTGGATAGCCTCAGGATGGAGGCTGATAACAGGGCAATCAGCCTGGTGCTGAGAGCCTGGGAACTTTCAGCCTTACCCCTGGGAGGGGAGAGGGATTGGAGACCGGGCTAATCATCAATGGCTGTTGATTTTATCAGCCAGGCCTACATAATAGAGCCTCTGAAGTATGGGGCTTGGAGAGTTTCCAGGTTGGTGGAGGTGTGTGCTGGAGGGTGGCCCACCCAGAGAGGAGCATGGAAACTCCATACTTGGTCCCATGTGTCTCTTCCATTTGGCTATTTCTGAGTTTTGTTTTGTTTTGTTTTGTTTTTTAATTTAAATAAACTGGGAATCTAGTAAATAAACCTTTCCTGAATTCTGTGAATCTTTCTAGCAAATTATCAAAAGGAGTTGTAGGCACCTCCATTTTATACACAATCGGTCAGAAGCACAGGCGACAAGCTGGACTGGCCATGGCCTTTGAAGTTGGGGTGGGGGCCAGTCTTGTGGGACAGAGCCCTTAATCTGCAGGGTCTGTGCTAACTCCAGGTAGATAGTGTCAAAATAGAATTGAGTTGTTAGACACCCAGCTGGTCTTGGAGAATTGGTCAGTGTGGGGAAAAACCTTCATTTCTTCATACAGATGTGCCTTGAGCATTTTCTACATTTGGTTAAGTAGTATATTCTCAATTTGAGAGTACTGTGACCATTGCTATGCTTGATTTTTTCATGTTTTATTGCTACTTGTGGTTTGCTTATGTTTTGCTTTCAAACTACATTTTTATTTGTTTAACCTTGTTTAATACTGCTATGTGTTCAGTTCATCTATTTGTGTATGTGTGTGTGGTAAAAGACATATTATATGAAATTTAACCATTTTAACCGTTTTAAGTGCACAGTACAGCAGTGTTAGCTATATCACATTGTTATGTAATGGATCTCCAGAACTTCTTTATCTTTTAAAATTGAAACTCTATACCCATTGACCAACCCTCATTTCCCTCCCTTTTACCCCTAGCCCCTGGTAACTACATTGCATTTTCTGTTCCTATAAGTGACCACTTTAGATAACTCAGTAAAGTGGAATCATGCCATATTTGTCTTTTTGCAACTAGCTTATTCCATTTAGTATAATGTCCTCAAGATAATATCCATGTTGTAGGATAACCAGGATTTCCTGCTTTTGTAAGGCTGAATCATGTTCATTATATGTGTATACCACATTTTATTGATCCAGTCATCTGTCGAGATGGACATTCAGGTTGCTTCCACCTCTTGGCTACTGTGAATAATGCTGCAGTGTACACGGGAGTGAACATATCTCTGAGATCCTGGTTTTGATTCTTGTGGATATAGCCCCAGGAATGGGAATTCGACATCATATGGTCATTCTATTTTTAATTTTTTGAGGAATCCCCACTGTTTTTCATAGTGGCTGCACCATTTTACATTCCCACCAAGAGTGCACGAGGGTTCCAAGTTCTTCACAACTTCCTAGTACTTATTATTTTCAGGGTTTTTTTGGTAGTGGCCATACTCACAGGTATAAGGTGATACCTCATTGTGGTTTTGATTTGCATTTCTCTGATGATCAGTGATGTTGAGTGTCTTTTCATATGCTTTTTGGCCATTCATTTATCTTCTTGAGAGAAAGATCTATTCAAGTACTTTGTCCATATTTTAATTGGGCTATTTGATATTCAATGTTGAGTTGTAGGAGTTCTTTTTATATTCTGGACATTAACCTCTTTTCACTCTGTTTATTGTTTCCTTTGTTGCACAGAAGTTTCCCCCCTCAGCTTTACTGAGATATAACTGACATATAATTTTGTGTAAGTTTAAGGTGTACAATGTGGTGATTTGACATATGTATGTATTGCAAAATGATTACCACAATAAGGTTAATTGACATATTCATCATCATACAGTTACCATTTTTGTGCGTGATGAGAACTTTTAAAATCTGCTGTCATAGTAACTTTCAAGTATACAGTACAGTATTGTTAACTGTGGTCACCGTGCTGTACATTAGATCTTCAGAACTTACTCAGCTTACAGCTGGAAGTACTCCTTGACCAACCATTTTTACCCATTTTCCCCACCCCCCCTGCCACTGGCAACCACCAATCTATTCTCTGTTTCTATGAGTTGTTCTGTTTTGTTTCTAAGATATAAGTGAGATCATACAGTATTTGTCTTTCTCTGTCTGACTTATCTCACATAGCATAATGTCCTCAAGGTCCATTTATGTTGTCACAAATGGCAGGTTTTTCTTCTTTCTGTGGCTGATATATATATGTATGTGTGTATGTGTGTGTGTATATATATGTATATATATAATCTCACAGTTTCTTATCCATTCATATGTTGATCTGTTGATGGACACAGGTTATTTCTGTGCCTTGGCAATTGTAAATAATGCTGCGATGAACATGGGGCTGCAGATATCTCTCTGAAATAGAGATTTCATTTCCTTCAGATATATACCCAAGTGGTATCACTAGGCCATATAGTAGTTCTATTTCTAATTTTTTGAGGAACCTCCATACTGTTTTCCAAAGTGGCTGCACCAATTTACATTCTTACTGACAGTGCATGAGGGTTCCCTTTTCTCTACATCCTCACCAGCATTTGCTATCTTTCATATTTTTTTATAATAACCATCCTAATAGGTATGAAATGATATCCTGTTGTGATTTTAATTTGCACTTCCCTTAGGATTAGTGCTGTTGAGCGCCTTTTCATGAAATGTTGGCCATTCATATATCTTTAGAAAAATGTCTGTTTTTGTCTTTTGCTCATTTTGTAATCAGATTATTTGTGTTTTTTCTATTATATTATTTGTATATTAACCCCTTATCAGATTTTTGGTTTGCAAATATTTTCCCCATTACATAGGTTGCCTTTTCATTTTGTTGATTATTTCTTTTGCTGTGCAGAGACTTTTTAGTTTGATATAGTACCACTTGTTTGTTTTTACTTTTGTTGCTCGCACTTCAGGTGTCATATCTGGAAAATCATCATTAAGACCAATATCAAGGAGCTTTTCCTCTATGTTTTCTTCTAGGAATTTTATGGTTCAGATCTTACATTTAAGTCTTTAACCCATTTCAATTTAATTTTTGTGAATTGCTTAAGATGGGGTCCAGTTTCATTCTTTTGCCTATTAAAGATTACCTCTTCCCCATTGAGGATTCTTGGCTCCCTTGTCAAATACTTGTTGACTGCATATGCATGGGTTTATTCCTGGGATCTTGATTCTGTTCCACTGGTCTGTGTGTCTGTTTTTATGATTTGTAATACAGTTTGAAATTAGGATGCACTTTGTGTGGCTCCATACTAACTTTAGGATTATATTTTCTATTTCTGTAAAATATGTCAAATTGGATAGGGATTGCATTGAATTGGCTTTGGTAGCATGGACATTTTTTTAAGATTTTATTTATTTATTTGCCAGAGAGAGAGAGAGAGAGAGCACGAGCAGGGGGAGCAGTAGGCAGAGGGAGAAGCAGACTCCCCGTTGAGCAGGGAGCCCAACACTGGACTCGATCCCAGGACCCCAGGATCACAATCTGATCCGAAGGCAGATGCTTAACCGAATGAGCCACCCAGGCATCCCTAGCATGGACATTTTAACAATATTAATTCCAATGATCCATGAACATGGGATATCTTTCCATTTATTTGTGTCTTTTTCAATTTCTTTAATCAATGTCTTACATTTTTCAGGGTACAGGTCTTTCACTTCTTTGGTTAAATTGATTCCTAAGTATTTTATTGTTTTTGATGCTATCGAGAATGGGGATTATCTTCTTTGTTTCTTTTCAGGTAGTTTGTTGTTAGTATATGAAGGCACAACTGATTTGGGTATGTTGATTTTGTATCCTGCTGCTTTACTGAATTTGTTTATTAGTTCGTTCTTACAGTCTTTTGGTGAAGTCTTTAGGGTTCTCTGTATATGAGATCATCTATTCTGCAGAGACACTCTGTGATGAACATCTCAGAGAAATGGGTTCATTTATTCTCCAGATGAGATTCAAATGTTGTGTGTGGGGGGAAGAGAGGAAGGATTAGAGGAGGAATGAGATAAGATTTTCCTGTAGAAAAGCCCACACGTATCTGTATGTGTATATATCTGTAATGGAGAAATTTCATCCCTTTTCATGGTTGTAGCATCCAGAACTGCCACTTCATTATTCTTGTAGGGAAAAAATAACAAAGGTGTTCCCCTTCTTCTGCATTTCCATTTTGTCACTTCTGGTTATTAACCGAGTAGGAGTTACTCTAAGTAGGGCTGATTTCAGCACTTTTCAGTGATTACTTAGTCTGTTTCCTGCAGCCTTTCTAATCTCAGTGGCCTTAAATAATCCTGCTATATTAAAAAAGAACACACTGGAAGTGAAACTCCCTCTCAGCTAAATTCTGCGTCAGCATGTCCACTACCTACCTGCTAATGATATTTTATTTTGCAGCATCAACTTGCCACCTTCCTTACCCAAGTACCAGCCAATCACTTAAGGAATCTTTAGATTCTAGACTTCTAGAGTATAACCAGATTTGATAGAATCAAATTTGATTAACTAGTGGATAGAATCTAAATTTCAGTTTTCCCAAAAAAAGGGCATCCATACAGTTTTAAGCATATCTGCTATTCTACTTAGCACTTACAGGAAGTTTTAGGCCATTAAAAAAATACTAGCAGTTTTTGGGTACAACTTTATACTGTAGTTATAGCACAAAAGCACACCACTAATAGTAGTGACCATGTGAGAGTCATCCTCCATGTGACCTCCCCAGGTCACCTCTGTACACAGCCTTAAGCAGGGACTGGAGTAAGGGCTCCTTTCTTGTATCACAGATCTCATCAAAGCACAGACTAAGTACAGCTCACTGACAACTTGCTTTATGAACACATATTCTCCTATGAAGGATTTCGTGCAAATCACTTCTGGCAAATTGAATTTAAATTTAAATTAGCTGCTGAAGTCCAAATTAAATATGACCTGGCTGGGTCAACAACTTTTCTGATTTCCATTGCATCTCTGCCACAGAAAGCTTTTCTGATAAAATCTAATGCTCCAGAAGAATCTTTACCCCCAGAAGGTCTTGCTTTGATGTGAATTTTCTCCAAGACTTTAATGGCATTTCCATTAGGTAGTAAATGTTGACACAAAGAGCTGGACTCCTTCAGGTGCTAGAAATGCCCCCATCTAGATCTGGGCACAAAGCTGTTCTATAAAAATGTGTCCCATTTTGTTTGTTTTTCTTTCATCTGTACTCTCATT
The DNA here is from genome assembly GCF_004348235.1 of Phoca vitulina. Taxonomy (NCBI): domain Eukaryota; kingdom Metazoa; phylum Chordata; class Mammalia; order Carnivora; family Phocidae; genus Phoca; species Phoca vitulina. Next base: position 75,489,078 of record NW_022589708.1, read on the forward strand.
TTATTTTATTTTTTTAAAGATTTATTTATTTATTTTAGAGAGAGAGTGCAAGGGGAGGGGGAGAGAGAGACTCCCCACTGAGCATGGAACCTGATGCGGGGCTCAATCCTAGGACCCCAAGATCATGACCTGAGCTGAAATCAAGAGTCAGATGCTTAACCGACTGAGCCACCCAGGTGCCCTGTTCTCTCATTTCAAATTATTTATTTATTTATTTTGGCTAGAGTATTTTAGGGTTGGCATCTTATTATTTCACCTTAAACACTTTATTGTACATCTCTAAGAAATAAAGATTTTTTAAAATATTTTATTTATTTATTTGACAGAGAGAGACACAGCGAGAGAGGGAACACAAGCCGGGCGAGTGGGAGAGGGAGAAGCAGGCTCCTGGCGGAGCAGGGAGCTCAATGTGGGGCTCCATCCCAGGACCCTGGGATCATGACCTGAGCCGAAGGCAGACGCTTAACGACTGAGCCACCCAGGCGTCCCTCTAAGAAATAAAGATTTAAAAGAAAATACATAACCACAATGCCATTTTATTCCAGAAAAAAATTAACAGTGAAAAAAAATATATTTTTTACTATGTGTCGTGGATACTTCCATCTATAAGGGAAGAGAGAAAAACAGATAAACCGGGGCTAAAGTGGGAGGATGAGAGAGGAGGGGCCAGAAGGGGAATGCGGGGGAGAGAGGAGGTAGAGGAGGAAGAGGAGGGCTCTTCTGTGTACAGCTGCTTGATGTTAGCCTCTGAGCCTCACTTTTCTAAGTGGGAGATGAGTTCCTACTGCTTAGGGTTGCCCAGAAGATTAAATGAGACCGTGCAGTATAGCACTTGGCCTAGTGCCTGCCGTAGGGTTCAATAGACGGTAGATATTATTATGAATTATATCTATCCTTCACAGTTTTAGAAAAAAAATTAAAAATTATAACCACCATTCTCAATTTATATTCTCTTTGAGCCATGTTTATAAAAACAAAAGCCTCTTGGTGGTGTATCTGCTGGCACATAGGGAGAAGAAAGCAGGACATTGTCTCTTCCCTTGCCACCCCGCGCCACACACACAGGTCTTTTGACCTTGTACAGCTGTGCTGGGAGGCAGAGCTGTGGGGCCCCGGGCGGTGGAATGCATTGCCAGGCACTGTCCCATGAGATGAGCACTTTGCTGCCTTCTTATCCAGCAGCTGCATGAGTTCAGTGAGGAATCCGACCTGTCAATAGTCTGGGGGCTCAGATGATGGACTGATTAATAAACTAATATTTATGAAACCTTCTTGACTAACATAACAAGGATCAAGACGTCAGACTCTACAACCAGACTCGGCTCAAATCCCACCAGCCACTTACATGTCATGGCTCTTGGGACGAGTTGCTTGACCTCTTTGGGCCTCCGTTTTTACATCTTTAAAATAAGGATAATAATGGCACATACCTCATGGATTATTATAAGAATTAAAGGAGTCAATTATACATAAAGTATCTGGCACTATATACCATGTTTGTCATTATTATTTTCTGTACTCCAGGCCCTGTGGTGATAGGGGGATACAAATGTACTTTTAATGATTTTTTTTTAAGATTTTATTTATTTGAGAGAGAGAGAGTATGAGTGGGGGGGTGGGGCAGAGGAAGAAGCAGACTCCCCGCTGAGCAGGGAGCCCAATGTGGGGCTCAATCCCAGGACCCCGGAATTATCACCTGAGCCGAAGGCAGATGCCCAAGCAACTGAGCCACTTTTAATGATTTTATAAGAGAAATTATTCACATGAAACTGTTAGAGAGCAATATATAACAAGTTTGAGAATGTCCACCATATATGTAAATGCTAAGAAAATTCCAGTAGGGATAGTCCACCTTAAGGTGAATAGTTTTGTTTTGTTGAATGGTATAATGATCAAACGGAACCTCTTTAGGGAAAGAGTTTGGTGTTTGACAAAAAGAATAAGTTGATTTCACTTCATGTTAAATTAAAGAGATCCTTCCTTGTTCCATCGGTCTGTAAAATCAAGAAGTGATTTGCTCTACCCAATTTTTAAATAGGTTTTGAGGAAAATACTTAAAGCAGGCATAAATCTACCCATCCTTACAAAACTTTCCCTTAAATATACATATAAGGGAAAGTGTTTTATATGTGCCTACATATGCAAGTATCTTGATCTTCATGGACAGACATTAGGCATAGAGACAATAGTTTCTGAGAAAGAAAAAACTCTTCCTTTTTTTCTTTTTAAAGATTTTATTTATTCATTTGAGACACAGAGATACAGAGAGAGAGAGAGAGCATGAGCAGGGGGAGAGGCAGAGGGAGAGGGAGAAGCAGGCTCCCTGCTGAGCCAGGAGCCCGATGTGGGGTTTGATCCCAAAGGCAGATGCCTAAGCATTTGAGCCACCCAGGTGCCCCAGGATTCCTTTTTTTTTTTTTTTAATCATTTATTCACTCATAGTGATGATGATAGGGACATATGGAATGCAAATAAAGTATGAGATAAAGGTCCTATCATTGATGAGCTAAGAGTCCAGTTGTCAAGGCAGAACTAATTGAGCCTCTGTCTAGATAACATAAAAACAGTACTTTGCACATAGGTGCTCAGAAACCTATATTTTAATATTAATTTATTAGTTAATTAATGTATTAAAATATTGATTGGCTTCCTCTGCCTACAGTCCTAATTTCTTCGCCTGGCTCCAACCTACCTCTCCAGCTTCATTTCTATTTGCTCCCTGTCGTGAGCCCCCCAGCTTACAACCAAAGACTATGCCATACTCTGTACTTTGTGTTTTCTAGTCCTGTCTTCTAGAATGATCTTATCTCTGTTTTCTCTTCCTAATGAACTCATATTCATTTTTTTTTTTTTTAAAGATTTTGTTTATTTATTTGACAGAGAGAGATACACAGCGAGAGAGAGAACACAAGCAGGGGGAGTGGGAGAGGGAGAAGCAGGCTTCCTGCAGAGCAGGGAGCCCGATGTGGGGCTCGATCCCAGGACCCTGGGATCATGACCTGAGCCGAAGGCAGATGCTTAACCATCTGAGCCACCCAGGCGCCACCTCATATTCATTATTTTAAGAGCTTCTTCATTGTCATCTCCTCAGCTCAAACTTGCTTGCTCCCAGGTGGAAGCCACTGGTCTTTTGAGCTCCCACAAAATGTCATTCAAACCCCCATGACAGTATTATTGGCCTGTTTACAGGTTTTTTGCATGTTAACTTCTGCTCAGAGGCAGGAGCCACCCTGGGATCTCCAGCACCAAGCCCAGTGTAAGGGAGCATTATGGAAACTCAATAAATACATGTTGAGGAATGGAAAAAGCAATGGGTGGTATATGAAATAAGAGCTAAAAATAAGCCCACAGAGTATGTGTTTTAGGAGAATAGAAATGGAAAGGATAGAAATGTAAAGAACATGCAAGCTCTCTGTTACAGGCTGGATTAGGTCTCCTCTCCCCCTCAAATTCATATGTTGAAGTCCAAATGCCCAGTATCTCAGAATGTGACTATATCTGGAGATAGGGTCTTTAAAAAGGTCATTAAGTTAAGGTGAGGTCATTAGGATGGGCCCTAATCCAATGTGACTGGTGTCCTTATAAGAAAAGGGGATTAGGACATAGGCACACACAGAAGGAATGCACATAGTCTTTAGGCATAAAGAGAAGGTGGCCCATCTACGCCCCAAGGAAAGAGGCCTCAGAAGAAACCAACCCTGCTGACCCCTTAATCTTGAACTTCTAGCCTCTGGAACTGTGAGAAAATAGATTTCTGTTTAAGCCCCCCAGTCTGTGGTTAACACCAATTAATAGAAATCTCCCATCTTTCATCTTTCATCTGCTAGACACCGGGAGTTATTTTTTCTCTAAACTCAACTTTTCTTTGTATATGAAAATGTGAACCATTCCGCCATTGAAGTTGGTGGGAATCATGATGGATTTTTTGTTTCCTATACTTCCTCTTACTTCACTTGAGCAGTTGTGCAGCAGAGACCAGCCCTATTGGTGGATAAGTTAGCAGTCAGTCAGCTAGTGGCATTCACAGAACAACACCCGCATTGTGTTTCACTGGGTCTAAGTACCAACAATTCAATAATTGTTCATTTCCAACATGGACTCTGCTGGTGCTGGGGCCCATAGAGTTGGCTCTCACTCTGGAGCAAATTTCACAAACAAGTTCAAGGTGAGGGCCATGTCCACTTTACAAAGATTCCACATTGCAGGTATAAAACCAAGGACCTGCTAAAAGAAATGGGGATAGTAGGTAATCTTGTACAGAAAGAGACAACAAAAGAAAAATCTTGTTCCTAAATTCATTACAGATTCCAGATAAAGCAGATCAGGTGCATTTGAACAAATGTGGGAACCTGAATTCAAAAGGTAACCATGTGCTAAATGTCTGCGGACCATTCTGAACATTTGAGGAATTGACTGATAGGAGTTTAGTTGCATTTCCTCTCTGAAAACTATATTTCTGGGAACCTTCAGATTAGAAACAAACATGAAGGGAAGATAAAGGCAGAAAAAAAGGGGGAAGGGAGGGACTTTACGCTTGCCAGAGTAGTGGAGGGAATAAATAAAGCTTTTACAACTATATCAGGGGAAGGAAATACTAGAAATTAAAGCAGATATATTAAGTAAAGGAGGAGAATGAAATATGAGATCACAAAATGGCTGGGTGCTCAGATGCTCCTTTGAAGTGTCCCTTTCACAACAAAATATTCTAAGGTCCTGGGTCTCTGTTCAGCCCCAGTTCCCTGGGTAATGCCAGTGAAAATGTCCTATGTGCATAGTGACAATGAAAGCTGGATCCAGAGAGAGGAGCATTCATAATCAAAACCGCTACTGTGTAGTCCCAAGAAGCCAGGGAAATGGTTTGCCAAACTGAAAAAACCAACCTAAGGCCCCAGTAAGGAATAAAAGCAAAAGTAAATGCACTAGCTTTTGATTTAAGTAAGCTGGCTTTCTTGGAAAAAAACTAAAAACAAGTGATGTCAATTCTGTTTCTGGAAATTCGTAGAGAAAAATCATCCTCTCACCAAAGGTACTTCAATGCGGACTCCAGCATTTTTATATTGACATGTCTCTGAATTCCACATGAGAAATAGAAAAGCCCAATGATAATCTCTGTGTACACTTCCTTCCCTTTACTTTCAAAATTTTACTGAAACTGTATATATATGTGGTAAAAAAAAAAAAAAAAAGAAGCAGTGAGTAGGGAAGAGGAAACTTGTAGTCATTTCTGATTTAGACCTTTCGACGGTAACTCTCGTAACTCTAAACAAGATGCATAAGTTGTTCATTGACTGATAACATTAATATATCAATTCAGGTGGTATCTTTTGAGTGTCTGGTATGAAAGAGGTTCATTTGCATTCTCCTTAGTTCTTCTCTCCTTTTTAACGACTGCTATGTTCAGTCCTTCTGTTGGTTACCTTTGCACCTTTGTTTGTACCTAGAAAACCTCAATTTCTTGTTCCTTCAACATTGAACTTGACCCCTCAGTGAGATGTCGCCTGTTGATATGTCAAAATAAAGGCCTCAGTTAATCATTCTGGATGCTCGGAGCGTGAGGCGCTGCCTCTCTGTTAGGCAAACCGTCTATGGGGAGTTTGCCTTTGGGGCAGGGACTTGCTTCCTGATGAGTTTGTGCAGACACTCACCCTTTGAGAGGGAAGTCTCCCTCCACGGTTCATTTAATTTCTCTTTAGAAGAGCCCTCCTGTTGGAGGTGGGGAGTAAATGTCGGCTCCTCTCCAGTAACACACAGGACTAGGGGAGACGTGGGCTGTGGCTCTGTAGGCAGACTTCCAATTTGTTCCTGCTTTTCAGCACCTTCCCTTGTTCTTACTCTGTAAGCCCACTGGCCCCAAGCCCAGAGCTTCCCTGGGGCTTTGCCAGAAAGACTGGCTCCCACTCCCCACTCCCTTACTCCCTCACTCCCTCACTCCCTCCTGTGAGTATTCTGGGCTGCAGTTTACTCCACTCAGAGTTTTTTGTCTTGTTTTGTTTTGTTTTTAGGATTTTATTTATTTGAGAGAGAGAGAGAGCACGAGCAGGGGAGGGGGAGGGGCAGAGAGAGAGGGAGAAGCAGACTCCTTGTTGAGCAAGGAGTCTGACCGGGGACTCGATCCCAGGACCCTGGGATCATGACCTGAGCCTAAGGCAGACACTTAGCTGGCTGAGCCACCCAAGCACCCTTACTCCACTCAATTTTAAGCAACAACATGCTAGCATTTGCTTTGCCTTCCAGCAATGTTTAAAATCTCTCTCCCGCCAATGACAGTCCCCTCTCCAGTACATCTACATGATGTACTTGTCCTGAGTCAGCCGTCTTGAATCGGAGCTATAACCTATGGAGCCTTGAAAAAGAGAGCTCACATTATACACACCCTTTCGGAGCCTCTTTCCCCCCATTTAGCCGTATGTTTTGAAGTATTTCCTACATCATTATTATCTTTTTAAATGTGCATAGTATTCCATTATATGGATAGACTGTAATTTACTTAATCAGCACCCCAAAACTGGGCATTTAGGTTGCTTGTAAATTTTACTCTAGTAAATTAATCTGCACTGAATATCTTTATTAGTATCATTTGCGAACGTCGCTGACCATTTCCCGGGAATACATGTTTAGAAGTGAAATCACTACATCAAATTGAGTGTTGCACATTTGTAAGACTTTTGATACACATTGCCAAATTCCTTTACAGAAAATTTATATCAAATTTCACTCCCATTCAATCCTAGTACTAATTTTCTTCCAACCGTAGATGTTATTATACTTTTAAACTCACAAATTTGACGGGCAAAAATGCCTTATTTTAATTGTTTGCTGACTTGTTGTTAACTATGTAATTCTAGTTATAGGAGAATAATGGCACTCAGTTTCTTTCTTGTACTGGGGGCCCACAGAGGAAGTGGGGGAGGAGTCAAAATTGGAGCATATAGAATCAGTGCAGCCATGTTCTGCTGGCTAAACCTGCCTCTCCTAGAGCCCCCTCAGTTCTTCCAGGCTTGCGAGCAGTGGTCAAGGAGAGGGAACGAAGGGAGGAAGATGGGTCTAGATCAGACTTCATTCCCCTTTATCCGGTGGTATCTACAGGAATAAGGGAAAAGTGAGAACGAACCTGAGGAGTGGACTGCATCTTACGGCCAGGACTGATGGAACTAGATCCCAGCTCACTTAAGATTGAAGTAAGTCTGTGGGTCAACTGCACACTCTTGGACCTTCCTGAGCTTTTGTAGAGACTAAGTGCTTCCCTTGAAATGCATTAGCCCTAAGGAGTTGTTACCCCTGATCTAGGCTTAAACTTTGCTAAGACAGAGAAGACGGTGGGAGAGAAACAAGGTTTGAGAATAAATTCCTATTTTTTGTTCATCAAGCCTTTACTGAGCTCCTACCATGTGCCAAGCATTGTGCTAGATCCTGGGGACACAGAAATGAAATAAACACATCCTTGCTGGTGAGGTGCTTAAAAGCTATTTAAGGAATAAATATTTAATGTCTGATAATACAATGATAATTTGATAGCCCATAAAGCAAATTACACATAGGAAGGGCAAATCTTTCTGAACAATAACCAACTTGAGGTAAGGATGTGAAGAATTGAGTCAGCGAACACCGAGGCTTTTGGACCTCTGCTAAAGACTGAATACATTTGTATTATCTGTGATTATAACATAATTCTTGACTCTTTTATTAATAAGAATAAGAAAAGAGACTAGGGAAAAAAACATTTCTAACTCTAACAAAATAAACTATAATATCTTGCATCCTTTCCACCTTTATTGCTATTATTTTAATTCAGGCACCCATTATTTTATCTCTCTAACATGGATCTTGCCCCCTTGGAAGCCATCCTTACATGGGGGCTGTATCAAATCTATCATTTTTTTCCTCTATCATTTGTGCTTTCTTTGTCTTATTCAGAACCCTCTTTCCTCAACCCCACTGTTATGTACTCCATTTGCTTCTAAAAGTTTTATTAAAGTTTCAGTTTTAAACATTTAATTATGTCTCCATTTGGCTGGAATTATTTTTATTTATGGTATAATTATTTCTACTAAGTTCTAATGCCATCTTGCCATGCACTAACTTATCAAATAAACATGGGTCCATTTTGGATTCTCCATTTATTTCGTTGGTCTAATCGTCTCTTTCTATCACCATACTGTTTTATTACTACAGCTTTATTGTAAATCTTAATTTCAAATAAGACAAGTCATACTCACTGCTTTTTCAAAGTTGTCTTTGGTCCTTTACTTTCTACATCCATTTTAAGAGCCTGTAAACTTCTTCAAAATATACTGTTGGCCTTTTGATTGAAGTTGCACTGAATTTTAGACTTTGGGAGAAAATTGCCCTCTGTGTGATATTAAGTCTTTCCATCCAGGAACATTGTAAATCTTACTGTTTGTTTTTTTTTTTTTGGTCTTTTTAAATTAGCCTATCATTTTCTGTGAGTAATGACACCTGTCTCTTCCTATTCAATTTTTGTCTTTTTTTTCCTCTTCTCGTCTTATTCTGCTGGCTAGATCACTTTTATAATTTTGAAAAGAAGTGGCGATAAGGTATCTTTGCTATTTTCTTTAAAGGGAAAACTCCTAATATTTTACCTTTAAATACAGTATTTGCACTAGGCTTTTGATGGATGCCCTATATAAAATTCATCAACATTGCTCGTGTTCCTAGTTTGCTAACAGTTTTTTTGGTGAAATCAGTGTTCAAATACTTTTGCTTCATTTAACGAACCATGCTTTTTTTCCCCCTTTATCTCTTAATGAGGTGAATTGCATACAAATTTTCTAATATGAAGCTATTATTACAACTCCTACTTGGTCGTATCTTTTTTTTTTACTGAACTATCGTTGGCACACGATGTTATGTTAATTTCACGTGCACAGCCTAGTGATTCTGTGAGCTCTGCTCACCACAAGTGTAGTTCCCGTCTGTCACCATACACCACTATCACAATAATGATAGCTTTTTAAAATACATTTTTGAAATTTATTTGCTAATATCTTATTTCTGCCATTTTGCCTACATGTTCCTAATCCAGAGTAACTCATGATTTTATCATTTATATTATCCTTGTTTGAAATTGTTATTCAGGTTTTATAAGATTTATCCAATTAGTGGAAGAGCATTCTCACTTTTTCCATTCTCTAGATCATTTTTATATAAAGATTTTATTGATGTTTATTAGAGAGAGAGAGAGAGCGTGTGTGCCCATGAGTGGGGGGAGGGGCAGCAGGCAAGGGAGAAGCTCAGTGGAGAGCCCATTGCAGGGCTCAATCCGAGGACCCTGAGATCAGGACCTGAGCCAAAGATAGAGGTTTAACCGACTGAGCCGCCCAGGCCCCCCTCTCTCGATCATTCTGAATTACTTAAGGATTATTGTCCTTGAAGACTTGCTAAGTGATAGTTCTTGGGTCTCATCTTCTATCACTTAGCAGCAACAGTGTAGATGGTTGGTTACACTTTTCTCCTTGGCCTCCAGGACGCTCTTATTTAAAGTGGCAGCGTTTCTACCTTTCTGTGTTCCTTTCCACTGTGCCTTCTTGCAGACCCGTGACCACCTTCATGGCAGGACACCAGTGAAGACAGGTTGGCTTCTCCTCTGGCACTGCAGACAAAGCCATATGGTTTGGCCAAAACATCTTCTACTCCCAAAGAAAACCTCCCCAGAACTTGCCAGGTCAGTGGGCTACTCTGCTCTTGTTGCTTCCACAGCACTTCATACCTCTGCAGCACTTACCATGCTGTGTTATGATTAACCGTACACATGCTTTATCTCCAACCAGTATGTCAGCGCCAGCACACTGTGTCTTACCCATCTTCGCGATTTCCATGCTGGCATAGCACCAGGCACCAAAAAAGGCAGCTGATGTTTGTTGAATAAATGAACTAAACGTTCTGATCCGTTAAACACGAATAGCTCATTACAGATCTAACATATGGTTTGCTGTCCTACCAGTTTCTAACCAGGATGTTCCACTGCCACCTCGCCATAGACGAATTTGTCCCATAAACAGGCGTCGATTTTGGAGTCCTTATTTATTCCCTTGGTCTGATCGTCTCTGTTGTTGTTACCATACTGTTTTAATTACTGCAGCTTTATAGTAAGTGTCGATCCTACACACTGTTTTCTCACTCGTGATCTGCAGTCTCTCTCTGTTCCCTGTCTCCTTGGGCTGGGGGCTCAGACTCTCTCTGCAAGTTCTTCAGTGTCTAGTTGTGGTATCTGATCTTGGCGGCTCTTGCTGCCAATCCTCCCCCATGCATTTCCTCTCTTATGCTATTTCTCCTGCTCTGTCGCTAAGGTCTCCTCTTTATGGTTCAGATATCCTGAGTGCTTTCTAGAATTCTGCTCTTTTATAGTGAGTTCATTCTGACAGATGCCGCCTAACAGGATGGGCTACTAACTGTGATGACATACAGACAAGGAAGTCTGACTTCCTGGAGGCCTGGGTGCCTGGGGACGGCATCTCCCAGGAAGCAGGACAGATGCTGTCTCTGAGGTCCTTCCTGGTTCTCGTCCCTAATGTGTTCCTGGAACGCTCCTGCAGAGGTCATCTGGACAACATCCATTTTAAGTTTTAGTTTTGTAAGCCAATTTGTGCATATACCAAAACATTTTTACCTCAGTTATTGCATATTTTAGGCAAAAGTTATTTTGGTTCAAACCATTGTTAATGGTGACATCAACTCTTTTTTTTTTTAAGTGAGTGTTTAATAAGTTACTTCTGTAAAGTAACTCTGTTATCTTTTTAAGTAAAACAAGAAAATAAAGCAAATTATATAAACACCAGCTCAAGGATGGAGGATGTGTTCTAAGTTTGCAAAGCATTCTCTGCGGTTATGGGTTTGATCTTTCATGCAGATGGCTTGAGTCATGAAAACGTTTTCTACGTGTCTGAATGTGGAAGAATAATTTAACTTCTCACAGGGCTCACTTGAGAAGCACACAGTTCATATGGGGCAAATGTAGACTTTGGTTAGGTTTTCTGATTCAGATGTGCTACAAAACTAGCATGGTCTCCAGAAATAGCTTTTGGACTGGAATAGCTTTTGAACTGCTAGTCAGTTCCTTGAAAGTCTACAAAAGGATGACTGTTGTTCCTCTTTCTGGTGGTCTGTTGAATCTGATCGTGAATTTTCCTCATTGCTCCCTCAGTGCTGGAACTGACTGGAAAGTAATATGCGAGGATATGGAAGGTAATTCAGTGTGTGTGTGTGTGTGTGTGTGTGTGTGTGTGTGTGTGTGTGTGTCTTTATGTAGCAAGTCAGTGCTTTACCTCAACACAGGAATATAGTGCTTTTACCTCAGGAGACCATTTAGTGAACAGAAAAGAAGGAACAGCACACACTGGGGCCGGGGCCTCCCTCCAGTCCCCCGTCCTGGTGCATCAGGCTGCTACACTGCTTCAAGAACACTGCTACATCAGTCACATTTTTATGTTTTAGATTCACATGATTTCTTTCATTTTTGATTTCTGCTTTTGGGGAAGCCGCTCAAGATTAGTTATACTTTTCTTGGTTTGCTTTTGAGCCCAGCCCAGGTTGGGTCCTGGAGACTGACCAAGAAGTTTCTAGAGACATTCTCTCAGGGGAGAAGGTAGAAATTTTGCCATGTAGGACATGGAAAAGGAAATGATCATGAAGGTCCTCTTGGTCTGCACTTTGGGTATGGTAAAAATCAGTAAGTACATTTTTTAAAAGACACTTGAGAATTTTTCTCATTGGGAAAATACCGCAGAGCAACAAACTTAATTTCAAATATGAGATAGGTCGATCCGGTACCTCTCCTAGTAGTGATCATGGCACTGGTGACAGGAAACTAAATTCCCTGAGCGTAGAATCATTACCAAATGCACATCATATGTGTCCCATTCATTCTGTCTTGGCTCTCAGGCTTCAGCGGGCACCTGGGGGCTTGTAAATGGCAGAATGCCGGGCCCAGCCCCCACGGGTTCCAAGTCAGTGGGTCTGGGGTGGGGCCTGGGCATTTGCATTTTCAAGTCCGTATTGATGCTGGTGATGCTGCCTTGGGGACCAGACCTTGGGAAGCACTGTGTTTGTCTGTTTCTTGAGAGGAGGGGCCACACTATGGTCTTACCCATCTCTAGCCCTTGGCCTAGTGCCCGGCACAAAAGTACCTCTCGATAACTGACAATATAGCAACATTACAGAGAACTTTTATTTGGAATTCACCATGCACTAGTCCCACATTAAGAACGTTACAAGGATTCTCATCTAATTCTCACGGTTCCATCTGGGATATACCAACCTATATTCCCATTTTACAGAGAGAACCATGGAGCCTTGGAGAGAGAATGGTTAAGTCACTAGCCTACAGTCACATGGCCAGTGTGTGGTGGGGCCAGGAAAGATGTTGGGGTGGGGGTTGAGTTGAAACACTAAGAGCCTTAAGCAGTGTTCTCTTTTTTTGTGATCATTTTCAAGTTCTTATCAAATCCCTGACAAAGATAAACCCAGAACTATTTTAAAAGAAGATAATTCTATTCAAATTCAACAGAAAAGCTCTCAAATTGATATTGAAAGAGAAAAAAATATTGACCAAATTTGCCTTTGCAAATACTCATTTTTTTTCTCAGCAGCTGCTAGACATTTTCTCATGGACCCAAACGTCTAGGAAATCACCTTTGTGGGCCATTTATCAGAACCTCTTCTAAAGACTCCTTTTGCTCCAACTGCAGTGAAGGTCATGATAACCTTTGCTTGGTGTGAGCAGCTGTCACTAGAAAAAGGTCCTTCAAAAGCAACCGATGAGTCACTCAGAAAAACAGAACCTCTTTGCAAGGGTTTCCCAGTCTGTGCCTTCTCATTCAGCCAAGAATCTGGACTTGTCCCTGTGTGGAGTCTTATCTCCCGTCTTCACTATAAATAGTTCTCCTGAGAGCTGAACCACCACCAACTGGTCAGAGCTGGGGAAGGCGACCTCAAAAGCCCAAGACAACTTGGGCTTGCAGGGCAGATAAACTACCTCTCTGTGTCACTAGAAGAACGCTCTGAGAAAATGTCCTGCTGGGAAATACCAGGGTGTTTAGACAGAATTCCCTTTAGCATGACGAGTATGGATCAAATGCCCAAGTTCTCTTTGAACAGCTTGTTAGTCTCTTACTTATTTCCCCCTCCAAAATAGCAACTAGAAACAATCACCAAATGGCCCCTTGTTCTGTTGATTTGTTTATTCCAGCTGTCTTTAGTGGGAAACTGATCAGATCCAACCCTGCTGTGATCTGTAGCTGGCCCTAAGGCAGTCGGGACCGCTAGCCTCCGTCTGTTACTCCCTCCCCGCAAACTCCTGGGATTCTGTCTGTTCCTCCTTTGTAAAAGTCAGGCTTCTACTTTTCCACTGTTTAATTTCCTAGTTAATGATTGTCAAGAAATTGGTGTGTGATGGCAAGGAAACTTTGCAGAATGCAAAGAGCTTCTTGCCTTTGCAGATGAGACTCTCCAGGTGAGTCGCCTAGGTTACTCACTTTGGTCCTATTGTTATTTAGACTCTGGGAAGATTTATGGTATAAGTGGTTTTTCCTTGCCTTTGTCCCTACTATGCAGAGCCGCAGTAGGCGCCTCAAGGAAAGTAAATGAAGTTTATGTACGTTTTCTACATGTAGAACATGGTCTTTGGGGTCAGACTGGATTCAGACTCTGGCTCTGCTGCTAATTACTATATTGTTCTCTGCCTCAGTTTGCTCACCTGTAAAATGGGGATCATAGTAGTACTCAGTTCCTAGGGTTCCACGAGGAGTGTTAATGCTTATGAAGTGCTTAGACAGATTCTGACCTAAATACTCCATAAATGCTTGTTGTTATTATTACTACAAATGCTTAAAATCAGAATCAAAGTATCAGCTAGAAAAACTGTGCGTATTTAGGAGCTGAAGGGACTACCCAGCTCCTGTGTCCTGGAATCCTTGCCCACCGGGCATTTAGAGTTTAATAGGAGAGACAGGACCAAACGTGTAATGAGAGAAAGTTCACTGAGTTCTTCCTAGCGATGGGAATTAGGTGCTGCCCCGTCCTGAAAATGAGTGACACTGACTGTGGGAACCTTCCTGGGGCCAAAAATTGCAAGATAACAAATGATAAAGAGGAAGTAGGAGTCGTTTTCCCGCACCTGGTTTTTTTGCTTTTTTAATTTATTTTATTTTATTTTAAAAAAATTACAAAAGCAATGAAGGCCCCCTGGGGAAAGTTTAAAACAGAAAATAAGTCACTTAAAACTCCTCCACCCAGAGATAACCATTGTTAATTCCTTAACAAATTTCCTGTTCGGGCTTTTGAGATAACTGGGGCAAATTAGTTATGGGAAAGGAAGGCTCCAGTGCCCATGCCCCTGAGATACATCCCCCGGCCGCCGGCCACCGCCCTGGGTGCGGCGGGATGCGCCTGTGGCTCGGGCTCCTGGGCGGGCGGGCGGGGCCGCACCAGCGCGCCTGCGCGGAGGGGGGGGATGTGTCAGAATTGTCACCAATTACAACCAATCTCCTTTGCCGAGCACAACCTGCTGAGGCGGAGTCATCTTAGCATCAAATCACATGTACATTCACCAAAGAAAGCAGTTATCTGAGTTCTTAGAAAATAGCCAATGATAAACAGGGCTTTGGTTTTTAAGAAATTGGCGGGGGGAGTTAAATTTTGGGGTATTTTATCTATGCTGCGGCAGAATCTCTTTCTCATTCCCCATCTATAGGCTTAGGAGGACCATGACCACTCTTTTCTCTAAGTTACAGACTACCAGGAGGGGCGGGCTGTGGAAAGCCCTCTCAGAATCCGGTCTAGACCAACAGCCCCTATTTAGGTCTGAAATAACAGAAAGACAAGGGGCGTAGGAAATGCTGGGCCCTGCCTTTCCAGTGCAGCAGCTGGATATCTGATCTTCTCCCATCTTAGGCTGTGCTTTTTCATAGACTCTGCTGAAAATGGCAGTCCTGGGAGTGGATTGTTCAAAGTCTAACAATATTGGGCACTCAACCTCCTCAAAAGCTAAATAAACCATTTGACTAAACTTTCCCAGTTTTGTTTGGCTGTTTTGTATTGTATACATCGTACTTTGTCCCCTGAAACAAACAAGAGGGTGTTTACTCCAATTTTTGCCTTTTTTATTTGCATCTTTATATAATCACTGGTTGGCCCATTTTGTTAGTTTCTAACATTTTGTACAGACTCATCCAAATGTTTGCAGTGGGACCAGATGTTACTAGAATGTTATCACTTTTTTTTTTCTCTTTCTCATCCCAGCCTGTCTGCCCAGATTTGTAAGAGTGAGTCCCTCATTGGGGCCAAGGATCTGAAAGGAATTGAAACTCATAGTGCAAGAAAGGGTGGAGGCAAAGGGAGATCTTAGAGGATCTCTCCACCCTATGCCCCAAATGACTCCATTGTCTCCTTCTTCCTCCTCCCTTCCTGTGTCCACTGTAAGGCTCCTCCCTGTTTTTGCTCATAACTTAAGCTTGCACAGTATGTAGAGGTGGCCACAAAGGTATTGGCTCTGGGGCTGGTGTTTGCTCTGGGGCTGGTGTTTGATGGCTCAGAACCTACCTCTTCTGGAATCTTCAAGAGAAGTCTGTAGGCTCCAGATGAGGGAGCTGCTTCCTCTAACAGAAGTGGGGAGACAGGACTCTTGATGCAGAGTAGGGAAACATCCTCTCATTCCTAATGAGAGCCTCCTCATTGCTCTGGGAAAAGAAAATTGGAAGGGATATTTGGAGCCTCAGGATCCAGGGAAGGGGCAGAAGGAGACAGGGGTGAGAGGAAGAGTGATTTCCCTGTTTAACAGAAGCTGGTGAGTGATCAGGTTAGGAAAGGGGGGAGGAGTGTCTCCTTTTCATTTCTCCTTCAGCACAGATAGAGAATGCAAATGATCCCTGGAGGGCGGCACATGGAGCAACCGACTTTCTCCCACACTTTGTAATGGTTACCAGTTAGACATCCAGGAGGTTTAAGGTCCTCCCGGCTGAATTAATAATCAGGGAATTTCTTCCTCATATGTGGCCAGGATCTTCAAGAGTCAAGGGATGGGAGTTTTTCCTGCTGGGAGTAGGAAGGGAGAGAGAGGTCATTTTGGAGATGAGGAACAAGGAAGAAGGCAGAAGTGCTTTGGGCTACCTAAGGGAAAGGTGCCAGAAGGCAGGAGAAGGACACGGGAAGCCCAGCACTGTTCTCGAAAATAACAGATGCTCAATAAACATCTGGTCAATTAATTGGCAGAGTCAATAAAGGATGAGTAAGAGGTGAAAGGGAGCCCACTCTGGAATGTGGATTTCACATGCTCGCTTTTCCCAGAGAGGAATGTCCCCGCAGCTGGGAGCAACCATCTAGTTCTGCTTGAGGCCCACCCTGTGGTTCCTGGAGAGGCAGGGATAGAGGAGGTGCCCTGTCTCGGGCAGATGATAGTCTTGCACCTTCCCCTCTGACCCAGCCTGGAAATGACAGGAGGGCATCCTTCCCTCCACCCCAGGTCTATTGTAAGATCCTGCTGCAATTCTGCCCCCTTCTCTGCCCTCTTGTGCTGCAGGGGCTGCCTTGAGGGGTGAGGCAGTGGGGGGCAGGTCAGGAGGGCCAGGAGGAGGTCAGGAGCTTTTGCTGCTGTGAGTGGGTCTGGGAGAGGCATCTAGGGGAGGATGCAGTCTAGAGCCTCTGAAACACTTTGGCACAGCATTAAATTAACTAGAAACAGAGGGGCTTGAGGTCAGATCTTGGTCTCATGACTGCCATGCTCTAAGCAGCTGGGGACACTGACAGATTACTCCTCCATAAATGTTGGACTTGAGTCATTTTCTAAAGCTGGTGACAGTGTTCATTCTGGAGTTTCCCTGGACAGGAACAGGGGACAGGGGGCAAAAAATAGACTTATTATTTTTATTATTAACTTGGCAGCTCTTCACTAATCTGTACCATGAAGCTTCTCTCTCTCTCGAGATTATAATAGGAAGACCAGAGGTTATGAAGCCAAACAGAAATGGGTTGGAATGCCGGCACTTCCATTATCTCACTCGTGGCCTTGGGAAAATCCCCAACTCACCTGAGACTCAGTTCCAGGATCTGTAAAGTTAGTAATGCTTACTTCATTGTGTTGTTTGACGATTTAATTAAATAATACTAAAGTCGCAGTAGAAATGCTAGTCATGTCATGGCAGGAAAGAAGGACACTTGAGAATGTTTCATAATGGAGTTATTTACAAAGGTGGAGGGAAGCCTACCCAGGCCAGTAACAGCGGGGACACCATCTCTGGGCCAGAAGAGGGACCTGAGAGGTCATTGCCAGAAGCTGCAGGCAGAGAGGGATGCCTTGTAGGTGCTGTGACCTTTAGTCAAGGGCAGCCAGCCCACAGCGCCTCCAACCTGACCTCATCCCTTCCCTCCCTCCCTCCTTCCAGTCTGGGCTGTGCTCCCATCGTGCAAACCCAACCAGAAGCCCGAGGGCTTGGAGCCCCTGAATGTCGTCCATATAGGCCAGCCATTAGAGACACAGCAGGCTGGAGAAGGGGAAACTGTAGGTGAACCCAGGAAGGAAACAGAAGATATCCAGCACAGGAAGGGTTCAAGAAATGAAAGCCATTGTGACAAGTCCCTTCAAGTTCAGTTTAGACCCCTTTACACCCGTTTTCCAAAAAAGCCTTAGTCAATCCCCGCACATATAGGATGTGCCAATCAGTGTTTGCTGAACAGTAATCAGGTTCCGGAAGGGACATAAAATATTGACTTGTGAGCAAACATAACATTTGCATTGAATGTAATGTTAAAGCATGATGATTTAAATTGCACATCACAGATGGAGATAAAACAGAAAAGCATCAAGTCTGTCATGGCTTTATTCATTCCTTCCTTTTCGTTCTGCGTTGAGTTTGCATCCAAGTACTTCTTCCTCTCTTGGCAATATGACAGTGTAATTAACTGACAGCACTTAAATAAATGACTGTAAATTGCTTTGTAGTCAGAGGGCTAACCCCTGCTGCACACGGTCTCTGGTGTCTGGGATTCTCTTTGAAGTTGTAGGGGGAGGTTCTGGATGGATGGAACCTCTAACAGATCAGTTGCAAACTCTAGGGTCCTGGGGTGTCAGAAGAATAAAATGCCCCTCAACAGGCAACACTGTAGGGGTCCATTCCAGACAGGTAGCCTTGCCTATAGAATTGGCAACTCCTCAGTGGTCAATTGGGCATTCTTCCCATGCTCTGGGAAGTGATCTACATATGTGCACTTGTCGAGCCCTTAGATCTACATATGTGCCCTTGTCGAGCCCTGGAGAGGAAATGACATCCGGGGCCTGTTCTGACCTCTGCCTCTGCCTGTTCTGTTCCCTGGGAACTTACCTAACCTGCTCTGTAAAGATTTCAAAATATTCTAAAGCATCGACTTAAATTGATTCTAACCTCAATGCTCGGTCAGATTTTCCTGGTTTCTGGGTAGCTGTTTGAAGGGAGGAATAAAGCTGAGTGGTAACTCAATAGTGGGGCAGAGCAATGAGGAGGGTCCCTTGGGTGCTGCTCAGGCCTCAGGTAGCTTACGACCAATGAGCCTGTTCTTCCCTGTCCCAAACTAAGGTTTTACAAACTAGCGGGTCCCAGGTCCAGGAATCTGCATTCTTAAAGCTCCCCGTTGATGTGGACCTACAGCTTGTTTTGGAAACAGGATATCTGGGAGTGAAAGAAGTGCAAAAAATTTAAAAAAAAAGTATTCAAGGAGGATTTAAGCATCAAAATGTCCTACCTTCTAAGAACCTGCTTACTTCCCACTAAAAACATAAACTAAAGGCTAGCCTTTAGTTTACCTTATTTCTGGAATGATTAATTTTGGCTTACCTTTCCAATACAATGACATTTTTACTTTATGCATTGATCTTTAAAACCTGGTAGGAAAACAAGTGATCTAAACACTTTTTTTACCTTTTCTGCCAGCCAAAATCAAATCATATTCTTTTTTTTTTTTTTAAGATTTTATTTATTTATTTGAGACAGAGCACAAGTGGGAAGGAGGGCCAGAGGGAGAGGGAGAAGCAGACTCCCCACTAAGCAGGGAGCCCAACATGGGGCTCGATCCCAGGACCCTGAGATCACGACGTGAGCCGAAGGCAGACACTTAAACGATGGAGCCACCCAGGTGCCCCCAAATCATATTCTTTATTTAGGATAATGAATAAGTGGTTACAGTAAAGTTTCAGTAGCGCAACCATCTAATGTGACTGCTGCAGATTCTGTGCTAACTCAACACCAGGGTGGCAGCGACCCCCTTTCGTGTCACCCCGAGGCCCCCAGCCATCCATCTACTGAAACCCTCTAACAACCATTTATGTTATTTTAAAAGGTGACGTCTGCATAGCAGGCCTGACATCAAAGTCCGGGCGGGGCCAGCTGAAAAGAGAGACTGTCTGGGCTTTGGTGCCCGGGTCCACTTGGCAGAGCCCACGCTAAAATGCGGAGGGTCAGAAGACTAGCCAGTGATCAAAAAATTTAGTGAGAAATCTGTCCTATGTGGGAGGGAGGGAACAAGAATCCAGCCTGGCTGTAATCCTTAAATTCGCACTGTCTATCCTTTTAACCTTCTGTGTTTTAGGATTAAAAAAAAACAAAAAAACCTGCTAAATACACAAGTTAGGGCTGGTATGGAGAGATGTTGGGGATGTGACAGAAGAGCCCTCAATCTCCAGGGCTGGGAGTGGCAGGGGCTCTAAAGACCTGCCATTCGATGGAACCCTAAGGAAATGAGAAACTTTCATTAGAAAGTGCTGGTTTGTTTTGCTAAACTGCCACCTGTTTGATTCCCCTGATATTTGCTGATGTTCCAAGACATGAACAGTGCTCTGTGGCTGGGACAGAGGGAAGAGCTAGTGGCTTCTGATCCCTGCAAGGATTTCTGGCTGTTTCTGCTCTATATACTCAGTGTGCCCAAAGGCTGTGTGCTGGATATGTATTTAGCATTCAGGACTTAGGACAAATTTTTGTCAGGCAGAACTCCCAGGAATTGAGCCCAGTCCCACCCAACTCCTGGTTGGGAATGACACTGTCTGTGTCCCACTCCTTGGGACTGAAGACCATCAGTAGCTCTGGAACCAAAGTGGTGGGTTAATAGTCCCATGACCCAGGGCACCTGGGTGGCTCAGTGGGTTGAGCTTCTGCCTTTGGCTCAGGTCATGATCCCAGAGTCCTGGGATTGAGTCCCGCTTCGAGCTCCCTGCTCAGCGGAGAGCCTGCTTCTCCCTCTCCTTTAGCTGCTCCCCCTGCTTGGGCTCTCTCCGTGTCTGTCTCACTCTCTGTCAAATAAATAAATAAAATCTTAAAAAAAACCCAAAAGTCCCATGACCCTGGGCCAAAAGGTCAGGACCCTAGAGTCCTAGCCTCTGGTTCCCTGTGCTGCTTCCTGATGATTTATTGTCTTTTCCTGATGCAGAAAGTCACCTCCGGCTCCCCAGCATTTTAGGAAAGTGCTAAGAGGTGGGTAAGGTGGCCTGGAGGCTACTGCACCCCACCCTTTCCTTCAGGATGTTTTCTTTCTGCCCAGTGCTGGCAGTGAACCCTCAGGCTGACCTCATCCCCTGTTTTAGGGCCTGTCATTGCTGGAGGCGTGTTTGCACCAAGTTCCGTGTGTGCCCAGCGCCTTGTGTGAGAGAATCATGCCACGGAAATAAGTCCCCGTAAGTCCCCAGGAGTCTACACTGGAGAGCCACTGGCTGATGCAACAGAGGGTAGCTTTGCACAAACAGGCTAATGGTTCTGGTGACTAAGTGAACAGAGCCCAGACCTTAGGTAGTCAAATGGAAAAATCCTGCCCATAGCCAGTATGAGCCAATATGGACACCTACCTATAACTGCATTAAAAAGGAGACTGCTTAGCAAACATGAGTTGACACACTGTCCTAGAGTCCAGCTGGGAGGAGAGAAAGCACATACAGAGGAGAGACAATATGAGAAAAGGTCAGGCATACAGGCAAAAATAAAGCTGAGAATTCTAGAAGCACATGGAAGGAACAGTAACTTTTCTGATTCCCTGGCTACATTTCAACTCATCATTGAGTGTCAAGAGAACAAGAGGTTTATCAGACAAGATGAAAAGCTTGTTGGATTAATCATTCCAAATCCACGTTCCCTAAACAAATAAGTGGATAGTTCCCTGTGTTGACAGCATGCTGAAGGTTTCACCATTTTTTCAGGATTCTTACCACATTTGAAGAAGTAACCACTTCTCGTGTGATTGAGGAGACAGAAATCAACAGGACCTGTAAACGCACTGATGTCCTGGACCTAAATAAAGGCCTCTTCAAATTTGGACTGCTTTTTACATTCTTTACTTTTTTCTCTATAGGTTTTACATACGTAATTAAGGAGTTGGGACTCTGAGCAGGTGAACTGGCTGGAAAGAAAGCTGGGGTAAGCTTTGGAGCAATGTGCTGTCTTGCTTCATCCCGATTCACATGTTTGTCTCCATATGAGTCACCGTATGTTCAGAAATAAAACCCGTCCTAAAGGACAAGGATTTTTCAGTGAGCAAATTCAACAGATTTTTAAATACACTTGAAAGTAATCCAGAAAAGGAACTGCATTTGAACATACTGCATTTGAGAAGAATGCTTTGAATAAAGGCTGCATTATTAAAGTCCACTGAGGGGGGCGCCTGGGTGGCTCAGTCGCTAAGCGTCTACCTTAGGCTCAGGTCATGATCCCAGGGTCCTGGGTTAGAGCCCCGCATCGGGCTTGCTGCTCCGCGAGAAGCCTGCTTCTACCTCTCCCATTCCCCCTGCTTGTGTTCCCTCTCTTCGCTGTGTCTCTGTCAAATAAGTAAAATCTTTAAAAAATAAAAAATAAAAAAAATGAAGTCCACTGAGGGGCTGCTTTGAAAAGACCAACGTCTATGTGGGTTTTTAAGTTCTCATGCACTTATTTACAACAAAAAAGAGTAGAAGTCATACCACGTTCTGAAAGAGTAGAAGTCATACCACATTCTGGACTACTTTGTCCATGTCGGATCAAATAGTCCTCTTGCCTGTTCCCACAATGCTTCCTGGAATCCTGCAGACGCCGCTCCTCTCCCTGGGCCCGTGAAGCATGGACTAACTCACAGAACCATCTCTGCTTACCTGACCGGGATGCTTGACCATCTTCCCGCCCAGCACCTGGAATGCAGGGGTCTTGTCTCATTCATCTCAGCATCCCTGGGGTCTGGAAAGAGCTCAATATCAAGACATGTCAGAGAGAGGGAGTTTGTGCTACTTCCAGAGATCCAGGAGGTAAAGTTTGGATGCAGAAATGTTGGGATTTACAAGCCATTCCAACGGTTTATGAGAACGTGTATTTTGGTTTATGGAAGATCACATACTTGAAATGGGAAATATAACAAAATCCAGGGTGAACCCAGCTTTCATAGAGTCATATTAGTTACTAATAGAGTGTTGGCTTTTTAACACTTCTCTGAGGAATTAGAAGTTTTGTTGAAAAACAGGGGCAACAGTTATGGAGCCTGGCTCTCTTGGGATAGTGTAACACATTTAGGGGTGGGGAACTGGGGTGGGAGAGGACAAGGAAATGAGGAGGCTGGACTACCATGTGGCCACCTAAAATAAGGGAAGGCAGAGAAGAGACGAAGGCTGTCACAGCAAACACAGTGGACCATCCGTTCCTTAGAGTAGCTCTGATTTGGGTCAAGGTGGCAACGTGCCCAGCTTAATACCCCACGCTCCCAGACTCCTTTGCTGCTAGGGTTGACCAGGTGACACCGTTCAGCCATTGAGGTGCAAGAGGGGTCACTGGGCGGGCTTCCAGGAAAGCTTCTTTAGGGGAAGAGTAACTGAGAGCTATCATTTTGACTTTTGCTCTTTGCCCTTCGTGGAACACAGAGCTTAGAGGTGGGAATCATTTTGCTACTGCAAGGATGAAAACCACATGCCAGGTATGACGGAAAAGAAATACAGAAAGAGCCTGGAACCTGATGACATCATGGAGTTGCCATGTCAGCCTTGGGTGGCTTATCTCCAAATTTCCAGTGATGGGAGAGAAATAGACCACTCTTTGGTTAAGCCACCATACCCCGTCTTCAGTTCCGCATGGCTGGCCAAATGCAATCCTGATTTATGCTGGGCTGTACCGAAAGGACAGAGGGCCCAAGTTCCACTCCTGCCTCGGGCCCTTATTGACGGGTGTGCGACCTCAGGCCGTCATTTCCCTGAATGTGAAACTGGGGATAAAATCGCTGTCTTACCAGCTCACAGGCCATGTTAAAGACCAGAAATTATTTGAAAACATTTCAAAAGCATAGAGAATTTTATATAAAGTGTTATTAATACCTTTACTAATAAGGTACAAAAAGGGATTAATGTGAGGAGGCCAGGCTTGGAAGATATTAAGAAAATGTGGTATTTGGAATTCAAAGTCTAGGAAAGGAAACTTAAGGGGCTTCAAGGGATTCCCATAAAGGGAAACTTCTTAGAAGTCAGGGCCAGAATTCTTTTATTTTTATTCCCTCTGTCATGACTATGTGCCAATCACAAAGTAGGCACTAATAATTTTCAGAGGCAGAAATGGGTACTTGCCACTGTTGGAAGGCAGGACAAATCTAGGACTTGCCTGAAGGACAGGAGACACCTGGCAGGAAGTCCTGGGAAAGGAGGTGGGCGGGAGGCAGAGGAAGAAGTTGCTAAAAGGCTAAGGACTGACAACAGAACCTCTGCAGGTTCTTGAGCAGGAAAGGGAGGGCATAAAGGAAATGATGTTCTAGAACTGCAATCTGACAAAGGGTAACCAGTTCCTAGAAGAGAGCAGAGAAAGGGGGGAAAGTCAGAAGGTAAATTATGCCGTTAGCATTTGCATGTGGATTCACAGCTTACAAAACTGTGTTAGATAAAAGGTAACCCGTTCCAGGGAAGAAAAGCTTATAGTTGGACATATGGTAGCTAGGTTTTGATGCTGAGATCTAGGGAAAGTCACTGATGGACCCAAATCATGCTCTGTGTTCTTCTGGCCCTATTCTTGGGCCTCAGTTCTAGGAGCAGGCCTCTGTCTTTGTCTTGAGGTCTAGGATTCACACTAGACCCCAGTTTTATCAAACAGTCCCTGTACCTCGGTCCCTTTTTTGATAATTAGCCAAGCACTGGAGTCAGAAACCTTGCCTCTGATCCCCAGTCCCATGGCAGGTGCCCGGCAGCCCTGCCAACTTCCCTGATGTTCACTGCCTGCCTGCCTGTCTGAATCTAAGAGCACTTCCAGCTCTGGGAGGCCCCATCACGGGGTCCGTCTGCCTTGTCTGTCTGCCCAAGCACTATGAAAGGGGACTGAAACACCCTCAGTGTGAGGAGCAGATATTTAGAAGCTCCAAGAAGGTTGGAGAGGTATCTAAAAAGCAGAGAGGGCTCTGGTCCCAATTCTCATTTGTATGGCTGTCTGAGGGTAGAGATGGGGGGTCATGGCTTCCCTCATGCTACATGTAGGTTCCCATGGCTTGTAAATGAGGCTGGGGGAGGGGGAATCCAGAAATTGCTACATCAAGGCATGTAGAGAAATAAAGAGAGCTAGTGGGACCATGAAAGATTAAATGTTGGGACAAGGAGGGGATGTTACCACTGAGGCGAAGGAGGGAAGCCAACATCATCGATGGACTCCCGCACATTCCAGTGGACAGGTGGATCCAGCAGCAAGTGTAACCGAGAGACACGGGTACCCAGAGACCCAGGGGATAAGACTTAGTGAGGCCTGTGTGGACCAGATGGTAGCACAAAGATCAACCACCCCTCTGAAACTTGCCCTGTACCCAGATGCTGCACAGGGAATGGGAAAGAGAAACTTAAAAGACTGAGGATTTGCCCCAAGGAGACTGAGTTAACCTGGTAGGCCCAATTAAAACCACAATAACTATGCTACACTCTTTTTTTCCCTCTAAGTGGAGATAACGGCTCTTAGGACATTTGAGATCAATTCTAGGAAATAAAGTTCTATTTCTATATGTCAGCAACATTGCATGTAAATTTCAACACTAGCACCCACAGCTTCAGAAGGGTTCATTTCAGTGGGCACAGGGAAGATGGAGTTAGAAATGGAACCAGATACTCCTACTGAGGTGGGGCAGGTACTAGATATACCTGAAGGTCGGGGAAGAAAAGCAGGTCACGTGGGTACAGTACAATAGCCAGGGATAAGCAACAGGTGGTAGGTAGACCAAAAGGTGTCCTAGGGTTCCATAGCAGGTGGGGAGGTGGAGAGGCTGAGCAGAGAGCTCCAGCAACTTTAGCAGATGGCTGGGGCTGGGGGGCTGGCCCCACCCACAGAACTGGGGCACAGGGCAAATAATAGCTCCAGGGCCACACAAAGAAAAATGGGAAAAGGAAGCAGAGGTTTGGTCTGAAGGGGCAAGGGAACAAGACAAGTTATCAAGCCAGGGACATAAGAACTACATCTTGTATGAATGTGGCTTCCAGGAGAGGCTACAGCCCAGTGTTGGACTAGACAGCACATCCACTGGGTGTTTCATTAGAGCTGCTTAGTTTTTCTGCTCTAGGAGGCAGCTGGTTCCAGAACCTGGTGTAAGACTGATTCCACATACTTTCCAGGGGCATGTGGAATTTGTGGTGGCCTGCAGGAAGTCGAGAGTGGGTAAGGAGAGGTATCAAATGGTTCACAAATGGTCCAAAGGGAAGAGAGAGGTAGAACAGTGCCTGGGTGGGACCCTGCCTGGCAAAATAAGCGAAGAGAACTTCAAAAGCCGTGTGATTGGGGCGCCTGGGTGGCTCAGTTGGTTAAGCGACTGCCTTCGGCTCAGGTCATGATCTCAGGGTCCTGGGATCGAGCCCCACATTGGGCTCTCTGCTCGGTGGGAAGTCTGCTTCTCCCTTTCCCACTCCCCCTGCTTGTGTCCCCTCTCTCGCTGTCTCTCTCTGTGTCAAATAAATAAATAAAATCTTAAAAAAAAAAAAAGCCATGTGATTGGTTGTGGCTTCAGGCCCGATGAATTTCCCTCCTGTACATGAGGATGTCTGGGCCTTTATCCAAGCAGTGAGTAGGCAGACAATGCCTGCTGGAGTTGTTATGTTGGTCTCAGGTATCCAAGCCATGAATACCCAAGTGCCCAGCCACCTTCCCAGTGAGGAGTTCTGCTGTGGCATCCCAGGGATCTGGAATGCAGCTCAGCGGACAGAGGAGCGCTGGGGCTAACTTCCGGCTGGGATTTATCACCAAAGCAGATGGGGTAACACCTGCTGCATGGAGGTTGAAATGATACCCAGAGTGGCAGGTCTCTTTTTGGCAGGCCTAGATCAGCACAGGGATCCCACTGGGAAATGCTTCCAGGAGAGAGGAGACGAGATAGTTTTTAGGGGGAGAAGAGTAAAGGGACTGACGGATATGCCGTTCTGAGAGACCAGAGGTTCTCACTGACTTAAGGACCACTGACCTCTACGAGAAGCTGATGAAACACTAAAGACCTTTTCCCAGAAAAGCAAGCATATTCACTCACTCACTCACTCACAAATTTCAGTGGGGTCGGAAACATTCTGTGGAGGATCTTCACTCACCAAGAGAGTGTTCTTGAGCAAGGCAGTTAGCGATCCAAACTTTTCTGCCTCATGTTGCCATTACAGATAGAATAAGTAGGGGCAGGAAAGAGGTTCAAATTTTCACCCAAGTTCATGAGAAGTTAGACGTGACATTACATTTTGAGCTGAAAGTGACTTTTGCAATCTGCAGGAAACCTTTGTCTTCGAGTTGGAGAAGTAAACCCTGGATGCGGAGTTGGGCGGTAGAAGCTGTGGGTCATAGTCTTGGCCCTGGTACTTGTTCACGCTAAGACCTTGGCTGGTCACTTGACCTCTCTGGGTCTTAACTTCCTCACCTGAAAGATGAAGCTACTCTCTCATTTATTGGGTCCTTGTCAGGTTTCATTGAGATGACACAGATGACAGTGAAACTCTTGGTAAAAGGTAATGTTCTGTGGAAAAGGTAAATTAATATCACCCAAGTCACCTGCTAGCTTGTGGCACCCTGGGACAGAGCTTGGTCCTTCTGAGCCCAGCAGTGTTTCCTGCCTCCCACCTTGTTCCTCAGGCAGCCGGAGGAGAAACCCTGCGTTTCCTAATTGAAAGTCACTGTCCTAGCCGTTAGTAGTGCCAACATTGCCTCCTGAGCCTATAAAATACAAAGCTTCGGTTCAGTGGTTTTATGAGCCTCAGGATAGCTTTACTCATTGTTATGTGTTGAATTGTGTCCCCTAAAACCTCACATATGGAAGCCCTAACCTCCAGGACTTCAGAATGTGACCTTATTTGGAAATAGGGTCGTTGCAGATGTAACTAGTTAAGATGAAGTCCTTAGGGTGGGCCCTCATCCAATATGACTGATGTCCTTATAAAAGGGGAAGATTTGGACAAAGAGATAGACATGTAGAGAGGGAAGAGGATATAAACAGACACAGGGAGATGGCCATCTATAATCCAAGGAGAGAGGCCAGGAACAGATGCTCCACTCATGGCCCTCAGAAGGGACCAACCCTGCCAACACCTTGATCTGATCTTAGACATCTGGCCTCCAGACTGGGAGAAAACAAATTTCTGTTCAAAACTTTAGCCATTCAGTTTGTGGTACTTTGTTACGGCAGCCTTAGCAAACTACTACACTCATTATCAGCATCATAAAAAAGGGGGGGGGGTTTGCGCAAGCTACTTTCCCTTTTTGCCTTTCTTTCCCTCAGATTTACAATAATTGGCTAGGAAACAGCACATCCACCTTAAACGAGTATGTATTTTCAATGGAGGTTTAAAGTCCGTGTATCCTATAAAATCCTATTGGTTCAAGGTTAAAATAAGCTAAATTAGGAGTTCAGCTCCTTTTACAAAAGACCATCACTCAAGATTGCAGATTACATCCTCTGCTTCACTTTCCCACTTTCTCAGTAATGTCAGATAGAACTCCTTTTCCCTAACCAGGAGCTTTTTGCTTAATCCTGAGAATTACTGCGGGGTAAAGGGAACATAATGAAATGCTAATGGTATTTACTGAGGGTAAATACTCACGAGTTTAGGAGCCTCTGGCTTGATTCCTTCCCTGACTGAGACAAGTGCATTTTTCTCACTAAAGTTTGCAAACCTAGCACAATCTGAAAGACAATGGGGACAGGGATACTTCTTTTTAGATAAATCTTTTGATCTCCTGCAAACAATGTGTTCACTTTCCTCAGCCAAATTAAGAAGTTCTGGGTTGCCTTTAAACAGCAGTCGGCCTCAGAAGCTGTGCAGGGAGCGTTAAGCTCAGCTGGGCTGGTGTGTGGGAGAGAAGTTTTCCTAAGCAGATTATTAACAGGAAATTATTTGCCCGAGGTTCCAAATGGTCTTTCATTGCCAGGCCACAAAAATGCCTTATTTTTAAATAAACGATCCTGGGCAGAAATAACTAGAATACTCAGAAAATTCATTAGATAAATTCTAATTCTAGACCTCCCAAAGCTAAGTTGACAGGCTCGGCTTTGGGGACCACAGCGTCCACCAATGTTGTTGACCTCTGAGTCCACTGGGCTTGGACGGAGAGCCCTCAGCGCAAGGCTGGTGCCCAGTAGGTCCAGACAGATTGGTTTAAGGAATGCTGGATGGATTTAGGTGCAACAAATCCGTGTGAGCTGATGGAAATTGGGTGGAATATGTTTCGCTACCTATGAGAGATGCAGTCATGCGGCACAGAGACAAGATTGCACACCTTGTCATTGCCACATGAACCTGGCAACATTATCTAGTCTCCTTGGGCTTCAGTTTCCTCATCTGTAACTTCGCTTCTAAGTCTTCTTTAACCTTGAAAAAGGGCAGAGACTTTCCCTGTGTCGTGGGGGAGTGCAAGACGGCTATGAACTGAAATGACAAGATGTGGGTTCTAGTCCTGGCTTTGCCGCTAGTGAGCCCAGAGGCCTCCTTCAAGCTGCAAAATGTTTCTGTGCCTCAGTTTCCTCTTTGGTAAAATTGGGAGGATTTCTGTGAGAAATTAATTCTATAACAGAGGAAATAGCTTTTACTATAAAGGCTGGTAGAGGGGCACCTGGGTGGCTCAGTCAGTTAAGTGTCTGCTTTCAGCTCAGGTCATGATCCCAGGGTCCTGGGATCGAGCCCTGAGTAGGGCTCTCTGCTCAGTGGGTTTTCCTGCCGCTCCCCCTGCTTGTGCGCTCTCTCTCTCTGTCAAATAAATAAATAAATCTTAAAAAAAAAGGCTTGTAGAATGTAATGTGTATTATGACTTTTAAGACCAGATTGGGAATTTTGGAATAAGGCCACTTTAAAATTCAGCTTAAGTATTATCAGGAAGGGATATTAAATGATAATAATATTCTCAAGAAGTAATGTTAAGTATTATCAAGAAGTGCTGTGCTCTTGGACTTTTGTTTGAGAATTTTTCGCGCCTCATCAGAGAGTGGGCCCTCGGACCCAGAAGGGTCACATGTTATATTTTATAAAGTCTGACACAGATGTGTCCCCCTGTCTGTTGCTACTGTGTGTTCTTGAAATTGTGCTTTGTTCCTTTTGGGCCCAATCAGATGCCCAGAGGTGATAGTGAAAGTGTTGCTAAATAATTGACAAATTGTTTCTCACGAGGGTTTTACTGATTCTACACTTCCTCTAGGACTGGTGTAGCCTGTCATTTTTCCCACGACTGGGCATGCATTGACTGTTGACATTAGGCTGAATTTTGCTGCTTGAATAAAAGAATTACCACACTGGTCTTTTAAGGGGCATTTCTTTAATAAATAGCAAGGTTGAATATATTTTTTTCTTTTTTTTTAAGATTTTATTTATTTGACAGAGAGAGATAGCGAGAGAAAGCACAAGCGGGGGGGTGGGCAGCAGGCAGAGGAAGAGGGACCAGCAGGCTCCCCGCTGAGCAGGGAGCCCGACACGGGACTCGATCCCAGGACCCTGGGATCGTGACCTGAGCTGAAGGCAGACGCTTAACCGACTGAGGCCCCCAGGCGCCCTGAATATATTTTTTTCAATGGTTGTTTTAATAGTTGTTTTCTTGTTTTGGTCATAAAATACCTTTTTATTTCCTTTACCCATTGGGGTATTAATGGATTTTAGCATCTTATTTAATAACATGCTTGTACTAATTTCCAAGGGGTGTCAAAACAAGTTGCCATAAACCGGGGGCCTTAAATAAGCAACATACATGTATTCTCTCACGGTTCCAGAGGCTGGCAGTCTGCATTAAAGTATCAGCAGAGCCACACTGTCTCAGAAGGCTCAGGGCACTTTCCTTCCTTGCCTCTTCCAGCTTCTGCTCATTGCCAGCAATCTCTGGTGCTCCTTGGCTTGTAGACACATCACTGCAATCCCTGCTTCCATCTCCACACAGCCTTCTCCTTGGGTGTCTCTGTGTACAAATTCCCCCCTCTTCTTTGCAGGACACCAGACAGATTAGGACCCACCCTAACCCAGTACGACCTCATCTTAATCTTACTGCATTTGTAAGGACCCTATTTCCAAATAAGGTCTAAGACATTAGGACTTAAATCTATTTTTTTAGAAGGGGGGGAGTACACGCGAGCGGGGGAGGGGGTAGAGGGAAAGGGAGAGAGAATCTTAAGCAAGCTCCATCCTCAGCATGGCGTCCAACACATGGCTCGATCCCACGACCCTGAGATCATGACCTGAGCCAAAATCAAGAGTCAGATGCTTAACGGACTGAGCCACCTGGGCACCCCTAAACCTATTTTTTTTAAATTTTCTATTGTTATGTTAATCACCATACATTACATCATTAGTTTTTGATGTAGTGTTCCATGATTCATTGTTTGTGCATAACACCCAGTGCTCCATGCAGAACGTGCCCTCTTTAATACCCATCACCAGGCCAACCCATCCTCCCACCCTTCTCCCCTCCAGAACCCTCAGTTTGTTTTTCAGAGTCCATCGTCTCTCATGGTTTATCTACCCCTCCAATTTCCCCCCTTCATTCTTCCCCTCCTGCTATCTTCTTTTTTTTTTTCTTAACATATATTGCATTATTTGTTTCAGAGGTACAGATCTGTGATTCCACAGTCTTCACAATTCACAGCACTCACCATAGCACATACCCTCCCCAATGTCTATCACCCAGCCACCCCATCCCTCCCACCACCCCCCCACTCCAGCGACCCTGTTTGTTTCCTGAGATTAAGAATTCCTCATATCAGTGAGGTCATATGATACATGTCTTTCTCTGATTGACTTATTTTGCTCAGCATAACACCCTCCAGTTCCCTCCACGTCGTTGCAGATGGCAAGATCTCATTCCTTTTGATGGCTGCATAATATTCCATTGTATATATATATACCACATCTTCTTTATCCATTCGTCTGTCGATGGACATCTTGGCTCTTTCCACAGTTTGGCTATTGTGGACATTGCTGCTATAAACATTGGGGTGCACATACCCCTTCGGATCCCTACATTTGCATCTTTGGGGTAAATACCCAGTAGTGCAAATGCTGGTTCGTATGGTAGCTCTGTTTTCAACTTTTTGAGGAACCTCCAAACTGTTTTCCAGAGTGG
Organism: Phoca vitulina; assembly: GCF_004348235.1. Taxonomy (NCBI): domain Eukaryota; kingdom Metazoa; phylum Chordata; class Mammalia; order Carnivora; family Phocidae; genus Phoca; species Phoca vitulina. The sequence continues at coordinate 75,520,574 of NW_022589708.1, forward strand.
TTGCACCAGCTTGCATTCCCACCAACAGTGTAGGAGGGTTCCCCTTTCTCCACATCCCCGCCAACATCTGTCGTTTCCTGACTTGTTAATTTTAGCCATCCTGACTGGTGTGAGGTGGTATCTCATTGAGGTTTTGATTTGGATTTCCCTGATGCCGAGCGATGTTGAGCACTTTTTCATGTGTCTGTTGGCCATTTGGATGTCTTCTTTGGAAAAATGTCTGTTCATGTCTTCTGCCCATTTCTTGATTGGATTCTTTGTTCTTTGGGTGTTGAGTTTGATAAGTTCTTTATAGATTTTGGATACTAGCCCTTTATCTGATATGTCATTTGCAAATATCTTCTCCACCTAAACCTCTTTTTTTGAGGGGGGGCAACTTCCAGCCCCCAACAAGACTTAAAAAGAAAATATGGGCAGAAGTTTCTTCTGATGGGGAAGGAGCAAAAAACTGGCAGGTGAGTGATAACTCAGAGGATAATCTGTGTAGGTTTATTACCATCTGTTACCTCAAGGTACTGGAGAAAGTCATGCTTTCCAAATTGTAAATGATTTGAATTTGAAAAACATAGAAATTAGGTCTTAAGATTTCAGAATACTGGTTACTACCACTGGAACTATAAAAATCAACTCTGGCGGGGCGCCTGGGTGGCTCAGTCGTTAAGCGTCTGCCTTAGGCTCGAGTCATGGTCCCAGGGTCCTGGGATCGAGCCCCGCATCGGGCTCCCTGCTCTGCGGGAAGCCTGCTTCTCCCTCTGCCACTACCCCTGCTTGTGTTCCCTCTCTCGCTGTGTCTCTCTCTTCAAATAAATAAATAAAATCTTAAAAAAAAAAAATCAACTCTGGCAATCCAGTGAAGTAGAAAGCACAGGCTACATAGAGTCAAGCACTCGGAGGTTTTTCCTGGTTCTGGACTGCTCTGCTCTGTGACTTCAAATCATTTACTTAATTGACATATCTATTCTTGTTCGAAAATCTGTAACATGCTGGATAGAGACCACCTTTAAGACTTTTAATTCTAACCCCAGTCTAATAACCTATGGCTGCAAAGGCCATAATAAGTTAAATCCATTTACTTCAGTTTCCACATTATATTTGTAGCGGTAAATGGCTCTTCAGTTTTATGTTTAGTAAACAAGCCTAGTAGTTTAGGTTAAAATTAGTTTATATTTAAACCATTGGTATCCTTGAATACTGTGTTGGATTTGGGGAAGGTCAAGAGCTCTGTCAGACGCTGAGATGCTCAGATAATCCACACTTTGTTCTTTCTACAGGAAGAAAGGATATTTTCCAAATATAAAAGGCTCATTGATGTTGGAAGTGTAACTAGTGATTCAACTATAGAGTTTTCATCTTCAAAGCCCTTTATAAATCAGAGATTTGGTGGGACCTGGGGTAAGAGATTCCGGAACCCAACACAAATAGGGTCAGATGTAGAAGGATCTAGAGCCAGCCTCTCTCTGCTGAGGTCAAATGTGCTTGTTCAAAAGTTTTGTTTTATGTGTATTTCTGTTTGTGTGTAGGTCCTTCTGCAACAACTATCTGTGGTTAATTAAACATTCAGCACTAAAATTAAGCTAGATATTGTTTGTAGATCTCTGCAGTTCACTCAAGTGAAAAAGCCAAGAATGATAATATAAAATGAGGGGGGTGGGCCCACAAAATCTGGGTTAATTTTCTGTTTTTTTTTTTTTAAAGATTTTATTTATTTGACAGAGAGAGACACAGCAAGAGAGGGAACACAAGCAGGGGGAGTGGGAGAGGGAGAAGCAGGCTCCCGGCGAAGCAGGGAGCCCGATGCAGGGCTCGATCCCAGGACCCTGGGATCATGACCTGAGCCGAAGGCAGACGCTTAACGACTGAGCCACCCAGGCGCCCCTGGGTTAATTTTCTAAGTGTTTTACTGGTAAGGACCAGGATTCACTTCTCTGATGAATCTCTGCCACATTTTTAACTCTACGATCACGAAAGCTTCTCTGTTTCATGGAATCTTGAAGAGAAGTGGTGATAATATTTTTAAAATGAATTAATTTGGTGCACGTGGGTGGCTCAGTCGTTAAGCGTCTGCCTTCGGCTCAGGTCATAATCCCAGAGTCCTAGGATCGAGCCCTGCATTGGGCTCCCTGCTCAGCTGGGAGCCTGCTTCTCCTTCTCCCTCTGCCTGCCGCTCCCCCTGCTTGTGCTCTCTCTCTCAAATAAATAAATAAAGTCTTTTAAAAGAATAAACAAAATGAATTCATTTATTGTTCCAAGGAAATCTAATGAAGGTCACTTTGTTACGTTGGGCCATGGTAATGCTGTTTTTTTTTTTAAGATTTTATTTTTTTGAGAGAGAGATTGCATGCAAGCGGGGGGTTGGGGGGGTGGGGCAGAGAAGCAAACTCTGCACTGAGCACAGAGCCTGAGGCGCGTGGGACGCACTCCCAGGACCCTGAGATCACGACCTAAGCCCGAACTAAGAGTCTGATTCTTAACCGACTGAGCCACCAGGCACCCCCATGGTAATGCTTTTGAATCTTACACCATTCCCTGCTTGCCTGAACATTCTAGTCACCCTCGACTTTTGAACATGTCACAAGTCCACACTCCCTTCTGTACCCGACAAACTCCTCCTTATTCCTCAAAGCCCTACTTGACCCCTCTAACTGAGCTAATTCTTCTCTCTCCTAAGTACCAAAAATACTTTACATGTTCCTCTATTAAAGAGATTATCTATATAACATAATTAAGGTAGTCTCTGTTAGAACATGAATATTTCAGAGGTGCCTGGCTGGCTCAATTGGGGTCATGAGTTTGAGCCCCGTGTTGGGTATAGAACTTACTTAAAAAAAATAAAACAAAAACCCCTTAATACTTCATGAGTGACTAGTCTGAGGTTTTATTTTTGCAGCCTTAGTGCCTTGTATACAGGTGGTGTTTAATGGATGTTTGTTAAGCAGGTAAGAAATAGGGCAACCTATTAAAGTTGTTGCTCTTTTTTTTTTTAAGATTTTATTTATTTATTTGACAGAGCGAGACACAGCAAGAGAGGGAACACAAGCAGGGGGAGTGGGAGAGGGGGAAGCAGGCTTCCCGCGGAGCAGGGAGCCCGATGCGGGGCTGGATCCCAGGACCCTGGGATCATGACCTGAGCCCAAGGCAGACGCTTAACGACTGAGCCACCCAGGCGCCCCAAAAGTTGTTGCCTTTTTTCTCACTAACTGTGGAGCCTCAATTGGATAAGAAAAAGAGATCCAGATATATCATTAAGTGAACATTGTCAATTATTTTTTTCTAATTCCTGTATCACTTCAAGGGCAATAATGTGCTGTTTCAGAGCAGACTAACCACCACTTTGGGAAAGTCTTGTATTTTCCTTTTCTTCAAAACTGCCATTTAACTTGGGCTGGCTAATGCGGTGTTAGGTCTTCATGTAGCTAATTACCCACCTGGCTCAAGTATCTCAGGTGAACCTTGTAGAAACAACCCCTTAAAAACACTGTTTCCCAGAATGAGCTAAATATGACTTAGAAATACTACTATGGATGTTCCAGCTTGTGTGGTCATAAAAGATAGACCAGGCAGTGTTTCCCCCCCTTTTTTTTTTCACTTTTTACCAGAAATAATCCAGCAAGTTTTTCCCAATTATGATTCACAGCCCTGACATTAGAGCAATTTTGGACAGTGTTAATCATTTGTAGGGAAAGATTTTTTAGCCTTTATGTTAAAATAATTTTATACTTACAAAAATGTGGTAAAAACAGAACCGTTCCTGCATGTCCTTCACCCAGCTTCCCCTCATGCTAACATGTAGCATAACCACAGTGCAGTGACCCAAATCAGGATAGTAACATTGATTCATCTACAGGCTTTATTCAGAAGTCACCATTTTTCTCACTCATGTTTTTCTGGTTCAGGATCCAATCCAGTACTGCTCATTACATTTTGTTGTCAAACTAAACTGTTTTCTCCAAACTGTTACAGTTCTTCAGTCTTTCTTTGTCTTTCATGACCTTGACACTTTCAAAGAGCAGCAGCCACTTATTCCCTCAATTTGGATTTCTCTGATGTTTTCTTTTTTTTTTTTTTAAAGATTTTATTTATTTATTTGACAGAGAGAGACACAGCGAGAGAGGAAACACAAGCAGGGGGAGTGGGAGAGGGAGAAGCAGGCTTCCCGCCGAGCAGGGAGCCCGATGTGGGGCTCGATCCCAGGACCCTGGGATCATGACCTGAGCCGAAGGCAAACGCTTAACAACTGAGCCACCCAGGCGCCCCGTCTCTCTCTGATGTTTTCTCATATTAGGCTGAGGTTATGCATTTTGGGCAGAAATACCCATGATACCATGCCCTTCTCTGTATATGTAAAAAATTTTCACATTCACATTTTGTGTGAATGTTGAAATTTGCTCCTTAAAAGATAATGACTTCATTTTTTTAAAGATTTTATTTTATTTATTTGTCAGAGAGAGAGCACAAGCAGGGGGAGCGGCAGAGGGAGAGGGAGAAGCAAGCTCCCCGCTGAGCAGGGAGCCCGATGCGAGACTCAATCCCGGGACTCTGGGATCATGACCTGAGCCAAAAGCAGACGTTTAACCGACTGAGCCACTCAGGCATCCCAGTTACTTCATTTTTAAAAAAGATTTTATTTATCTAACTTGAGAGGAAGAGAGCACACATGCACACGTGTTGGAGAGGGGCAAAAGGAGACAATCTCAAGCAGACTCCAAACTGAGTGTGGAGCCCCACTCAGGGCCAGATCCTATCACCCCGAGACCACCACCTGAGCCAAAACCAAGAGTTGGACGTGACTGAGCCACCCAGGTGCCCTGAGAATTACTTAAACAAAAAAAAAAACCTATATGGGGTGCCTGGGTAGTTCAGTCAGTTAAGCATCTGACTCCTGATTTCAGCTGGGGTCATGATCTCAGGGTCATGAGATTAAGCCCCATGTCAGGCTCCATGCTCAGCAGGGAGTCTGCTTGAGATTCTCTCCCTCTCCTTTTCCCCTCTGCCCCTCCCCACTCTGGTACTCTCCCCTCTCCCTCAAATAAATAAATAAATCTTTTTAAAAAAAACATATAGTCTCTGTATTTCTCAGGAATTTGACAGCCCCTTCAATGACTTCGAGTTTGGAATCATGATTTATGGAAAGATTCCCTTAGAAGACTATTTGTTCCCCTACCTCTGGGGAATTTGAGAAAAGATGGGGCTGGCAGTTCTTCTCTTTATCACAATAGCAGAGACTCATGGTCAGGCAGGGACCTTCTGCTGCTGAAATGCTGGCGGTCCATTTCCAGGCTTTGGCTGATTATAAACTGCTTTTTGGTTTGGGCTCGTCCAGAAGCCAACCCTGAGATGATGATTTGAGTGTAGGTCACTTATCTGGTGGGAGAGCAGGCAAGAGAAGGGAGAAGCCTGGGGCGTTTAATCTGTAGCCCCCAATAGTCATTCAACGAGAGCTGCTCCAAGGCACTTTTTTTCTGGCATTCTGACCCATTCCAAACCAGAGATTACCTCCTGGTAGAGAAGAGCCTGCAGTAGAATGTCTAGAAAGTCCTTAGGGTTAAAGGCAATTGCAAGAGTCTAGAGATCTGGGAGGGACACCCCAATGCCCTTTCTGCTTTCCCCTTCTTTCTCTTTTTTCCCTCCCCCCATTCTCCAATATTAAAAAAAAAAAAAAAATCCCAAGTGGTGGATGGAGTGGGGATGGCATCAGAATAGAAGTGTTGTGTAAGTAAAATTCCTCAGCCACTGGCAGGGCTACTATCATTAATATACTCTTACATTTTTGGATCAGTCGATGCTGAGTTCTATTTTTAAAAGATGAATGACCCAAGGCAGAAAAAAAATGCATGTCTTCTAAACTTAAAAAAAAAAGCCATTGTTTTCCAAGTTGTGGTTTTTCTTCCCAGGCTTTAAAACAGTAAGATCAGGGGCGCCTGGGTGGCTCAGTTGTTAAGCATCTGCCTTCAGCTCAGGTCATGATCCCAGGGTCCTGGGATCGAGCCCTGCATCGGGCTCCCTGCTCCGCAGGAAGCCTGCTTCTCCCACTCCCCCTGCTTGAGTTCCCTCTCTCGCTGTCTCTCTGTCTGTCAAAAAAATAAATAAAATCTTTAAAAAAGATGTTCAAAAAACTGTGAGATCAGTTATAAAGAGAGATGCATTACCTGAGCTTGGGGATGTCATGGTACCACCCACACTTCATTTAAAACACCCTACAAATGAAAGCATAGAACACCCAACACTGGGGGTTTACTGTTTTCAGAAGTTTTCTGGCGACTTGATGTCACATCTTGTAGTGGGATAGTCCCAGAAGTTCTGAAATGGCCCCCAAAACTAGAGGAAGGGCCTAAAATGGGGGTTGGAAACATGGAACTTCAATACTTTTCTCTCTGGTCAGATGTCTTTATGTGAGTTGTTTATCCGATCCCTCACCCGTAAGATGGCAATAATCATACCTATTTCATGTGGTGGCGCTGAAATTAGATACGGTCATGTCAGTGAGAAGTGCCTGGTCTGGGCTTGGCCAGAGTAGGCTCTTTGCACGTGCGAGTCGGGGTGGGGTGGAGAGGCCACTCCTCCCTGAATCTCAGACATGTCATCCATGTGCTGCGCGCGTTCTATCCCAGGTGACCCTCATACTAACCTTGTGAGGCCATTAGTATTATCCTCACTTTGCAGTGTAGAAATTCAGTTCCCAGAGAGGTTGAGCCCCCTGACTCTGGTCACACAACTTTCAGGGGGTGAGTTAGGATCTGAACCTAGATCTGTCTGATTCCAAGATCTATTTTACCACACATTTCCCATATGTTAGGTACATCATACCAACATGAAGAGAGCAGGTATTCACCTTCCTCCAACCTCGTCCTCCCATATCAAAGTGGACGAATAAAGAATGCCTGTAAGCTCTACATCCTAAGCCCAAAGGACAAGAGGATAGGAAGTGAACAGCGTCACCCAGCACCGAGGCCCAGGTATGATGCTGGTGCTCCACACAAGGTATCTTGTTTAAGAAGCATGGGAGCCCAGCGAGCAGGCTCTCCGTTCTGCCTCCTGCATGGCTCCAGCCGTGCCAGGCTGGCCCGGGAAGGCTTTGTTGAGCACAGTTGAGTAGCTCGTGGAGGTCCTTTGGTCCTTGCGGGTTGTTGCAGTCCAGCCCCTCACTGCCCAGCTCGGGCAGCAGCCGCTGAAGTTCCATTCCCCATTCCCAGGCTAGCCCAGGGCAGGGAGGCACAGAGCCTGCGAGTCCAGCTTCCGGTGGTGGCAGTGTTTAGAACATGGATGACAAGCCGACTTCTGGCTCTTGACCTCTGTGCCCTTGTCTTCCAGTTCCTGCCCAGAGCTTGCTTTCAGATTTAAGGTGCTGACCCCTTCCTGAAATCCTTTATTCCTTCCCAAATTTGGACTAAGATTTTAGTAGACCTGTGACCTCACGGAAGATGAGGAAATGGATGTCCTCTGGGTAAGAAGGAGGTGACAGAAAGCAGAGAGGAAAGGGGCATTGGAAGAGAGACAGCATGGAAGGTACAGCAACTCACCACGGTGAGCCACTATTCAGAACCAGGCAAGTCAAAGGAAACCTATGCCAACCACTTTCTTCTCGACTCCTGGCAATGCTGACATCACTTAGAATTTGGGTGTTGGTGATACGCACGAACAGACAGTGTGGAAAGGCATGGACACGTTACTTGATTAAAGTGTATAAATCTCGGACACCTGGGTGGCTCAGTCAGTTAAACGTCTGCCTTCGGCTCAGGTCATGATCCCAGGGTCCTGGGATCCAGTCCTGTTGGGCTCCTTGCTCAGCGGGGAGCCTGCTTCTCCCTCTGCCTGCCACTCCCCCTGCTTGTGCTCGCCCTCTCTCTCTCTCTCTCTGACAAATAAATAAATAAAATCTTAAAAAAACAATAAAGTATGTCCCATCAGAAGAAAAGACTTACGTCCGAAGAAGCTGACTGTCGCATTCCTTGGTGTGTTCCTGGAGGGTTCTAGGTTAATTTGAGGACAAGGAGGACATAAACCCGGTGAACTGTTAGCAGCCGTAGGGAAAATAATCACAGCTCCCAGAAGAAGAGTCAGAGGGCAGAGGTTGGCATCTGGACAATTTGTGTAGCTAGATTTTGTGCTCGGGGCAGAGAAAGACTAGGAAGTACTTCCTATAATCCTTAATTTACGGGGTCGGAGAAGAAAGGCATTAAGAGCCAAGATGGGATTTGTTAGACTGGGGAGGAGCTGCCTGGAAAGTGGAAAGAAAGCCAGTGCTTGCTGAGGAAAACCGTTAGAGTACCATGTGCTCTTAAAGACTAATAGAATGTGGCTTTGCCTTTTATGTGACACACACAAGAATAAAAAAAGAAAAAGAGAAAAGTTAATGCAGTGAGAATAGATACAGATGACTTAATCCATATTTCCGGAAGGTCCTTGTCCAGTGCGGGAAGCCTCCCCTAATAATCCAGGTGGAGAAAAACGTTCATGAACAAAAAAAATAAAGAACCACTAAATGCCAAATTGGTGGTGCTGGCCAGGAGGGCATGAGGAAGACTAAGAAGGGAAAATCCTTGTAGATGGCATTGGCCAAGACCTCGCGGAAGACAGAACATTACCTGGTCTTGGAGGAGAGAAGGTTTTATGTTGGCGGAGCGGAGGAAGAGGCTATTCCAGATGCAAGGAAGAAGACTGAACAGGTGGTGTGGGGTCACTTTCTGGAGAGCTTTGGAAGCTAGGAAGAAGAAAATAGATTTGGGAACCTTGGCAGACTAGGCAGGAGGGTGGCGGGTGGGTTAATGGTATTTTAGGCAGTACCTATCCACAGTTGGTTTAGAGTAGAGGGAGCCTCAGGCAAAGATTAGGTTCCCTGATCTCAGTGACAAAGCCTTCCCAGCCTCTCCTAATTCAAAAATGATTGCTAGGGATTCCAGCCAATCAAGTGTAAGCATTCTGCCCCCAGCACGGAGGCCGTTCCTATTGTGGACAGGAGCATCCGATTCTTTAAACTCCATACAGTGAATCATCTAATTCTGCCAACTCCCCTTATCTTCATGCTGACCAAGCATCCCTGTGATTGTTAGTGTGGGCAGTCAACAGGAAATGTGTCTCGGTTTTAATTCAAGGATAGGAACTGATAACTATAATTGCCAAGGAGATATATAACTAAGTGGTTTATAGTTTTATCTACATAGCCTTAATAAGATAAATAACCTGTAAACCGGCATGACAGTTAACATAGAGGAATGTAGGCTATAAAATGTTCTTTTAGATGTCATTATATAAAGTGTATAGAAATTTTTTTAAATTGCCAGTAATTGGGGCACCTGGGTGGCTCAGTCTGTTAAGCGTTTGCCTTCGGCTCAAGGTCATGATCCCAGGGTCCCAGGATCGAGCCCCATGTCAGGCTCCTTGCTCAGTGGGGAGTCTGCTTCTCCCTCACTCTCCCCCTGTTCATTCTGTCTGTCTCTCTCTTTCTGTCTCAAATAAATAAATAAAATCTTAAAAAAATTAATTGCCAATAATTTTCTTACTTGCCCATAGGCATCTTTAAAACATCACGATTATGTTATACATTCAGTTAGCATATCCCCTTGTACCTAGGGCCCTTCCCGCTGTGGTTGGCAATGTGCTGACAGTCCATGTGCCCTCTGCAACACTGTAGGGCAGCCCATCCCCCGAATTTTGACCATTTGTGCTAGTTCCTCCTTTAAGAGACCTTGTTCAGACATAAAATGCTTTCTTCCTAGAAAAACTATGCGTTCCACATGGAAATAAAGGGAGGGAAACACTTTGGTGTTTGGTCTTTTCCCTTAGGCCTCCCAGGTGAGTGTGTTATCTTCCAGGGTCTGTAACACCAAGCATGTGTCAGGTACAAGATGGTACCTGCTAGATAATGATGTTTTTACCACTAAGAGTGGAATGTTTTCTCCATAAAATAAAAACTGTGCTTCAAGAAGACCAGTCCGCTTAATGGGCATGGGGGTTGATGCCTTGACATGCGGCTTTTCTAGTAATTTAGGCTGAACCCAAGGCAGGGAAGGTAGAAGGAGGTGGAAGGATGAGTCAATTGAGTAACTTGGTCATGACAGCGTAGTATAGTCCGCTTTGCTACGGGTTGAGTTTCTGTAAAATGGTTCAGCTCAGGGCAACTGGCCAGCAGGGAAAGGAGGTCAATATAATGCAGAAGTTGCCCGGTTCATGGAGATTCCTGACGGGTAGTGTTTCGTGCCTCCAAGAGCAGCAGCTTGTTCCCCAGCCTCCTTCATCCACTGCCTTCTTCTGTGCTCCATGCTTTCATTTTGTTTTTAAGATTGTATTTATTTATTTGTCAGAGAGAGAGCACAAGAGAGGGAACACAAGCAGGGGGAGTGGGAGAGGGAGAAGCAGGCTTCCCGCTGAGCAGGGAGCCCGATGTGGGGCTCGATCCCAGAACCCTGGGGTCACAACCTGAGCCAAAGGCAGACACTTAACCGACTGAGCCACCCAGGCACCCCTGCTCCGTTCTTTCAATCTGTGTGCATTTTGCCCCTGTTCCCATAACTCATCAGTGTCGAACCCTTACATCCCTTCTGTGAAGCTATCCATTTCTTATTTTTAATTGTAGTAAAATACCCAGAAGATAAAACTTACCATCTTAATCATTTTCAAGTGAACAGTTCAGTGGCATCAAGTACATTCACATTGTTGTGCAACCATCACTACCACCCACCTCCAGAAGCCTTTCATCTTGCAAAACTGAAACCCCGTATTCATTAAACAATAACTCCCTTCCCGGCACTCCTCCCTCTAGTCCCTGGCAAACCCCGTGCTACTTTGTGCCTCTATGATTTTGACTCCTGTAGCTCGTATGAGTGGAATCATACAGTATTTGTCCTTCTGTGACGGGTGTATTTCATTTAGCTTAATTTCCTCAATGTTCACCCATGTCGTAGCCTGTGTCAGGATGTTCTTAAAGGCTGAATGATATTCCGTTGTATGGATATATCACAGTTGGTTTATCCCGTGATCTGTCAGTGAGCACTTGGGTTGCATCCACCTCTTGGCTACTGTGAATAATGCTGCTATGAACATGGGCGTACGGATGTCTGTTTGAGTTCCTACCCTTCATTCTCCCCCATTTTTAAAGATGAAGTCCTATATTTTCTGTTGTATTTCTTTACTCGGAATCTACCTTGCCTTTCATTGTGTAAGTCTCTTGTTTAGGGTTATTACTATTTCGTTCGGGCTCTGGTAATAAAGCTGTGAGGGTTGAGTGGTCTGCCTCAGCCCTGCCTCTCCTGTGAACCCTGCTATCTTTTGTGCACAACTGAAGACAACAAGGAGGGGGGTGTTTGTTTAGAAATGTGCGTGTCACCTCCTAGCAGAAATGCCCATCGAGTTGAAAGAGAATAAGCTGGGGCGCACTGGGTACCGTGCTACCCAACTACCTGGCAACCTCAGAAATGTAACCAAGCCCAGCTTTCTCCCAGTAACGCCGCCTGCCCGGGCTCCTGGAGGAGCACCTGACGTGAGGCAGCAAATCCAAGCACCTGGTCCCCACATCATAGGAGGTCAAAATGCCATCATCTGTCACAGGATTGAGCAGAGGCTGACAGCCAGAGAGAGAACTTGGGTGCAGAGTTGAGCTCTGTAGGCAACTGGCTCGGCCCTTCTCTTGTGCCTACACCTGTTTCCGTCGGACACAGGCTTGATTGACCAAACAGATTAGATAAGCAAAAAAACATGACATTCTGTTCTAACACGAGTGTGCTGCAGAGACTTGGAAAGCTTGAGGAGGCCAGGGAGGGGCGGATGGAGGGAAGGAGGGTCACAGGAGTTGCTGTCAATTCGGGTAGAGTTGCTTGTTTATTATTCATGGTTTCCATGAGTGTTTCAATCATAAAGAAAGGCTCTTCTCAGTGTGCTGCAGAAAGGAGCCCTGTGATTCACTGGTGCTGGCTAGTCATGCTGGAATGTAAACTCAGTCTGCAAAGGAGTAGAATGAGGATTCGAATGTTATATTTGACCACTCGGTAAAATTATTTGTGACTGAGGTAGTAAGGGGCCCAGAGACCCAAATGTGAGTCCAGGAGTTAGGTTAACCCTTATAATCCTGAGGGCCTAGTAAAGATATCAGTCTCATCCTCACATAGTTAGGCCCGAACAGTCACCAAAATTGAGTTCTTGGGCTTTCTGTTTTATGGAAATATTAAGACAAAATTGAAAAAGAGCCCCCTTTTTTGGGTTTTTCAATGATACAACATAGAACCTATAATGTCAGGGTTATTGTATAAATGACATTTCCAGTAGCTTCAAGTTACAAGTAGAACTTGCCAGAGAAAAGGAAACAATACCTATTTGTTAGGAAGGCAAGACATAAGAGGATCACTGGCTGAAACCAACTGTGTTTGCACCAGAGGAGGGAGAGAGTGGGCTGAAAAGGGAGAAGGAAGAAAAGGAGCAGAGGGAGGGGATGTCAGGTCTGTGCCCTGTTTACCGGCACACTGTGTGAGTTTTACATTCCTGAGCACTAGAGTTTATCCAACTTTGGGAGTCACCCCTTAGAGAGTCTATCAGAACCGAAGAAAACAGTAACAGATGGGATAGAGTATCAGAACGTATTGCATGTGCTAAGGGTCAGCATTGTTTGTGAGTATTTCCTCCGCGTGTCTATATTCATGAAGGTGTTTACTGGATTATAATGTAAAATACTTTTCTCACTGTGGGCTGTGGTAGAAGTTTGAGGAACATTCTGACATTTTGCCTGTCTTCTGCTCCTGGACCTTCCTTCTCAGTCAGTGAAAATTTTGTGTCTAGATTTGGCTACTGTTAGACTTGAAATAGATGGCCCCTGTTTGCCTCGGGTGCTTGTTACGGGTCCACCATCATCACCTCCTAAGGAATTGGGGGATTGCCCCGAGAGCGCCCCACACTGCTGGCGTGTCCATCAGCTGTGCTATGGTGGAAAGCCCCCTGAAATTAAAGCTGAAAACTTGGATTTGAAACTCAGTTCAGCCATTTATCAGTCATATGATCATCAATATTGTTGCTTCAAAATCTCCCCAATCCAAGTCAGTCTTTTCCAGCCCAATTTCATTCAATGAACGCTTATTGAATGCCTACTAAATGCGGGGGATGATACTAGGCACAAGGAACTGAAGAAGCTGCAGGCCGATGATGACAATAAACACATAATTCTAAGAGAAGTACGGGAAGAGAGATGAGGGGATACTTAATTCTACATGTAGAAAAGATGGCGTGTGGCGTGTGAACTGAGCTGTGAAGAAAGAATAGTGTTGAATTGCCAAGTGGAGAACTGCAGAGCTGGCTTTCCAGGCGGAGGGACCCCCAGAAGTAGGTCACAGGCATGGGGGAAGCTCCTGGCATGGGGGAAGCTCCTGAAGGGAAGTATGGCCCCAGGTAATGCTGAGATTTCAGGCAGATGAATGGACAGATGGTCATGTCAGAAAATGGCGGTGAGTAGAAGCATAGGCTGTGAGAAGGCCTAAGCCCTGCCTTCACTGAGTGCCTCTGCTCTAAAATGTCTTCTGTCTCTTCCTCCCTCCCCTACCACAGCTTCGGCCTCTCCAAAAACAGCCCACATTCCCTCCCCTCCCCAGCCCCTGCTCCAGGTACACCCCCTGGCTCCCACAAATCCCTTGGTTGGCACGCTACAGAACTTACTTCCTGCCTGTCAGCTGGAGAGCAGATGATATCCTTAGTTCCATTTTAGCTATCTTTAGTATCCAGAGTGTTCAAATCCTATCAGGTGTCTCTGACTGGTATGTGTATACTCTTCCAGGGGACTTGGTTCAAGCAGGATTTCCTTTTTGAAGACTTTCCAGACTTGCATTCCACTCCTGTATTAGTTGGGATTCTCTAGAGAGACGGCATAGAATATACACATAGAAATAGAGATCTAGACAGACAGAGAGAGATAAAGAACGGCTCACGTAATTGTGGGTACCGGCAAGTCCGAAATCCATAGGGCAGGCTGCAGGCTGGAAACTTAGGCAGGGTTTCTGTGTTGCAGTCTTGAGACCAAAGCCCTTCTTCCTTGGGAACTTTTAATCTTTGCTTTTAATACTTTTTTTTTTTTTAAGATTTTATTTATTTATTTGACAGAGAGAGACACAGCGAGAGAGGGGACACAAGCAGGGGGAATGGGAGAGGGAGAAGCAGGCTTCCCGCTGAACAGGGAGCCTGATGCGGGGCTCGATCCCAGGACCCTGGGATCATGACCTGAGCTGAAGGCAGACGCTTAACTGACTGAGCCACCCAGGCGCCCCTGCTTTTAATACTTTTGATTGGATAGGGCCCACCCACGTTATGGAGAATAATCTGCTTTACTCAAAATCTACTGATTTAAATGTTAATCATATCTAAGAAAGACCTTCAAGGCAACATCTAGACAGGTGTTTAACCAAACAGTTGGACACTGTGGCCCAGCCAAATTGGCACATAAAATTAACCATCTCGACCTCACCCCCTGCCCCCACATACAAAGTAAAGAATTGACAAGTTCTTGTCCGGTACTTCACATATTTTAATCCATTCTGTCAGTAATCCTGGGAAGAGGGATAATTCCCACCATTTTAGAGATGGTGACATTACGATTCACACAGGTTAAGCCCCAAGTCATACAGTTCTGGAACTGGAAGCCAGATCATGGCCTCCAGAATCTGGATGCCTCCCACTGTGGCACTGTAGTAGCTGTGCTGTGAATGTGATGGTTGGTCCTCCAGCAGAGGGGAGCTGCAAGACATCCATACTGGGGATGCTGGGACTTTGAAAGTCAAACGCACCTTGACGAATTCTCGCTCTGCTAAACACATGCAGCTGAGGACCTGGGGCCATTTATTTAACCTCTCTGTGCCTTAGTTTCCCCACTTATAAAATGAAGATAATAATAAGCTTTCCCTAGTGTGGTTTTAATGATGAAATATGCAATGCAGTGCCTGGCAGGAAGTAATCATGCAGAGGCAATGATAAAGCCAGGAATAACAAGAACATTTAATCATTCACAATCAATTTATTTGGAAAGAATGCAAATATCCATTTGTATACCTGAATGTTCTGTCTCTGCCAGGGTTTCATAAAAAACATTTCAAGTTGTGGGAAGCTGGTGGAATAGGAGGACCCTAAGCTCACCTCATCCCATGGATACAACTAGATAGCACTCACATCAGTGTAAATAACCCAGAAGATGATCTGAAGGCTAGCAGAACAGACTCCACAACTAAAAGCAGAGAAGAGGCCACATCAAAGAGGGTAGGAAGAACTGAGACACAGTAGGGAGCAAAACAGAATAGCGGGACCATTATAGAAGGAGCAGAGCAGCGGGCACAGAGAGGGGAAAGAAACAGACCCTCACATTGGGGAGCCTGCATAGGGAATACGAATCCCCATAGAATTTGGCTTTGAAAACCAGAGGGGCCAAATTTTGTGACTTCTTAGAATCAATGGGACTTAGGGCGCCTGGGTGGCTCAGATGGTTAAGCGTCTGCCTTCGGCTCAGGTCATGATCCCAGAGACCTGGGATCGAGTCCCGCATCAGGCTCCCTGCTCCTTGGGAGCCTGCTTCTCCCTCTGCCTCTCTCTCTCTGTCTCTCATGAATAAATAAATAAAATCTTTAAAAAAAACAAAAAACAAAAAACTTCTTAGAATCAATGGGACTTAAAACCCGGAATTTAAAAAAATCAGCGGGCTAGGCTCTGGGAGACCTGGGAGAACAAGGGGAAACTGAGTCCCCATCCTTAGAGATAGCACCAAACAACCCCCAGAGATACAGTGTCAAAGCAGCAGTTTGAAAAATGCCTGGGGTATGGGGGAGGCAGGGTTATTTACTAATCTCAGAGTTGCTGAGGGATTTCTCCAGGAGCTAAGTTGCTGGCAGGCGCAATTTCCTTCCGCTGCCCCCCAGGGTAAACACACTATGGCCACCTGCTGAAACCAACAAGGCTTCGCTTACACCCTGCCCCCACCCCCACCACACTTCCTGGATTTGTCCCCTCCAGCCACACCAGCCTCAGCCACTGTGCTGCTAACACTCCGTGCCCTTTCCCCTGAACGTGTTGGGAATCTGCTGCCTCCAGTACGCTGCTGGCCAGAGCCTATCCAAACCAGGGCCACAGCCTGGCAGTGTGCAAGCAGCCCTGACAGGGGCCAGGACCACTCCAAAGTGACTCCTGCCCCAGGGAGAGGGGAAGATAACCACACACACACGCGCACACACACACACACACACACACACACACGTGAGTCAGATGGAGGCCCAGCAGTAGGCTGGGGGTAGACAGCTGGTCTGATTATAGGCCCTGCCCACCAATGAAAGTGTCTCAAGGGACAACATAGGGAAAGTGCCCTGCAGTTTGGTGCTCCTACATCTCTGGCAAATGCCTGGTCTGACTCAACTGAAGCCCAAGGTGGCCCCAGACTGGTCCACTAACACCACAGGAACCAAACCCTGCCCACAACAGGCAAAGAGAGCCACTTCGGATGACTGGACTAAAGGAAAGAGTGGCTCAGCCGCAATACCAGCATGCACACAACACACCCAGGGGACACCCCTGAAGTTGCAGATTCTGGTAAATAGGGGACACTGCAGGGCACTATAGGACCTCTTCCTCATAAGGCCACTGCTTTCAAGAGCAGGACATGTAGCTGACTTTTCTAACATACAGAAACAGACACAGAGAGCTAGAAAAACTGAGGAGACAGAGGAATATGTCCCAAATGAAAGAACAGGGCAAAACCACAGCAAGAGACCTAAGCATGACAGAGATAAATAATATGCCTGATAGAAAAGTTAAAATAATGATCATAAAGATACTCACTGGACTTGAGAAAAGAGTGGAGGACATCAGTGAGACCCTTAACAAGGAAATAAAAAAGAACCAAACAGAGATGAAAAACACATGAAATGAAATTAAAAATACACTAGATGGACTAAAAAGCTGACTAGAGGAAGCAGAAGAATGAATCAGTGACCTGGAGGACAGAGTAATGGAAAGTAATCAAGCTGAGCATGTGAGAGAGAAAAAAAATTACGCAAAATGGGAGTAGACTTAGGGAACTCAGTGACACCACCAAGCATAATAACATTCCCATTATAGGGATCCCAGAAAGAGAAGAGAGATTAGGGGGTAGAAATTTATTGTTTCTTAACATAGCTTTGGCTATTCAGGGTCTTTTGTAGTTCCAAATAAATTTTAGGATTGCTTGTTCTAATTCTGTGACAAATGCTATTGGTAGTTTTATAGGGATTGCATTAAATCTGTAGATTGCTTTGGGTAATATGGACATTTTTACAATATTTGTTCTTTAAGTCCATGAGCATGGGATCTTTCCATTTGTTTGTGTTGTCTTGAATTTCTTTCACCAGTGCTTTATAGTTTTCAGAGTAGAGGTCTTTCACCTCCTTGGTTAAGTTTATTCCTAGGTATTTTATTATTTTGGGTGCAATTGTAAATGGGATTGTTTTAATTTCTCTTTCTGTTGCTTCATTATTAGTGTATAGAAATACAACGGATTTCTATACATTGACTTTTGTATCCTGCAACCTCACTGAATTCATTTATCAGTTCCAATAGTTTCTTGGTAAAGTCTTTAGGGTTTTCTATGTACAGTATTATCTGCAGATAGTAAAAGTTTTACTTCTTCCTTACCAATTTCAATGCCTTTTATTCATTTTTCTTTTCTGACTGCCGAGGCTAGGACTTCCAGTACTATATTAAATAAAAGTCATGAAAGTGGACATCCTCGTCTTGTTCCTGACCTTAAGGGAAAACGTCTCCATTTTTCACCATTGAGTATGATGTTAGCTGCAGGTTTCTCATATATGGCCTTTATTATGTTGAGGTATGTTCCCTCTAAACCTACTTTGTTGAGGGTTTTTATCATGAATGGATGCTGTACTTTGTCAAATACTTTTTTTCTGACTCGGTTGAAAAGATCTTATGGTTTTTTATCCTTTCTCTTATTAATGTAATGTATCATGTTGATTGATTTGCAAATATTGAAACAGCCTTGCATCCCAGGAATAAATCCCACTTGATCGTGGTGAATGATTTTTTTTTAAATGTATTGTTGGATTTGGTTTGCTAATATTTTGTTGATGATTTATACCTCTATGTTCATTGAAGATATTGGCCTGTAGTTTTCTTTTTTTGTAGTGTCTTTATCTGGTTTTGGTATCAGGGTAATACTGGCTTTGTAGAATGAATTTGGAAACTTTCCATCCTCTTCTTTTTTGGGGGGAATAGTTTGAGAAAAATAGGTATTAACTCTTCTTTAAATATTTGGCATAGGCACCTGGGTGGCTCAATCGGTTAAGCATCTGCCTTTGACTCAGGTCATGATCCCAGGGTTCTGGGATCAAGTCCCACATTGGGCTCCCTGCTCAGCGGGAAGTCTGCTTCTCCCTCTCCCTCTGCCCCTGCTCTCTCTCTCTCGTGCACTCTCTTTCTCTAATAAATAAATAAAAATCTTTAAAAAAAATAAATGTTTGGCAGAATTCAGCCATCCTGGAGGAATTTACAGGTCTTGAAAGAGTTTTGTTTCTCTTACCCCAGTGTTCAGGCCTGAATATTGATTCTCTGTGTTCTTTCTCACATTTCCATTTTAAATTGTAATACTCTTTTCATCACTAACTTTTCTGAATTTCCATACACAGGGTAGTTGAATATGATAAAGGCAATGTGCAAAACAAAAAGCAATTCTTAATATGTGTCTGAGAAAAAAAAAATCTGTATTACATCTGTTCTCACGTCTAATTATATTCTCTGAGTTGAGACTGGGGCATCCTTCTTAGACAGTGTCCTCAATCTGATTTTTTTTTTATCTGTGTTTTTTCCTCCACAAACATTAAATCAACATTATAACATTCCAGTGCATTACAAACACATTAGCCCTTTGGCAAGTGAGCCTTGATGCTAGATGAGCCCAAGTGTCTTTGGGATTTTTTCAAGTAGATCCTTGTGTGGTCTCAGGACCTCTAATGTGGGAACCACGTTGTCCATCTGCTGTCCCATCTTTGGGCTACATGGCCTACCTCGCCAGCTTCTCTCTTGCTGCCACCAACACAATCCTTATGGTCCATTTCACTGACTTTATTTGTGAATAGAATGTGTTCTTGTCATGTAGATGAGGAAGAAGTAATAGAGCAAGTGGTCTATTAGCCTATGGCAGGAAAGTGAAGAAGTTGACAATTTAGGGACTAACTATAAAGTAAGCTCTTTAGATGAAGAAATCAGCAAAGGCAACCGAGGCCACTTTCAACAGAAGATATTTGGTAGAGGGAATGCGCCACAGTAAATGGCAATAAAGTGTTTGAGAATTTTCTGTAAAAGAAATTGCAAATACCCTTACACTGTGGGGCTGCAAGTCTATTTATCTTTTATGTCATGTAGAAAGAACACATACTTCCTGGGGATCTATGTAGGAGAACGGAGTCTAAAAAAAGAGACAATTTTGAAACATTTGTAGAGATTGATGCCCATTAAAAAACGTCTGGGAAGTGACCTAATGAAAGTATGGTGGAAAGAGGATGAGGTTTGGAATTTTTCCCTTGGGGTTTGAATTCCAGCCCAGCCACTTCTACCTGTGTGATCTGAGAAGCAAACTGGAAATAACTATCTACTATTTATCAAACAAGTTCTATTTTATGAGGACATTTGTATATGTTCTCACCTGATGTTCACAACAGCTCTAGGGGGTGTATACTGTTGTTATCCCTGTTTTTTGAGGCTAAGACAATACCAAATGTTAATGAGGGTGGTGGAGCACCCAGAAGTCTATTATATCACTTGTGGGAATGTAATGATACAACTATTTTGAAAAAAATGTTTGGCGGTACCAAATAAAGGTAAACATATGCAAACTCTATGACCCAGTAATACCACTCCTGGCTATTTACCCAAAAAAGTATAATTTTTTTCTAGTATAAGCATGCTCAAGAATGTTCACAGAAGCATAATAACCAACAGTAGAAACAGTCTAATTGTCCATCACCAGTAGAATGGGACATGGTATATTCAAACAGTGGAATACTACCCAGCAATGGAAAAGAATGAACCACTGTTCCGTGGAACATGGACAAATCTCACAGACACAATGTTAAATAAAAGAAATCAGAAACAAAAGAATACCTACTGCCTGATTCCATTTATATGAAGTTCAAAAACAAACAGAACTAATTTATGGTGATGGCAGTTAGAATAATCTTTATCCTTGGGGTATGGGCATTGCTAACTGGGAGGGCCCATGAGGTGCTAGAGATGTTCTATCTTTTGATCAGCCTTGTGGTTACGTTGATATTGCATTAATTTTCTGTGATGTGAAAACAAATTACCACAAACTTTATGTGGTTAAAACAACACATGGGTATTTTCTTTCAGTTTCCATGGATCAAAAGTTTGGGCACAGCTTAGCTGGGTCCTTGGCTCTGAGTTGCAATCAAGATGTGGGCTGGGTTGTGTTCTGATCTAGAAGCTTGAGCGCTCCCAAGCTCATTCAGGTTGCTGGCAGAAGTAGGAAGCTTATGATCAGCTTTTTTATGGCTATTGGCTGAAGGGCAACCCCACCCCCACCCCCCACTGCCCAGGTCCTAGAGGCTGCTCACAGTTCCTTACCACATGGGCCTCTCCAACGGAACCATTTACTTCACCAAGCCAGCAATGAGTATTTCCTTCCAGTCCACTAGGAGAGCGTCTTTATATAACATAACATCCTATTCCTTTTGTCATTTTCTATTGGTTGGGTGAAAATTGCAGATTCTGTCTACAGTGGGAGAGTGGCTTACATAAAGACACTAACATCAAGAGGCAGGCATCATAGTGGGTCATCTTAGGATCTGGCCAACACATACACACACACACACACATACACACACAACACTCATCCAACTACACATGTAAGATTTATGTACTGCCAAGTATCTAAGTTATACCTCAATTTTTTAAATATTTGAGGCAAAAGATATAAAGTAACTCACTCTATGTCACTTAGGTACTAAGTGGCAGGGGTGGGATTGAAATTCAGTTGTGTCTTATACCAAACCTGTGCTCTCACTCTAAAGATTGAATGAAAAGATGTAGGGGCTGGCTCAGTTGGAAGAGCATGTGATTCTTGATCTCAGGGTTGTGAGTTTGAGCCCCATGTTGGATGCAGAGATTACTAAAAATAAATAAATAAACTTAAAAAAAAAAAAAAGAAAAGATGAAATTAAGCCTGAAGTATACTTTGGCTCAGAGAATGACAGCTATCATAATGGTGGTGAGACATTTCAGTCTTATTACTTCTAAATATTACAAATTTAGTTCTAAAAAATGTTCAGGGGGCATTTTGTACGTTTCGAGCAATGCAGTAAGTCCAAGAAAGTGCCAGAATGCTTGAGTCTAATTGACTTTGATCAGTATATGGCTTTACCACTATTTTCTTAAACCTCTATGAATATGATTCTATTATTATAGTTACTTTTCCTGGCACATCCATTTATTTATATTCCCTTGCTACCCAGGTCTAGAGATTTACTGTGAAAATTCCTTAGTTAATATTCTGATCTGTGAAGTAACCCTCTGTTTTAAGATTTACTTTAGCTGCCTTCTTAACTTGTTCCTCGTTATTCAAAGGCTACTTGTAGGTGAACAGTGAATCATCTTATTCTCTCCCATTTGTTCTCCTTTACTTTTGAAGTCGGTGGGGGGGGGGGGAAGAAAGAATTAACTTGGGTTTTAAAATGGAAGAGTTTGGTCAGAGCTGAAATTCAAAACTGGTCACGTGATTCATCTCAAATTATAGTTGTGGGCTCTGGTGCTTATTAAGAGTTTGCTTAGAATTTTGGAGTTGAAAAGAATTATTGTTTTAATAGGACTTATAAAAATCAGCCAAAAAGAGCTGGCAGCTTGCCTAGACTGTCAGAACCCTGTTAGGAACTGGTTTTTTCAAAAAAAAAGTTTCATTCTTCAAGTTTATAATACACCTTAAAGGATATAATAACATCTAATACTATATTATTATTATTATTTTATTGAAGACCTAGTACCTACTATATTCCTAGTGTTGTGGGAGATCCCAAAGTCAATAAATAAAGTAAAAAAAAAAAATGTCTGCCCTTAAGGAGGTTATCTCTTTGATCAGTGGAAAAAAAATTTGTGTCTGAAGTCTTAGGGTGCCATGATAAAAGAAGCAATTAGGGGGGTCTGGGTGGGACAGTCGGTTAAGTGTCTGACTCTTGGTTTCGGCTCAGGTGGTGATCTCAGGCTCCTGGGATCGAGTTCTGTGCTCAGTGTAGAGTCTGCTTGAGATTCTCTATCCCTCTCCTTCTGCCCCTCCCTCTTGTGCTCTCTTCTCTCTCTTTCTCAAATAAATAAATAAATCTTTTTTTTTAAAGATTTTATTTATTTATTTGAGAGAGAGGGACAGATCATGAGTGGGGGGAGGGGCAGAAGGAGAGGGAGAGGCAGACTCTCCACTGAGCAGGGAGCCTGACTTGGGACTCGATCCCAGGACCCTGGGACCATGACCTGAGCCGAAGGCAGACGCTTAACTGACTGAGCCACCCAGGCGCCCCAAATAATTTTTTTAAAGATTTTATTTATTTATTTGACAGAGAGAGACACAGTGAGAGCAGGAACACAAGCAAGGGAAGTGGGAGAGGGAGAAGCAGGCTTCCCGTGGAGCAGGGAGCCTGATGTGGGGCTCGATCCCAGGACCCTGGGATCATGACCTGAGCAGAAGGCAGACGCTTAACGACTGAGCCACCCAGGCACCGCTTTAAAGAACCAATTAATGCTAGCTAAAGTTACATACTGTATGATTCCAAGTATATGACATTCTGAAAAAGGTGGAACTATGGGATGGTAGAGAGATTGGTGGTTGTTAGGGTTAGTGGGGAGGGAGGGATGAGCAGGTGGAGCACAGGAGATTTCTAGGGCAGCGAAACTATCTGTGTGATACTGTGATGGTGGATACATGACATCCTGCCTTTGTCAAAACCCACAGAACTGTATAATAGGAAGAGTGAACCCTGCTGTAAGGATTTTAGTTATTAATAATATATCAATATGGGCTCATCAGTTGTAACACATGTACCACACAGATGCCGTATGTTAATAAGGAGGGAAACTGTTGAGGGTGAGAATAAGGAGTTATGTGGGGATTCTCTGAACTTCCTGATTAATTCTTCTGTAAACTAAAACCTGCTCTAAAAAAATAAAGTCTATTGATTAAAAAAATATACATATAGGGATGCCTGGGTGGCTCAGTCAGTTGAGCGTCTGCCTTTAGCTCAGGTCATGATCCCGGAGTCCTGGGATTGAATCCTGAATCCGGCTTCTTGCTCAGCAGGGAGCCTGCTTCTCCCTCTGTCTGCCGCTCCCCCTACTCGTGCTCTCTCTCTCTCTCTCTCTCTGACAAATAAATAAAATCTCAAAACAAACAAACAAATATATGTATATAATTTTTACTGCCTCGGGGGGCTCATAATCTCCTTGGTTAGCCCTAAAATAACAGTGTATCTGAGGTCTAGGGTCTCACAGAATACAAAGTAATAAACCCTACCTAGGGAAGTTAGGGAAGGCTTCTAAGAAGTGAACTTGAGGTGAGCCTTGAGAAAGACTCTGGCATTCACTAGGCAGGTCTAGGTTTGCCTGTGTGTGTACTCTTAGCAGCCATTCATATTACATACTCTCTGTAGGTCTGGCAATTCTAAAGTCTTCACAGAGATTATCTCATTTAATTCCCCACCTCAGGGGCGCCTGGGTGGCTCAGTCGGTTAAGCGTCTGCTTTCGGCTCAGGTTATGATCCCAGGGTCCTGGGATTGAGCCCCACATCGGGCTCCCTGCTCAGCGGGGAGTCTGCTTCTCCTTCTCCCTCTGCCTCTCTCCCTCCTCCTGCTCTCTCTCTCTGTCTCAAAAAAAAATTCCCCACCACAACAGGGCACATGCTATTATTTCTGTATTACAGATGAAGAAACTAAGGTTCAAAAGAGCTTATCCAAGGCCACCCAGCTAGTGAAAGGAGGACCTACGGCAGCTCTGCCTGCTTCTGAAGCCAGTGCGCCATCACTAACATGAGATTAACATCCTGTACAGCATACTGTGGCTCAGTGAAGGGGTTAGAGAGATAAAGCAAAGATTGATGGATGAAGGTATCATTCATGGCAATTTAATAAAGAAGACAGGATTTCAGGAGCTGCTTGGTTGAGGCAAAGAGAAAGACTATGTTTGTGGAGAACTGCTCTCGAAAAGTCTCCTCCTCAGTCTACCCAATGTACACCCTTGAAACCTAGAGTCACAGTTCAGAGAGGGGCAGAGGGCTCTTGCAGAGCTTTCAGAACCACTTGGGAATCAGGCTGCTGCAAAAGCTACTTCCCCCTCACACTCGTGGCTTTGTGCAGATTCTGGTTGGCCAGTAAGAAAGCTGGGGCCATGGTTTTACTGCTCACTCTCCTCTCTTCCTTATGGCTGCCTTGCCCATCATATTCCCTCCAGATTCATCAGATTCCCACCAGCATCTTTGTGGCTGAGCACACAGGGAGGGCACTACAGACGGATGCTGGAGCTGGCTCCTGGGCAAAGAACAAGGACAATGCGGGGCGCCTGGGTGGCTCAGTCGTTAAGCGTCTGCCTTCGGCTCAGGTCATGATCCCGGGGTCCTGGGATCGAGCCCCGCATCGGGCTCCCTGCTCGGCGGGAAGCCTGCTTCTCCCTCTCCCACTCCCCCTGCTTGTGTTCCCTCTCTCGCTGTGTCTCTCTGTCAAATAAATAAATAAAATCTTTAAAAAAAAAAAAAAAAAAAGAACAAGGACAATGCTTTTCTCTCTCTGCCCAGATTAATTGGACACTCCTTACCCTCCCTCAAACAGATACTTAGGTGCCCAAATAATTAGACAAGTACCAAACATTATTCTTTCATCCTAGGAAGCTTAGAGAGATGTCTGCTCTGATAAACTGTGGAGTAAAAGACCGCAAATCCTTCTTAACCATTCTGATCAATAATGACATTCACTGTTCATTGAGCATTTTACCATGTGCCAGAGAGTGAGCTAGGATTTTACATACATTATCACACTTAATCTTCACCACAGCATGTCACAGAGAAGGAGAAAGTCACAGAGGGGTTAAACAATTTTCCTGGAACCACAGGGCTTGCTTTTATACTCTTTCAGGTTTTACCTTCCCCCCTCAGGGGCAACTGTGGGCCAGCCAAGCTGCCTTTTCTCCCCTTCCTACCTTCACAACCAATTAAGAAACAAGACACTGGAGACTGACAGATGAAGATAAAAATGTCAGTGATACTCCTGATAAAGTCAATGAGAGACTGTGACTTTGGGTCTGTGTGAAAAGTTCTTGCTAATATTCTCTGCATGGCCCTCCTGCTCCTCCAGCTAGATGTAGACCATCAGGTACCCCATCCAGGTGACAGTCTGGCTCTTGAGGCAGAGACAGTGACCTCAGATTGCTCCCTGGAGTAGTCTGGGTTGAGAGGTTCGAAAAGAGTGAAAAGCTTTAATAAATTATTAATAAGTTAGGTGGACCAGTGGATTTCTCCCACCAGTCAGGGAACTCTTTAGGCAGTAGAGGGTGGGGCCCAAGGCCAAAAGGGTTACATTTTGGAAGCTCCTCAAAGAAAAACAATCTAAAACAAGGAGAAAGGAGTTTGCTTTCTGTATTAGTCAGCTTGGCTGCCATGACAAAAGACCACCCTGGGTGGCTTAAACAACAGGAATTTCTTTTTTACATTTCTGGAAGCTGGGAGGTTTAAGACCACCAAGTCACCAGATTTGGTGGTTTGGTGAGGACCCACTTACTGGCTTGCAGCTGGCCACCTTCTTGCCGGGTCCTCCCAAGGGAGAGGAAGAAGGAGAAGGAGAGAACCAAAGTTCTCTTCTTGGTAGGGCACTAATCCCATCATGGGGTCCCACCATCATGACTTCATCTAAACCTGCTTACCTTCCAAGGTCCTACCTCCTAAAACCATCTCACTGGGGGGTGGGGCTTCAACATAAGGGACTGAGGGGTGGGGGACAAACATTCAGTACAGAGCACTTTCTCCCCTTGTTCCTTCTCCTGAAAAACCCCTGAGAGAGAGGACTTTCAGCAGAGGGAACGCCATAATGTGTTCTCAGAACCATGAGGGAAGTCCCAGTACAGCCTTCTTCATAGTGTTTAAAAGCAGGAGCATGAAATTAAATCCTGGCTCCATCATTTACCAGCTGGGTGAACTTAGGCAATTCATTCACCTTCTCTGAACTTCTGTTTTCCCCATCTATAAAACAAGAATGATAATAGTACCTGGGGGCTGCTTTGAGGCTTTAAGGAGATAAGGAATGTCAATGACACAGCATATTAAGTGCTCAACAAATACTAAAGAAATACATATTAAAATTTTGGAGACGTAATTATGAGGGAAAAAAAGTGCACCTTACACTTGGGTGAGAAATGGTAGCTTCTATCCCTGGACACTGTCCTGCAGAAAGTGCCAGAAATCTTTGGGGAACGCTGTGGATTGGCTACTGTTAAAATAAAAACCTAGTCGGGTGTCTGGTAGCAGCAGATCACGGAGAGGAAAAAAGTTCAAAGAAACCTTGGGAAGTTCTCTTTTGTAGGGAGGGTAGAATGCACATGTCAGCTTTGTTTGCAGGGCAGTGAGTGATGGCTGGTCCTGTGGGCAAAGAGAGAGGTCACTACAGGAGACTTAGGCCTTTTTACTCAGAAGCCACACTGAGATTTCCCTTGCAGTGATGGAAGCTGAAGGAAACTTAGAGATCGCTGGTCCAAATCTTTCACTTAATTGATTAGAAAAATGATACACGGAGAAGTTTGGTGATTTATCCACTTCATGCTTATAGCTAGTGATGGTGCTGTGTGTTAAGCGCCCAATCCTTCCATGTCACATCAGTGAGTTTTTTCTTTTCTTTTCTCTTCTTTTTTTAATTAACATATAATGTATTATCTGTTTCAGGGGCACAGGTCTGTGATTCAACAGTCTTGCACAATTCACAGCGCTCACCATAGCACATACCCTCCCCAGTGTCCATCACCCAGCCACCCCATCCCTCCCCCAACCCCCCCACTTCAGCAATCTTCAGTTTGTTTCCTGAGATTAAGTCTCTTATGGTTTGTCTCCCTCTCTGGTTTCATCTTTTCTTGAACCATCCCGCCTTGCTCCAACAAGTCGGTATCTTTTGTCTTAGGAGCTCAAGATTCTCACTAAAACACTAAAAAAGATTTTTGGTTTTTTTTTTTTTTAAGGACAGAAACTAATAATTATTAAGCACCTGTGTGTGCTAAGATGCCAGGATTCTTATATGGGCTAAAGTTTGGCATTTTCTGACCAATGCAGAGAGGGAGGTTTCCCTTTTCCCTGAGGAGAACACTGAAACTCAGGCCAAAGGCTTGCCTAGGATCACAGCTATCAGGGAAGCTGATACCTCTAACTCTACAGAGATCCATGCACCTGAGGGCCAGGACTCTTTAACCCCCCAAGGACTTGGTTTCTAGTATAGTGTTTTTCTTCACTAGAAAAAGTGTGCATGTAAATATTAATAATGATTTCCAAGAAGGCAGAAATGATCCTTTGAGACCCAGATTTTTTAAAAAGAAAAAATCAAAATTTTCTCCCCAGATGTGTGCTAAAGAGATCATTAAAAAACTCAATGTAGCCCTTAAGATTCTTTTTTTTAACAATACTAAAATAGATTTAATTTTTAACATTGATAAGAGTTTCAGGCAGATGTTTTAAAAGTTATATAAAATTGAAATAAAATGGAATATTTGATATTAGCCTCTCATGCTATGCCTCTAAAATTTTCCATAGTTTGTTTGTATAATATTTTTTTCTGCTTTAAAAATATATATGCTCCTTTCCAAAAATTTGGGGATTTCAATAAAAATTCAAGGAACAAAAAAAATTTGTTCAAATTTCCACCACTAAGAGTTAATTACCATAATATTTTGGTGTGTATGCTTCAATTAATAGACTTTTTTAGAGCAGTTTTAGGTTTACAGAAAAAAAATTTTTTTTTTTTCTGTAAAGGAGAGTTCCCATATACTCCCCCCCAAGTTTCTCCTATCATTGACATCTTACATCAGTGTGGTACATTTGTTACAACTGATGAGCCAATATTGATGCACTATGATGAAGGAGTTTACATTCCAGTTCACTCTTTGTGTGGATTTTGACAAATGCGTAAGGACTTGTATCCACCATTTGATATTATATGGGATAGTTTTTTCACTATTTAAAAAAGCATATATAAAGTTAATTTTGACTCTTCATTGGGTAATTTAATCATTTTATGTTCTTTAGTTTAAAAATAGTTGTTACGGTTCTTTGATTATAAAAATAATCCATGTTTACAGTAGTGTTGATGCATAATAACCATTATAACCATTCAAATGAATCACCTAAAAACTGGCACTTTTTAAAAGAATGTTTACTTTGTAAGTTTCATTAGTTGCATGTAAACAATCACGAGTATTTGGGGTCCACATCGTAGCACAGAAGGGCCTGCTTCGCCTCTGTGGTTTTCATGTGAAATTACTGATTACCCCTTGGGCCACATCGAAAAGGTGGTAGTGCTTTGAGTGGGTTCACTGAACAATACACATAAGACTCGCCCTAGTTCCTGGGGAGAAGGGTAGTTTTAAAAATACACACCTAGTGTTTCCTTTGCTCGGAAATGCGCACAGCCTCGGCTCCTTCGCCTAAAGCGAACTCCTAGCCCAGGCAGAGGTGGGGCGAGTGGACTGGGGCGGGGGCGATTTGCTTGGGCGATGAGGCGGCGCCTCCCGCCCTGGGCTCGTGAGGCTGGGGGTTGATGGGGGTAAGGGGAGAGCCTGGCTTAGGGGGGCCGAGCCGAGGGTGGTGGTATGAGGTTGTTGCTGGGGGTGGTTGGAAGGGAGCCGGGCTCGGGGTGTAGCTGAGGGCAAGAAGAGCTGGAGTTGGGGGAAAGCGTAGCAGGGCCAGGGGCGTGGCTGGGGGATAACCTGATCGGAGATGGGGGATGCCGTGGGGGCTTGGGAATGGCTGGGAAGATGGTGGCAGCCGGGCTGTTGGCAGGGATGGTCTTGGCGGGGTCGCTGGACGAGGGGGGTGGAAGGGCCGGGGGTGTGGAGGGAGAGTCTGGTCGGGGGCGTGGCCTAAGTGGACAGAGAACGGGCTGGAGGCGTGGCCGATGCGGGTTGGGGGCGTGGCCTGGGGAGCCAGGCGGCAGCGGCGCGGGCGGGATTCAGCGGCGCGCTTTCTCTAGGGCCGCCCCTCCCGCCGCCAGCCCAGAGGCAGCGCACCCGAGCAGAGGCTCCGGCGAGAGCCCGGCGTGCTCCGAGCTCCGCGGGATCGGGACCGGCCCTGTGTCGCAGAGACGTCTTGGATCCACTGGCTTTGGAGGCTCCGCCGAGTGGGAGCCGCGCGAGGTGAGGCTGCACCCCGGCGTGCAGCTATACGGAGCGCGCGCGGGGCGTGGGGCAGGCGTCCGGGGCTGTTAGCTGGGAGCCGGGGGAGAGGAATTAGTCCCAAGCGACGGCTTTCAGAGCCCGAGGACGCCCTGCTCCGTCCTCCCGGCCGCTTCTCGGGGCCGCCCGGGCTGCCCACCTGTTGGTGCCCTGAAGTGGTTGCTCGGCGACAGCCCACTCACCCCCCAGGTTCGGCCAGTGGCGTTGCCCCCGGGGAGCGCGTGCAGCCAGTGCTCCTGGAAGAGGCCCTCTCCGGCACGACTCGTTCGGGGATTACCCTGAAACTTTACCCCGAGCTCCCGACTCGCTGGGCCTGGCCCTCGAGGTTGCGCGGGGAGGGAGGACAAAGGTTCGGGGAGCCTGGTGCGGCGGGTATTCCCTTCACGGCTCCGCTCCCTCCGGTGGCGCGACCGGTGCGGCCGGCCCCGGCCCAGGTCTGCTGCAGCTGGCGGCCCTACTGCGGATGCGGTCGGAGAACTCAGTTTTTGAAAGCAAGTTTCTCCTCAGGTCCCAGCTGGGTCTCATTTCACGAGAAAGACCGGTGGGACCCGGAGTCTGTCGCCTCTGAATTGGAGGGAGTTGCTGGAGTTGGTTTGATTCCAGTTGTGGTTGACGTGGTGCGGGAATTTGCATACTAGCCCCAGTAAGGTAGAAGCCAGCGGT
Organism: Phoca vitulina; assembly: GCF_004348235.1. Lineage (NCBI taxonomy): Eukaryota > Metazoa > Chordata > Mammalia > Carnivora > Phocidae > Phoca > Phoca vitulina. The sequence goes on from NW_022589708.1 coordinate 75,550,641, forward strand.
GCTGCCCACTTCAGGGGGAACTCAGGTGACTGTGCTGGCGGGCCACCTATCGGACTGCGCAAAGTTACAGAGCCTGAGCAAATTTCCCCTCCCTCCAAGTGCGAAAAAACAAACCAAACCAAAGCAAACAAAACTCTCTGGGTTAGTTGCTTCCCAGCATTGGATGATAATGTTAATAATAGAACAATAATTTGAATTTAGTGAGCACTTATTACCAAGGCTATCCAAAATCAAACCCCAACCCCCCCCCCCCCCCAGGTTTTCTCTGCACCTCATCTCATTTTCTGTGTTGCCTGGTGTTTTCTTCCCCATAACCCCCCTTCAGATCTCCCGGTTCTTTGCTTTCCTTTGCTAACAGGCACAGAAGTCTCACTCCATTTTATTTTTCCACCTTTCATAACAAATGCACCTTTTCTCTTCATGTCCCCCAACTTGCAAACCTCCTCACTCCATTGTTCTCCTTCCTGGTGCCTGTTAATTATGCACTCCTCCCTGTGCTGCCAAACCTCTTCTCTGCCCCCACATCCTTCAGAGGTTTATGTGACTATTTCTTAGCCCATATTGTAATTTTCAGTTACCTCCTTTGGCCCCCAAATTTGGCATCTTCCTTCCACCCAGGATGATTATCTGCTTTTTTATTTGTGCTACGCATGTGCGGGCATCTTGATTCTCTCCCCAGTTTCTCCCACATGGTGCTTTCTTGCCTTTTACTTACTTCTCAACAAGTGCTTTCCCTGCTGCTGCCTTCACAGCACACCTTGTTTCAGTTCCTTTGGTTGTAATTTTTCTATGCCACCACCATCCCTTGGTTCCTTCCCCTCTTTTCCAATCAGTCCTCCATTACCTTGTGGACATCTTAATTTCAGACCATCTGAAAGGGTCAGGAGGTGGAGGCAGGGAGCCACTTCCCCTTCCCCAGGAGTGCCCTGGGTTTCAGGACCTTCCTTTCTGCTCTAGTATCATATACATAGTTATTGAATTATGTTACTATTGATATCAATACAAATGTACTTATTAAACACTTAGTCTGGGCCAGGCACTCTTCTGAGGGATTTACATGTAATAATACCTCATTAATCCTCCTCAGATCCCTGAAATGTAGATACTATTACTCTCTCCATTTTACAGATGAGACAAGAGAGGCTGAGAGACGTAATGGGCCCGATTTCTCATGGCTCTGTAGTGGTGGAGCCCTCAGCCAGGTGCTGAGCTTATGTGCCGTAGGAACTTCTGAACTCAGACGTGGGCTGGGATTTGGCTTTGGAAATGAGGTCATTAATTGCACGTTTTATTTAGTCTACAGTTTCCACCAGTTGAGGGCATATTATCCATACCTGTAGAATAGTGCAGGGGGAAAACCTAATGCCTAATGTCCTTTGGAAAGACTGGGGACACTGCCCGGGCTGTCAATTCAAGCTTGCTTTCAGTTGGCTTCCTGAAGAGAATACACTGGTCCCCTTAGCTACAGGGGGACTAGAAGAAAGATTGTTGCCAACTGTCTCCTGTGCATTGAGAGTTGAGATCCACTTTAGCTAGCTGGCCAGACTTCTAGGGTCCCCCTGTGATAGCCCTGTGATTTTATGAATCTTGTTTATTTCTATTTCATTATATAATCTTAAAGCCTTGTTCAAATACTTCCTTATTGGTATTCACCTTCCTGAAAGTTGGAGGCAGATATTTCCCCTTTTGCAGATACTGGAGCAGAGTGTAGGTAAAGTTTTATGCTTTGTTAGCTGGAAGGGATCTTACACTCCACAGATGAGGAAACTGTGACCCAGAGAAGTAAAATGATGTGTCCAAGGGAAAGCAGCGGTCTCCAAAGGACAGGAGACCTGGCTTTAGATCCCAGATCTGTTGATCTCTGGTCCAGGGCTCTTCATGCCTGCCCCCACGGCTTGGTGGGTTGACCTCTCTGCTTGCTGCTGAAAACAATGAACCTTCTTTCCTCTTCCTTTCCTGAGCTAAGAGGCTTTGGGAGGATTCGTTTAAAATAGAAATTGTCAGTGGTTTTTCTGGGTGTTTTTTTTTGTTTTGTTTTGTTGTTTTTTTTTTTTTTGTCTGAAAGCTAAACACTTAAAAATGTTTGCTCTTGAGATATGCAATGGCATAAATGGGATCATAAAATCACGAAAGTATAAATTCAGAAGTTTTAGAAAGAAGTAATTTTGTTATTTCCAAAGCATCAGGAAGGAACACCAAATGTACATTTCTTTCTAGAGGCAAATTATATCATACATGGCAGTTTGAAGATCTGTAACTGTAATGTTTAATTGTATTTTCCATTTGCAGACAGAAATGCATTAGGTACAAAGTGCTCACATGATTCCCTTCATCCTTGCATCTCAAATGAAACAGAAGGGAAGGGGGAGAGCATGTCAGGTTAGTTTTTGTTTCTGTGTTGGCCCTGCCATGCTCTCCCCCTTCTCTTGGACTGGGACTTCCACCCATGCCCTCCTGATTCCCAGCTCCTGCCTGTCTATTTAATGCCTTCCCCCTAGGAACCCTCAGGGAACCTGGAGGGTAGTATTTACCCATGCTGCTCAACTCATTCTGTAATAGTCTTTCTTGACAGAATTAAATCCTAATGCCCTAAGGTATACGTTGTATGTAATTAACTTCTCTCTGATGCTTCTAGAATGAGAAGGGGGGTTAGGTTCCATCCTTGGGAGAACTGAGGGAATAGTCGCTCAAATAGTTATCTGTGTTCTATGGTTGAGATGAGGATCATTAGAACTGAAGAGCAAGTTAGGTTTCCCTGCTCCCCTTTTGCAATTGAGAAAATGGGACGTGAGGAACGTTGTCATGGCCAAAGCCCCACAGAAAGTGACAAGATTGAGATTGGAGCACCGGGCTGCCTGGCTCAGGAGATCTGGGTGTGTGCTTCCATGTGTCTGTCTCCTCTGTGCCTTGTAACTCCCTCAGGCAGAGGCTTTTACGAACTCCATGGTTCCTGCTTGCTGAGCTGCTGATGCAACATGAGAGGTGGGGGCAGGGCTCATAGGAGTGCCAGGGCCCATCCCTGTCTGTCTCACTTGGGGTGCACATGGCACTTTGTCACTGCCTGAGAGGACACCGGGAGCTGCAGCAATGCCGGGAATGGAGAGAGAATGTTATAGGTTTCTCATACATGGCAGTGACTGTGGTCAGAATGTCCACATTTGTGGACACAGGTAATGCCCCAACCTGTGGTCCTAATGTTCAAATGTCCTAGACATAGAACTGTTACCTCATCTTAACTAGGACCTTAAAGGACCCAGTTTCTCAGTCAGATACAGCCTCCGCCCGTTTCCCTGCAGTAGGACCACTCTGTGTCATTGTGGAAGAAATGAGAACGCAACATTGTAATTTCAGGGACCATGTGCCTGACTCAAAATATCTTCGAGCACACTTGCCTGCCAGATCTGGACTGGAACCTTCCCCTGCCTCCCAGCCTCACTCTCTGGATTCAGCCAGACTGGGGAGCTCTGAGAGGACTCTGCATGGCTAACTTGGAAGAAGGGGGCAGCCAGTCTTTCCGTCAGTCCCCATTAACACCATGACAGAGTTTGTTCTCTAAGATTGGCAAGCTGTCCTTGGAGAAAAATAGAACACAGGTCTGAAATGACTAGACAGACTGGAAAGTGTTGGTGGAGGGAGGCAGCATGCAGGAAAGTGGGAAACTGGGATCTTTGCTCATGGTCTAGGGCAGGTGCAAGGGGAGGGCGAGTCCAAGATTTTATTGTCTTAAAACGGAGGGGCAGGAGGCCAGGAATGAGATGCGTTCCTGCTACTGGAACTTTGATCACAGTCTTCCGTAGAAATTATCGTTCTATATAATCTAAACAGTGAGCAGTCTTGTACTTGAGTGTTAAAATTACAATTCAGTCACATTAAACACATTTCTGAGGTCAGGCCCTAGTACTTACCTACCACGTATGATACACAGAGAGATGAATGAGTCCTGCGTCCTAAAATAACTTACACGTGTACATTGAAACACATCCAGTTTATACATTGGAATCATCTATAGCTGTGAGAAAACCAGCTCCTACCTCAGAAATCTGCTCCATTTCCACCCTTCCTGGTGGAATGGCGTGCTCACATATGCACACTTATTGTGTACCTTTTATGTGCCAGGCCTGTGCTGGATGCTGAAGATGGATGGAGTCATCAGAAACAGCCATGGTCCTTGAGGAGGCTCACATTCCTGTCCGGTGGGAGAGGTAGATGTGTGAAAGGAAGGTCTTGAAACGTGTAGCAGGTGTACTGATCAGTTTATGGGGAGGGGGTTTAGGGAGCACATGAGAGATCTTGGATCCAGGAAGACTTCCTGGAGGAGGAGTTAACTACAGCCTGGGCTGAATGGGATGAGCAGGTTGGGGAAGGAGCTGATAGAAGGAGGCATAAGACAGATGGATTCAGCCAGATTGAATAAGCAGAGGTGGGGAGACAGACTTCAGCTCGGTGACCCTAGGGACTCTGAACCCTTCTGCATGGCTGTAGCTCCCAGCTTATCATTTATGACTGTTACGGTATGTTTTGAGCAGTGGTTTTGCCTCAGTATCGCTTGGGGATTTGGCAGAAGAGCAAATTCTAGGGCTTTCCCCCAGACCTATTGAGAGCTTCAGAAGGCCAAAGTTTGAGAACCACTGTTCTAGAACATGTGCTTTCCAGAGGTCCCAAACAGTTAATCTTCATGGCTACATGATAAGCTTTTCAGAAAGTGGAAACTCCGTTCCTACCTGGTTGGATTGGGTAGGATTTTCTTCAGGTCCACAGCCATCCTCATGTCCTGCATTTCTTTGCCCAGTGTATGTACATTCTCACAATTTCTTCTGCTCCCCCTACTTCATTTCATCGCACACTACTGATTTATATTATCTCTCTAATACCTCTACCTGACATCATTTCTTAGTGTTTGGCACTAGGCCAACTGAGTTCAGATCCCAGCTCTGCTGTGTGATCTTGGGAAGGCACTAACTTGTCTGTGCCTCGGTTGCCTTATCTGAAAAATGTACGTAGTAACAGAACCCAGCCCATAGGTAAGCATTTCAAACTTTGCTGCACATTGGAATTACCCAGGGTTTTTTTTTTTAAAGTTGATACCTATTCCCACCCCAAATATTGTGATTGGTTTTGGGTGTGACCTAGGCATTGGAATTTTTAGCAGCTTTCCATGTGCAGCGAAGTTTGGGAATCACTGTGGTTGGCTGTTGGGAGGATGAAATGAGTCCGTTCTTGCTTAGCAGAGTGCCTGGTGCGTAGTAGTAAGTGCTTTGTATACATCTGTTGGCAGAGGCGCTGATGATTTTCTGGCAGCAGGAGGAGAGATGAGCCATTTCAATTGTTTGATGCATACTTGTTGATCGTCAAATGCTTGTTGGTTTAGAGATCTCCCGGTGGTCCCGTCTTTTGTTCTGAGAGTTTAGAGGTGAAATAGCCCAATGCCGTGAATCTCCACATCTAATTCTCCAAGCCCTCTCTTTGCAAGGATACAGGGGTCATGCTGTAAACAGAGCATGTCCTCCCTCACAGCCTCACCAGCACTGGGCACCATTTTCCCACCTCTGTATGGAAAAACTTGAATTTTTGGAATATAACCAGATTCTAAAATCATGAAGTAGCAATGCTTAACAACATGGAGAGGGATTACTTAATAGTTGGGTACCATTACTGTCTACATTTTTCAGATAAGGCAGCTGAAACACAGAAAGGTAAATGCCTTCCCAAGGTCACACAGTTAGCAAGCCAGCAGAGTTGGGATCTGAACCCAGTTTATTTTGTACCCACTCTAATCTCTCCTTTGTACCTAAATGCCAGTTTTCAAACCTGGAATAAATCTTTAGACTTGGTCTCTCTTTGGCACGAATCTATTTTCTAGGATTCAAGTGTCACTATATCCTAAATTATGTATTTCTAACCATTACTTGAAAGGATGTATAATCTTTTTGCTTGCCCTGTCTTGTCACATACATTAAATCAACCTTCATTCATTGTTTTATTAATTCGACAACTATTGATGAGCAGCTGCTTTGCACCAAACAGCCAAGCTAGCAAGTTTATTCCTTCTTTTCCTCCTGTGGAGGGACAAACCTGTCTCTCTGTCAGCATGTGTAAGTATTTCGGTTTTGATTTATAACCACAGCCTTTTCTATACTTGTCTTCTTTGGTGACATAATCCCTCAACTTTTAATAATGGAACATCTGAAGGGCATTTTTCCTGTTGATTTCATGGGCCTTCCTTGAACCCTGCTGAGATTAATTAAGCCAAACCCCATGCAACAATTATTCTAATATATCCTGGCGAGTTATTAAAATGTAGGTTGCCCGGAACCAGGAGGCTTGAGTAAATGAGCCACAGTTAGTACCCTCAGAATGAAATCGGTGATGCAGTTTAAGTTCTGTGGGTTTGTCATATCTTTTAGTCTAGAATCAGTCCTAGTAGTGTGGCCAAACTAAATAAAGAAATGAGAAATAGGTGAATTCATATGTCAGATTTCTGATTTGTTCTCTTTCTTGAAAAAGTTAGATGATGTGCTTGGTTTTGCTTTCTGCGTAGGGCATGCAAGTAGTTGGTGTTTACTGTGAGAGTGGCCCTGGGACATTTAAGTGTGTGCTGCAAATGGAAATAATTGATTCACTGTATTTGTTCTGCTGCCCGATTACTAAGTGAAAGTCTACCGCTGGGGAAACTTGTATAGCCAGCGCCCAAGTGGCTCAGTATTATGGTAAAGACTAGCCTCCATTGTGTGCTCTCACCATTATCACTCCAGTCACTCACAGACTGAATAGGCTTTAGAAATACAGGCCTTCAGAGGACTTGTCCTTGCTTCAATGTTCCGTGGATCCTTCTGAAATAACATCCCCCGAACCCTCACTGAAAACAGTAAAGAAGGCGGGGATATATTAATATCTCCAGTTTTAGTTATATTCAAAAGGATTATATATTTAAAATGAGAACAGTTCAAAGTACATTTAGGTTTTAAACATTTGAGGTTAACAATCCAAAATAAGCTAGGAAAAATAAGTAAAATATTCTCTAAAATGGTATGTTTTAAAATCTGCTAGACCTGTTTTCCCTACCTTTGACTTTTCTGAAACAAATCTAAACTCCCCAGCGATTGCTTGGCTCATCTTACCGATGAGCCTACTTGTTTTACCAAATCCAGTTCAGCTCTAGCATTAGAGCATCTCTCTCTGTGTCCTTAGGCCACTTTTCCAGAACTGTTGTGTCCTATACTTCCTAGAAAAGGATTGGGTACATTATGTGCCAGCTTTGGTTCCTGGCCACGATCTGTGGTGTGCCTGTGCACATGTCCGTCCGTCCGTGTGTGTGTGTGTGAGTGTGTGTGTGTGAGTGTGTGTGAAGGGGGGCTGTATATGCTGGAGCCAAAATGACGTACTCTGTTGTACAGTGTGACATGGAGTGAGCTCCTAATTACATAAAAGTTCCCTTCTAAGTCGAGTCTTAGACTCCTGGCCTCACTAAGTAAATGAATCTGTGGAATTCTGAATAAGGAAAGTGGCAGCTTCTCTTGAACACTTAGTTTTTTAATGACAAGTCATGGCAAGGTGTGGATAAGAAGAGTGATTTATAAACTTGTGGCTTGTGGGGTCAGGCTGACTGGGTTATATTCGTACCTTCAACTGCTGTCCTTGCCACCCGGCATCGGTATAATCATTTCTGTTCCGTGTTGAGCCATCTGGAAGCAGACACTTGTCTCTAGGCTCAGCTTCTGAAATGCCATGCACCTGGCAGAGTGTCCTGTGCTTCTGCACTGTCAGGATGGCTCCTGGATAATGATGATGCTCTGCTCCTTGAGACGTAGGGACCATTCGTTCATAAACGCAGCTGCAGTTCGGGCCAGGGTGAGGCACCGTGCTGAGCGCACACTTACAAGGTCGAGTCTGTTGTAACTCTGGCTGAGCTTAGCCCTCCTGCCCCCTGCTAGTCTCACCCTTTCTCATTAGATCTCACTCTTGGATGGGAGGAGAGTGATGAAGGTTAACTTCCTCTTTGCTTTTCTTTCTGGGCTAGAATCTTCTTCCAGGGCAGTGGGGCTCAGGAGAAGTGACAGAGTATATGTATGCTTTCTTCTCCCTGTCAGTGGTTCTGCTGGAAGATCATCTGTGCTTCTCTTAACTCCACTCAAAATTAGGAAAAATACCCAGGGCTCTGAGAATGGTCTGCTTTCCTTCTAACATAGAAGAAACTTGGAGGAGGAAGCAAGAACTGTTTCTCCTTTTCCTAATCTTTATTTCTAATCTGACCCCTCATCCGAGGGGCTCACCCTGAAAGGGTGCTGACCCAGAAGCCTTCAAGTGGTACATAGAGGCGAGAATGATCTAGCATTACAAGGTCAGTGCTTACAGGTGGATAGGTCAGAACATATAAAATTGCCACCACTGCCTAAATATGTCTTGATTTGGTAGCATGGTTAACTTACATTTTCATTCCAGCACATCTGAAGGAAGTTTATCGCATTGACTTCCTGGGGGCTGTTTTCAAGCCTGCTGAGATTAATTAAATCAAACCCCATGTGACAATTATTCTAAAGCAAAGTGGTTTATTAAATTTTGGAGCATGCTGGACTACTGAATTGAAATTATTCAAGAAGATGATTACAGTTTTGTTGATTTCATGCTATAGGAGTTTAATACCCTTTTTTTCTATTTTTATGGGCAGATACTGCCAATCTCTTAGTTTTTCTTTCCTGCTGGGATGAAGAATCTCTAAAGGATGAAGGAAATGGCCTATTGTCAGTAGGACAGTGCTGTTTTCTTGGGTTTCCTGGAAAGGGATCTCTGTAGAGGCCAGGTCTTACTCTCTACACAGTGCAGGTTGGGGATTTTTAAGAACCCTTTGTGTCACTTGGAACACTTTTCTGAGATGAAGATAGTGAGTATCTGTGCAGATCAGTCTGGGATAAAGAACGTTGTGAAAGGAGACCTGGCTCAGCAGGAGGGTTCCCAGTCCCTCGTCATACTGAGCTGGGACAGCCACCTTCTCTGTGTATGTCCGTCACCTGGGAAGACCTGGGAAGCACTTTAGTCATTAGTGAGAGAAGATTTAAAAAACCCACAGAACTCTTGAAATCATGTGTTTTTGTCACTGTTTCTTCCAAACGGAAGAGTATTCTTTTATATGATTGTTTAAAGAGAACTGGATGCCCCAGCGACCAGTTATGACACATGCCTGGTTACAAATCTTCCTCTGCCATGGTCTAAACTCATCACTGCAGGACTCAGAAAGAATAAGCTTGGAATGCACTTCTCATGGATTATTAGTTGGATAGAGAGGCCCCCACTGGGAGAATCCTATAGCTGTCTCCTCAGATGAGTGAGAAATTCAGAATTGTGGCAGGATCACCCACTCACTGCTCACTTGGAGACCTGGATGGTTTCAGATTCCCAGGAAAGCGACTGTTGTGTCACCTGAGGGCAAAGGGACTTGAGAAGCATTGCCCATTGGCTGCCTTATGTTTTCAGGGTTGCCGTTTGGCAAGAGGGGAAGGAAGATGATGAAGTAGTGATCCTCATCTCAGAACCCACAGGGCAGATCTGATGGCATCGGCTGCTTTCATGTGGAGGACAGAGCAAGGAGAATCGGTGCTGGGAAGACTGTCTCTCACTGATGTGTCTCATGTATGGCGTTATGACTACAATGCCCCTTGCTTCTCGCACAGTGTGATGCAGGTAATAGTGGACATGTCTCAAGGGTTAGGTGAATGGTTTCAAAGGAAGTGGGATAGAGAGAGCTGATAATTACCGATGGCCTAACAGGCAGGTGGCCACACCTGCTTGCGGGTGCATGACTGGGTAATCTATGCTGGAATTCATACAGACTTCTGGTATTGGTCCGAGGCTCTCCTGCTGAACCTGTCTGCATCCATTGTGGTGATATTCAGCAAAAAGGCATACCCAAATCCCAGTGATCGGTTATGTGGAAGATAATGGTACATAAGTTGTTTTCATTAACTAGAGTGAGGCTGGTAAAAGTGGACATCTGACAGAGAAGAGGCAGGAGTTTGCTGAAGAAGGGAGTGGGGATCTGAGAGTTAAGGCAATATATATTGTATTTGTGAAGAGTTTTAAATTCTTGTTTATTAATTTTTTAATTGAACTTTTCATTTTGAGATAATTGTAGATATACATGTATAATTATATGTAGATATACATGTAGATATACATATACATATATAAATGTAGTACAATGATATTTACATGATATAGTACAACATCACAACTGACATCGATACAGTCAAGATACAGACATTTCCCATCACCCTGAGGATCCCTCATGTTATCCTTTTATGGCCACACCCACTTCCCTCCTGTCCCCACTCCTTCCTTTCCCTCTAGCAACCACTAATTTGTTCTCCATATAATTTTGTCATTTAAAAAATGTTATAAAATTGGAACATAGTATGTTTGGGATTGCTTTTCTCACTCAGCATAATTTTCTGAAGATACTAGTCCTTTAGACGTGTGGTTTACAAATATGCTCTCTCACCAGTTTTCTCTTTTAGCTCTTAACCAGGTTCTTTGCAGAAGAGAAGTTTTTAAATTTGACGAGGTCCAATTTATTGATTTGTTTTCTTTGTTATGTATTCATTTCATGCTATAAATTTCCCTCAGAGCACTGCTTTAGGTGTATCCTACAATGATGTGTTTCATTTTCATTTTCATTCAGTATTTTTTAGAATTTCGCTTTGACTTCTTTTTTGACCTGTGGATTATTTACATGCATATTGCTTACTTTCCAAATATTTGGAGATTTTCCTGTTATCTTTCTCTTACTGATTTCTACTTTATTCCATTTTGGTTGGAGAATACATTCTATATGATTTCAGTTTTTAAAATCTTTTTGTGGATTGTTTTATAGCCCTGGATATTGTCTGTCTTCATATATGTCCCATACACTCTTGAACAGAATATATATTCTGCTGTTGTAGGATGGAGTGTGCTATACATGTCTCATCCTGTTGTGGATGCTGATACTCCTGAAATGGAGTGTTGTAGTGATGTTGGTAGTAGCTGTTTTTGTTCTTGTTTTCTTTGTCTTTTTTCTGGTAATGGAAGGAGAATGAGGATTAGATAGCAGAGAATTTGAAGTCATATTGTCCAGCAAAAATAAGGAGATCAAAAGTCTATATTGCCAGTTTAAGGTAACTTTGACAACCATCCAAGGAGAGAGTAGAGTTTATATTCTCCACTGAAAATATAAGTGCTAGAGGGCCATTTCATCAAACCATTGTTTTAGAATTAGAAAGTCTGAAGAAAACCAAGCTTGATCTGAAAATCAGAGGTCAGACAGCTAAAGTTGCCAACCAGGACTGGAAGAAAAGGATATGTTTTAAGTTTGTTTGGATTACTTCTTGTTGAATAGTATTTATGAGTTAACTAACTTATTGTTTACTAAGTACTTACTTAATCATTAATTAGATCCAGAGCAGAGAAGTTGCTTATTAATGTAAAAGCTAGACTAATTTATTCTAAAACATTTGTTGTGTAACTCCTCTATTCCTGATGGAGTACTAGTTCCTGAGGATATAAAAATAAACTAGAGCAACATGGACTTAAGTATCCTTTTTTCTCCCACAGAAGGAAAACCTAGAAATCCAACGGCTAAGACTGACTTCTAGGAAATATAAGAATAAATTCAACCTTGAAGATTATTTTAGTTTCACATGCTACAACTTAAATTTGAAAAATAATACTAAAAATGCTTTGCTGAAGTATGTTTTATTACATGGTTACCTAGTGGCTTTCAATTAAAGCCTGGTATTTCTTGCATGTCTCCTGTGTGCCAGGCACTGAAATGGGTGCAGAGGGTCGGGGTTTGCTCAGCCCCTTATCTTAAGCCTGGTATAAAGATAGAGGCCAGATATAAATTTCTTGAACTTATATATGTGTTTTATTTCTTAAGAAAGAGAAGCTTCCCTGTATAATGGAAAATTTTATTTACATCTTTTTTTTTTAAGAACACAACTTTATAAAGAACGTCTATGTAAGTGTTGAACTTAAATGTAAACAGATCTAGTATCGGTATCAATACTGAAGTGACTTCTCCTCGTTTTGTAAACACATCTGTTAGTTTAACCTGTTCAACCAGGTACAATAACAGAAGGGCAACAAAGACCTTGGTCTATTACTTTTCATGTAACACCACAGAAAGTGAGAAAATACAGCTAAATTTATCGTAGTCTTTCCTTTCTTTTTCCCCATGACATCATAGTTTCCCTTTAATATCTGTTTTTCAGATCATGAAAACATGTTATTTTCCCAGACAACCAGTTGCTTTGATTAATGGGGCCAGGTCAGTCCAAGGACAGATTAAACACACAGGAACCTGGCATGATTCCTAGAAATGATCCTCAATCTTCCTTCTCTCACCTTGGGGCTCTTTAATTACTGTGTTTTCTGTGAAAATAGAGTCTGGTAATTTTCTAAAGAAGCTCCATATATCAGAATAAGTGATAGATGTTTGGTTGATAAGCTATTGTTAACAAATAACAAGCTCATGCTTCATTTTGTATCATTTTATTAACGAGTCTCCTCCTTTCTTCCTTATATAAAAAGGTGAAAGTGGTACTGTCTATTCAACTTTATTATTCCTTAGTTAATCAAAGCATGGTGGTCATAAACCTTACTTCCCTGATTCACCATTTAACTGTTACATTAAGTTCTTAGATATTTAGAAGAAAGTGGTCAGATACTTTCATAATAATTTAGGCATGTATCAGTTAGTGTGGCTGATATGGTTTGCCTTCCGTAAATCATGTAACTTCTTTGAGCCTTATTGTTTCCCTTTCTATAAAACGGGTCTGGCTAATAATAAGTGATCCCAGCTATTTATTATACCTATTTTCATTATAACATGCTCGTCTGTGAGCTCCAGAAGACTGATAGCTGTGGCTGACTTATCTCTGTATCTCTAGTCTGTGACAGCCCAGATACTGCAAATGTTTATGCCATTTGGGGCTGGGCAGGTAACAGAGGAGCTATGCAGTCTCACATGGAGACTCCGTAGGTTCCACTGATAGCGGCCACAGGGAACGTGGCCCAGTGTTAGCAAACCCTCCTATTTTCCAAGAGAATCCAGAAATCTGCATTTTAAGTGAAACCTCTCTATTCTTAAATATTGCAAATTAATTCGGGTTTTAAAAAATCCCTTGTGTTGGCCAAACAAGGCATGGGCAATAGAAAATTCAACCCGTGGGGCGCCTGGGTGGCTCAGTCCTTAAGCGTCTGCCTTCGGCTCAGGTCATGGTCCCAGGGTCCTGGGATCGAGCCCCGCATCGGGCTCCCCGCTCTGCGGGAAGCCTGCTTCTCCCTCTCCCACTCCCCCTGCTTGTGTTCCCTCTCTGTCAAATAAATAAAACCTTAAAAAAAAAAAAAAAAAAAAAAAAAGAAAATTCAACCCAAAGCCAATGCTTTGCCACCTGAGCATGCTCTTAAAAATGTTCATTGAATTAATCGCAATGAACCATAATGTTCATTGAATTATTGAGCTCCTTTATGTTATGGCTGCCATGAATAGAGATTGTTTTGATACTTCTGAGGAACATACATCTTTCTTCTTACGGTAAGAGCTTTTTTTACTAGACAATTATGATGTTACTTATACAGAATTATTAAAAGTGCTACTAACAACAAGTACCATAAATGAGCTTACTATGTGCCGTGCATTGCTAAGAAGGTATTATTATCCATATAAAAATGATGCACAAATTAAAGATCAGAAAGTTTAAATAATGACCCAAGCAGATACATTCTGCCTGATGGCTGAACTGAGATTATAACCCGGCAGTTCATACTGTACCATTCCTGTGTGTTAGCACCTTTTGTCCAGATTAAGAATGAGTTGACACAGCAAAGCAACTAGCCTTATTTTTTTTTTAAACAGCTTTATGGAAATAGACATACCATATAGTTCATTCATTTAAAGTGTAGAATTGAGTTGTTTTTAGTATAGTCATAGAGTCATGCCAATCATCACCACTGTCAATTTTAGAATATTTTCATCACCCCAGAAGGGAACCCTGTACCTATTTAGTAGTCACTCCCCATTCCCCCCCAACCCCCCAGGCACAGGCAATGATTCATCTACGTTCTGTCACAATAGATTTGCCTTTTTGAGACATTTCGTATACAAGGAATCATGCACTATGTGGCTTTTTGTGTTGGCTTTTTTCACTCAGCATGGCATTTCAAGGTTTGAGCATGTATCAGTCCTTCATTTCTCTTGAGTAGTAAATAACATCCCATTGCATGTGTATATCACATTGCATTTGTTCACCAGTTTATGGCCATTTGGGTTGTTTATACTTCTTGGCTGTTATGGATAGTGCTGCTATGAACATTTGTGTCCATGTGTTCCTGTAGACATATGTTTTTTTTTTCCCCTGGGTGAAACTGACATTGCTTGGATACATGGTAACTCTATGTTTGACCTTCTGAGGAACTGTCAGACTGTTTCACAAGAGACTGCGCCATTTTAAGTTCCTACCAGCCGTATGTGAGGATTCCAACTTCTCCACTTCCTCACCAACACTTGTGTGTATTTTTAAAAATTGTGATAGGGCGCCTGGGTGGCTCAGTCGTTAAGCGTCTGCCTTCGGCTCAGGTCATGATCCCAGGGTCCTGGGATCGAGCCCCGCGTCAGGCTCCCCGCTCTGCGGGAAGCCTGCTTCTCCCTCTCCCACTCCCCTTGCTTGTGTTCCTGCTCTCACTGTGTCTCTCTCTGTCAAATAAATAAATAAAATCTTTAAAAAAATTATTTGGGGCGCCTGGGTGGCTCAGTC